>NW_027411644.1:176670886-176990886 GCF_047663935.1 Musca autumnalis
TTTTCTACCTACAGTCCGGTACAATGGAACAGGTCGGTTCAGTTTCCTTTCCGACAGTTTATGTCGAAGTTTCTTGCCTAGATCACAGAAAAGAATAATAATAATCCTATCAATAGTAGCGGTCAGTCAGGTTGTTGTGTTGCATACAAAATGACGTGACTCTTGATTCCCCAAGAAATACAATGATTCTGGCAGCATATCCAGTCGAAACTGCTTTTCGCAATATGTTTCCGCAAAAATTTTTTTGAATAAAATGAAAACTAAAATATATTAAATTAAAACAATTTTATTGACCTTTCAAAATCGACATAGAGATACGTGTAAAAGTCAATCGCAGCTGGTGCGCATACAATGTTCACCAAAAACTGCCCAAAAAGTGTCATTATATAATGCAAACACGAAAGTGCGGTAAAAATTTGCGGAGAAATATAATTTCTCCAAAATAAGTTTTGAAAATTTTTCGCGTATTTTCCGCGATTTTTTTAGGTTTTATCCATTCCTGCCAAAAAATTGTCTCGCAAAAAGTTTTTATAAAACAGCATCTCTTCACCCCGCCCCTCCGATGTGTTATTTATGTAATCGAGCAGGATGTTCCGCTCCGTTTTTTTTTGTCATAAAGGTGCTTGAGCTGCTGGCAAAAACGCTGTTTTTGAGTTATGCCACTCTTTGAGTAAATGAACGATATGTATGTACTACTATGTATTTCCACATCAATTTGTTTTTTCTTAAACGAATTTTGATCCACGGTAAGTTCCTATCCCGTCCAACTATAGCCTTTCTTACGTTATTGCTGATAATTATTGCTAATATGCTATGATGTAATTTCTAATTATTATTATAAAAATTTTCGCCAGTACCTTCAATGTTTGTAACAATAATTATTTTTATTTTCTCTCTCTCCCTCGTTGCTTTATAACCGTTCATTTAATCAAAGTCATTGTTATTGAAGAGTGGTAGGAAAAACTATTAAAAAAATTGTTATGGGAAATATAAACCACAACTTCAACGCAGACAGTAAGTGAGAAAAAAAAAACAAATTGTGTGAATATCATATTTAAAATATTACGTTGGCAAAACGGAATTTATTTTTTGCTATTATTGTTGTTGGCATAAATGATGACATTAGACCAACTAACCGCATAGTGGCTACATGCATAGAGATTTCGTATCTAGAAAATAAAATGGTACAAAGACAAAATGTTCTCCACTACAGGAGAAGGGTAGACGATTCTTAACAAAAGTGCTGGTGCTAGTACCATCAACATATCCAACCGAAAGAGGACTGTTTCCATCCTTAGCAGCTCAGGTACACCTAATTGTTTTGAAAGTAACAACGACTCAACCGACAGGAGTCCTTGTTCTTGAGAGGATGACAATGAGGCATCAACGAGTAAAAGCATCAACGAGCATAACCCAACGCATTGCATTTGTTATAAGCACAATACTGTCGTCCTACAACCCAGCAAAAATCCTCATTATTTTAACAAGGGCACGTTGCGCGAAATATCTGGTTATTTTGTAACCACTGAAATAAGTAGTCAGAATCTACTCTGTATCTACTTATTTCAGTGGTTACCATCTACCTATTTCAGTGGTTACAAAATAACCAGATATTTCGCGCGACATGCCCTTGTTAAAATAATGGGTGGGAAAGGAGGTTTGTAATGAGGATTTTTGCTAGGAAAGTAACGGTGTGCTACCAATTTTGAGCTGAGGGCATTGAAATCCCAAGCTCATGTCAGTCAGGAATCCACAAGGCTATCTACAAACACACTGCTCCGCTATCGAAAACTAATCATTTAAAAATCTACGCACTCGGATAAAATTTGATTGATAAAATATTTGTTGAAAATATTTGTTAAAGAAATCCACTTTGATGGGAAAAATATTTTTTTTTTTTAAATTTAAGTTGATTGAAAAACATATTCAAAAAAATCCACGTTGATTAAAAAAATATTTGTTAAGAAATCCAAGTTGATAAAATTTAAAAAAAAAAATCCACATTGACAATTTTTTTTAAATCCACGTTGATTACAAAATTATTTTTGAAAAAATCCACGTTGATTACAAAATTATTTTTGAAAAAATCCACGTTGATTACAAAATTATTTTTGAAAAAATCCACGTTGATTACAAAATTATTTTTGAAAAAATCCACGTTGATTACAAAATTATTTTTGAAAAAATCCACGTTGATTACAAAATTATATTTGAAAAAAATCCACGTTGATTACAAAATTATTTTTTAAAAAAATCCACGTTGATTACAAAATTATTTTTGAAAAAATCCACGTTGATTACAAAATTATTTTTGAAAAAAATCCACAAGGCTATCTACAAACACACTGCTCCGCTATCGAAAACTAATCATTTAAAAATCTACGCACTCGGATAAAATTTGATTGATAAAATATTTGTTAAAAATATTTGTTAAAGAAATCCACTTTGATGGGAAAAATATTTTTTTTTTTTAAATTAAAGTTGATTGAAAAACATATTCAAAAAAATCCACGTTGATTAAAAAAATATTTGTTAAGAAATCCAAGTTGATAAAATTTAAAAAAAAAAAAATCCACATTGACAATTTTTTTTTTAAATCCACGTTGATTACAAAATTATTTTTGAAAAAATCCACGTTGATTACAAAATTATTTTTGAAAAAATCCACGTTGATTACAAAATTATTTTTGAAAAAATCCACGTTGATTACAAAATTATTTTTGAAAAAATCCACGTTGATTTCAAAATTATTTTTGAAAAAATCCACGTTGATTACAAAATTATTTTTGAAAAAATCCAAGTTGATTACAAAATTATTTTTGAAAAAATCCACGTTGATTACAAAATTATTTTTGAAAAAATCCACGTTGATTTCAAAATTATTTTTGAAAAAATCCACGTTGATTACAAAATTATTTTTGAAAAAAATCCACGTTGATTACAAAATTATTTTTTAAAAAAATCCACGTTGATTACAAAATTATTTTTTAAAAAAATCCACGTTGATTACAAAATTATTTTTGAAAAAAATCCACGTTGATTACAAAATTATTTTTGAAAAAATCCACGTTGATTACAAAATTATTTTTGAAAAAAATCCACGTTGATTACAAAATTATTTTTGAAAAAATCCACGTTGATTACAAAATTATTTTTGAAAAAATCCACGTTGATTACAAAATTATTTTTGAAAAAATCCACGTTGATTGAAAAAATATTTTTTTTTAATACACGTTGATTGAAAAATATTTTTTAAAAATTCCACGTTGATTAAAAAAAATATTTTTTTTTTATTCCACGTTGACTAAACAAACATATACTTTTCTAAAAAAAAATCTCGTTGATTGAAAAAATAAGTTTTAAAAATGCAAGTTGATTGAAAAAAAATATTTTTTAAAAAAATTACGTTGATTGAAAAAAATATTTTTTAAAAAATCCAACTTGACTGAAACAAAATATATTTTAAAAAATCCACGTTGATTGAAAAAATATTTGTTAAGAAATCCACGATGATTGAAAAATTTTTATTTTTTTAAATCCACGTTGATTGAAAAAATCTTATTTTTTTAAATCCACGTTGATTGAAAAAATATTTGTTAAGAAATCCAAGTCAATTGAAAAAAAAATATTCTTTAAAAAATCCACGTTGATTGAAAAAATATTTTGTTTTTAAATCCAAGTTGATTGAAAAAATATTTAAAAAAACACTCTGATTGAAAAACATATTTTTAAAAAAATCCACGTCGATTGAAAAAATATTTGTTAAGAAATCCACGATGATTGAAAAATTTTTATTTTTTTAAATCCACGTTGATTGAAAAAATCTTATTTTTTTAAATCCACGTTGATTGAAAAAATATTTGTTAAGAAATCCAAGTCAATTGAAAAAAAAAATATTCTTTAAAAAATCCACGTTGATTGAAAAAATATTTGTTAAGAAATCCAAGTCAATTGAAAAAAAAAATATTCTTTAAAAAATCCACGTTGATTGACTCCTAATTTTTCAATGTATTTCTAAAGGCCTAACAGCTCAACTCGAAAGAGAATTAATTAAATATCACTATAAATGGCCTTCGCCTTAATAAGGCAAAAATAAAAAATAATTTCAGCATGAGCCAGGCTGGGATTCGAACCTGGGTCTCCGACAACTGAGTGTCAAGGTTGCCGGCGTCTTAGCGTTCTAAGCCACCATCAACTTGTCAAAACTTTAGTAGACAATAATTGATGATCAAAAAATAAAATCTTCTGATATAGAAGAGCAATTACTTATGATGTAGGAATAAAACTTACCATAGTATTTGTGAACATTGAAAAATGGGATTACCAAAGCAGGACTATAGGAAAAGTTTGGAGTTTCAATTAACTGACATAATTTCGCATATACATTTATCTAATGAAGTTCGATATATATACCAGTTACCAAGCTTTGCCTTCGTCTGCCACAAAAACAACATCCTAATACACCTGAAGATCGGATTTACCACCCGTGAAACGTAGTGTAATGGTTGGATGCGTGGGACTTCGGTAGACTCCTAATTTTTCAATGTATTTCTAAAGGCCTAACAGCTCAACTCGAAAGAGAATTAATGAAAAAATATTTGTTAAGAAATCCAAGTCAATTGAAAAAAAATATTCTTTAAAAAATCCACGTTGACTAAATTTTTTTTTTAAAAAATCCAAGTTGACAAATTTTTTTTTTTAAATCCACGTTGAGTTAAATTTTTTTTAAAAAATCCACGTGGACTAAATTTTTTTTTTAAAAAATCCACGTTTGTTAAAAAATTATTTTTGAAAAAATCCACGTTGGTTAAAAAATTATTTTTGAAAGGATCAACGTTGATTGAAAAATACATATCCTTTAAAAAATCCACGTTAATTAAAAAAATATTTTTTGAAAAATCCACCTTGATTGAAAAAAAATATTTTCTAAAAAATCCACCTTAGTTGAAAAAAATATTTGTTGAAAAATCCATCTTGAAAAAAAATATGTTTTAAAAAATCCACGTTGATTGAAAATTATATTTTTTAAAAATTCCACGTTGATTGAAAAAAAAATTAAAAAAACCAACTTTGACTAAAAAGATATTTCTTTTAAAAAATCCTCGATGATTAAAAAAATATGCTTTAAAAAATTGAAAAAAATATTTGTTAAAAAATCCACGTTGAATGAGAAAAATATTTGGAAAAAATCCTGTTGATTGAAAAAAAAATATTTATTAAAAAATCTACGTTGATGGAAAAAAATTATTTGTTAAAAAATCCACGTTGATTAAAAAAGTATTTGTTAAGAAATAAACGTTGATTGAAATTTTTTCTTTTTAAAAATCCACGTTGCCTAAAAAAGTGTTGGTTAAAAAATCCAGGTTAAATAAAAAAAAAACTTTAAAATTTTACGTTGATTGAAAAAAAATTTTTCAAAATAAACAAAATTTACGTTTGTTGAAAAAATATAATTTAAAAAATCCATGTTGATTAAAAAAATATTTTTTAAGTACACGTTGATTAAAAAATATATTTTTAAAAAATCACGTTGATTGTAAAAAAATTTTTTAAAAAATCCACATTGATTGAAAAATACTTATTAAAAATCAACGTTAATTGAAGAAATATTCTTCAAAAAATCCACGTTGATTGAATAAATGCTCTTTAAAAACTCCACGTTGATTGAAAAAATGTTCTTTAAAAAATTCACGTTGATTGAAAAGGGATTCTTAAAAAATCCAAGTTGATTGACAAAATATTTTTTAAAAAATCCATGCTGATTGAAAATAATACTTTTTTTTAAAATCGACGTTGATTGAAAAATATTTTTATAAAAAATCCACGTTGATTGAAGAAGTATTTAAAAAAATCCACGTTGGTTGAAAAATATTTGTTAAGAACTCTACGTCAAGTTATTTGTGATGACATCTCTACAAGTTAAATATTTTTTTTGCGAAAAATATTCATATCACATCATTCATAGCTTTTGAAAATTGTCGTCATTGTCTTGCTTTGGCGTCATCGCAAACTGCATTATTAACATTATTCAGTCACAACCGTCAACAACATTATCGTCATCATCCGAATTATCATCACTTGACTCATCTTCAAAATAATGATCATTATCAACAATTTAATATTCATAATTTACTAATTTGGTTTGAAAGGCCGTGGGCTAACTCTCTCAGCCATTGGGTTTTAACGGTTGTTTTTCGGTAAGCTTCTTTGTAGCGGTGTCTATTAGATAATTTGTTTTATGTTACATTGCTTGTCGTTGTTGTTGCGGCGAGGTTTAGTGCAATTTACAATTTACTTAGGGAACTTCTTCTTTGTAGTTTTGCGGTTTAATAGTAATATTTTGCATAGAACTTACGAAATACCTTGGGAATACAATTCCAAGAATATTTTGGTAATGAACATTGATAATATGGGATGTTAAAAAAGTTCAAGATTTTGAATTTTAACTTGAATAAGTTTTTATAAATCTCTCGCAATGGTGCAGAAACTAGGTGTCACTAAATTATGAAGAAAAGTTAAGTCACTCTCGAAATCTGACCCGCTTAAAAAATCGTGAACACATTGTAATAAGTCGAATCTCAAATCTCTCCCTGACAAAGTTTCTATCAGGGTTTCTTCGGAACTTGTTGAAAGCTACCCAAATACATACATAGTTCCTGAAGCCTTGGTACTAGAGGGGTGTTTTTTTTAGCAAGAATGTCAGCAAATAGGAAGTCAGACAACCATTAGCGCGGTATTACTCGTACATGATTCTATACTTAATTTCTGTATTAAATAGAATTACGAAATTAATAGTTATCAGTCCAAGACAGGAAATGGTACCGCAAATTCTTTGCATGCGTAGAAACAAACAAAGCCTCCAATCACCAATGGAACCGTTAATAATTTCATATTGGCGATTAAACTAATACCACTTAACCGTACATAATTTAAGCCCTTTTTTCTGTCAAGCAACAAATTAGACGAAAACATTACAACAGTAAACACAAACAACGGCTTCGGTTCAAATACAAGTTTCATGTAATTGTCGACGGGTAGTCCACCATATCCATATCGAGCATTGATAGCTATTATAGGCGGTTAGCTGGGCATGTGTACACAAGAAGTATGTATTTATTTGCTCCATATATGTAACTCATAGAATGTGAGCTATTGAGACTACGATGTTGATCATATAATTTACTGCTCCATTGAGCGAGCGAGCGAACCGCATAACAGCAAGTAACATAAGACAAAACCATCAATCACATATTTGTCTTGTTGGTCATTTATACATTGATGTTGTTGTTGACTGGTGGACGAACAACCAGTACTTAAACTTAGCCAAAAACAAAACAAAAAAATCAAAAATCATTGAGACATGAATATGAAACCGTTTCTTTAGTTTTTTTCTGGACTACTGGCGTCTCAGCCACATGTGTTACATTACATACTGGAAATAAACCACTGCTGATCACTGCCTCGATGACCGGTTGACTTGCTTGTCTAACTGACATAATTTGCTGTTCGGAGTAAGTTGTCGAAAGGTATAATTTTTGTGTGTTGCTGTTTTTTGTTGCTTTGCAAGTTTGTTTAGTGAAATTCCTCTTGATCAGTTGCTGTCTGTCGCTTTCATAACTGGGTCAAGAATAATTTTCGAAAAAAGCAAAGACAAAATTGAAAACAAATTTTGATATATCAGCAAAAAATTATTTTTTTAATTTTTGACAAAAATTAATTGCCGCTGAAGTTAAGGAATTCATTTAGTGATATGCCGGATCAACGGCCTAAAGCACTCTTGCTCTTATTCGAATGCAGCAAGACCTGAGAACTCATGGACTATGTCCCTCGAACATCACAAAAAAATAATAGGTTATAGGTTAGCAAGCCTATAAAGAGATCCCCTTAGGCTGCGGTGCCTATCTGTGTTTTTCAAGGATTGATACCTGGGCGTGTGATATGGCACCCTTAGACTTCATTTCCACAAGTTCATCAACCTATAGATATTGTTGTTGTTCTAACAGTGTTTCTTATTATGTTTGTATGTTCGTTCTTCTGTTCAATCTGGCTCTGGGTCTATCTCCAGTTCCAGGAAAGTGGCTGCTTCGATGGGATGTAACTACAGATCCACTGGAGTTAGATGAGTAGGTTTGGCTGGGCAGTTGAAAAGGTGTTTTGTCTCGTGCGGGCCCATGCCACATATTAGGCAGATGTTTTGCACTGCGCGGTCGATTTCCGCCCAATAAGAATTTAGGCGACTGCAATATCCCGAGCGTAGTTGAGTCAAAACTACTCTAGTATGTCATGGCATGCAATAGATGGGGGATGTATTTCGAGGACTTTATTCACACTATAATTGCTTAAGGCCTTGGCAACTGCACCCGTGTGAATACTATTTAAACCTGCTTGATATGCTTGTTGATCTAGGGGTTCTCTCCTGTATCGTTGGACCTCTCTCTCTAGAGCATGGATATCCTTCCTGATCTGCCTGAATGTATCGGGCCTACCCACATGATGGTGATTGGAATGGCCCACACGGTAACATCCAAGCAGGTACTGCAACGAAAGCATCTCATTGTGTTGCTTTACAGGAAGAATTTTTGCCTCCTCATGTAGATGGTCCACTGAAGATTTGAGGATGCACCCTGTGCTGTTCTCAGGGCGTCATTCTGGCAAGTTTGAATCTTTTTCCAATTCGTATCACATAATCTCGGGGACCAGACTGGCGCCGCATAGCTTACCACAGACCGACCTATCACGTTATAGGTGGTGTCCATGTGGTGAACAGACTGACTGTTGATTTTGTGGCGGAAATCTGCATATTCCTTGAATGGAAAAAGGTGGCAAGATCGGTTAAATAGTTGTTTAGTCTCTCACAGATGTCATCAGGATAGGTACCCGACGCCAGGATAGTGCAATTATCCGCATACGTTACGATCTCGATGACGGCATCGAGGGGGCGGAATACAGGAGAGGTAGAGGTTAAACAGTTCCGGAGATATCACCCCACCTTGGGGAACTTCCTGTTTCACTCTACGGGGTTTGGACTTCTTGTTCCTGAATTCCACGTACGACTGGCGTCCACACATATAATTGACTATCCAACGTTTCAAGCTTCGCCGGAGGGTTGTCTGCTCAATGTCCTCAAACAGCGTGGAGTGCCTGACTGTATAAAAGGCTTTTGATAAGTCAAGAGCCGTTCTATCGCACGGCCGTCTCTGGTTGAGTCCTTGACAAATATGTGTGGTAATGGCGTGCAGCGCAGTTGTCGTGCTGTGCTGCTTAGGGAATCTATGCTGATGATCGGCAACTTGATAGCTATTTCTGATACTGGGGAGGACAAAGGCCTCAAGGGTCTTTGCTACGGGCGACAAAAGCGATTCACTTTTGCTGGCGTCCTTGCCGGGCTTCCATAGTGGGACCACCCTGCCCATTTTCCAGACTTCCGAAACAATGAGGGTGGATAGCTACAATTTGAGAACTTTAGTGAGATACTCCACTCCCGGCTCATCCAGCTGCTTCAGCATTACCACGGAGATTCCATCAGAGCCCAACGCTTTGGATGATTTAGCGTTCCTGATGGAATTGGCAACATTATCCATTGTAAACTGTGGTGGTTCCTCCTCGGCAGGAAGAGATCTGATGCGACGTAATACTCTTTTCTTCCCCTGTCGCTATCGGGGTGCTCGACAAACTGTCGATTGAAATGACTTGCGCACCTCTTCGGGTCAGTCAAAGTATCATCGCCAAACGTGACTGAGTTCCTATCCTCCCTTCTTCCAGGTTTCGAGATTGACTTAACCGTTGCCCACAATTCACCTATACCGGCTCCAATGTTGCAACTCTTCACATTTAACCACTTGTTCCGCTTATGCTCGCCGACCAGCCTGTTAACTTCCAGTGTCAGCTCCCTGACTCTGGGGTCATTGGGGTTGGTTGGGCGAAGCTCAACACGCTCATTTGCTAATCCTTCACGTGGACAAGTCCAGAGCAACCCCTTAGATCCACCCACTCCTGACATCTATTGCATCTCACCGAAGGCTGGATGTGGGTGAAGATGCGGATGTGACAAACCGAGCACAAATATATTGGTCCTGGGTTTTCCTCCGTCCTGGCACGGACGAAAAGGCATTCCGGAATATGCTGCTCCCAACACAGAAAAACGAAACAAATACAAACATATGTACACTGAGGTAGCAGCCGCTGGCCGGAACAATGATGTAGTGTAGTTCCAGGTCAATCCGGTACAAAGAACTCGCTGCCGTGGGATTGACCTACAGATATGGAGAATGGCAGCAATTCCCTCACTACCACTACTGTGCGACACAAAAAACTGTAGATATGGGCGGGGACAACATCCGGGGATTCGAAGCAATAAGTGACATCATAAATAGTAGGATGGGCGAGTTGAAAACCTTATTGCGCCCTTCGCGTTTCTGAATCCTGGGATTGTACTGAGCAAAAAAGTCCACTAGACCATATGTCTACGGTGAAAATTGAGCCTCCCGATTTTTTATCCACGTTTTTGGATATTTTGGCATATAACAGCCAAACCATTGAGATTTTCGATCTAACACTAAGACACAAATTGTAGCCAAACCAATAATTAAGAACTCTCTAGTACATCCCAAAAGCATGGAAGGCCTTTTCAGGCAGTTTTGACCTTGTGGAATCAAAATCGGGAGGCTCGATTTTCACCATAGATATATGGTCTATTGGATTTTTTTTTTGCTCAGTACAATCCCAGGAATCAGAAACGGGAAGGGCCAAATAAGGTGTTTTTCTTTCCATACAAATCGCCTAAGCCTAATAAACAGACTTAGTAGGGTTCTCCTCTTCATCGTGGAGAAAGCGTCATAAATGTTTAGGAAAGATAGAATCTCGAACGACGTTTAAGAACATTTATCGTTGACTGAAGAGGAGGAATTTATGTACGTACACAACAGTGATCCATGTCTACCTTCAGTCAAGAACCCACCTATTCCATTCTAGCGTCGGATAAACCCGACATGCCATTTATTCTTTGGCAAAAATATTGGAAAAAAATTTGGTAAGGGATAATCAAAAAGACGAGTGGACAGTACCTCCGACCTCAAAAAATTCCTCAAAGCAATAGATAAAAAATCGTACCGTATGATACTGTCATTCTGCAGTCGGTACATTAAAAAGGATCCAAAAACCACTACTTAACGGGAATTTCAGCTGATAACAACACACCTCTAGTTTATGAAGAAGTTTAAAGTTTCCGGTGGCAGAACGGCTTTGGACGGCTGGATGACTATGGAAGTCTGTTACAACATCCACATTAAATGAGAATCTGCAACCTGTGAAGCTTGAGAAGGTGTTGCGATCATTAGATCCCCCGCTTAATGTCAAAAATAAGTCCTCGAACAATGTTTCTAAGTCACAGTCTTTCAAAAAGACTGTGAAGAATCCAGAAATTGTGAAGACTGCACCAAAGATTTCTGAAACGGCTAACGGTCCTGCAACTCAGGTGAGGTGAGATAGCTGATGGGCAGAGAGAAACCATTCGACAAAGGTGCAAACGCGAACAGACGAAATAATAATGGGTCTGCGAAAGCGACAAAGTGTCTAAGTCACAGTCTTTCAAAAAGACGCTGAAGAAGCCAGAAATGTGAAGACTGCACCAAAGATCTCTGAAAGGCTAACGGCCCTGCAACTCAGGGGAGGTGAGATAGCGGATGGGCAGAGAGAAACCATTTGAGAAAGGTGCAAACACGAACAGACGGAATAATAATGGGTCTGCGAAAGCGAAGTCTGCTGCAATGACCGACAAGTGGTGGTGAAGAGGATGATTTCTTCCGAGGAGCAGTATCCATATGCGAAAAAGTCGAGAGAGCTGTGGATGTCCAGATTGCAACTCTGCTCTCAACTTTCGTCAGTCTCTAGAGGACGTAAAAGAAGTGACAAGATTTTGAACGACACTGTCTGAGGATTCCAAATCCAGAGTATTAGGCGGAGCCACGGCACATTTACTAACTCTGGATCTACTATCAGTGGTTCGATTGCATGGATCTATCGCGCTATCTCGGACATACTCGCTTGTTTTTGACTCTAGCGACCCATACATGGAATGTTTGATGGTAGCAGAAAGTGTGGGACTGCCGAAGTAGAGTGACTTAATGTGTACACACCGATGAATAGTTGTGCCCGGCTTTATATGCCCGACTTTAGTTCTCTTGCCCAATGCCTTTCATTAACTTTTGGCATTCCGACATAGGCAATGACCAGGGGGATACAGAGCTGGCCTAGCAAATTGATAGCTCCACATTTTCACGCTCCTACGAAGACAAGAGTAGATTGTCACATCTCGCCAGATATCACCATTGTTGCACGCGGTCTGATAAGTGATGTGTCTTGGCAACATTTCTTCCGATCATCGTCTCCGTTAACAGACCACATAACCTCTGGCCTTTTCTGAGCCGAGGAAAAGCTGATTGGCAAGGGTTCAGAGAAGACTCAAGAGGCAATACTCCTCCGTATAAGTTTTCCATTTGCCCAACAGACCCACCTCGGTGCAGTGGTAAGCACGTACGCCATGCACTCAGTAGGTCTGTGGTTCAATCCCTGACCAGAACATCAACATTTTCGGTGGTAGTAAATTACCTCTTGACCTATCGAAGGGCTTCGATACCGTCAACCATGTCAAGCTGTTCGAGGACATAGAGAAAACTTCACTGCAGCCATGATTTAAACGTTGGATAACACTGTGAACACAAATTTTGGGGCAGAGATAATTCCTTTTGGAGATGAAAGCCCTTGGTGAGTATATTAAGAACCTCGAAGGAGAGATCCGCCGAACTTCCGCGTAATGGCGTGATGAAGTTTTTGCTAGAGACCCCAGGGCCACGAAAACGTGACAAAATCGATTAGTTGTCAATGAGAGCCGCACCTAAAATGTTCTGAGCGACATTTTTGCAGAACATTTCGATGCTGAAAAACGTCATATTGTGGTACTTTTATAGCACCTCTTAGAATAAAGAACGAAAAGGACATTGAAGGAAGCGATTTAGAAGGTCGAAGTGCTCTACGAAAATAATCCTCATTCGATTTGACTGGAGACATGTGCTCTCAGAAATAAGCTAAATCAACAATGAACAAATATATAACGCTAATTCCTGATGGCTTACAGGGTCTCTAGCAAAAACTTCATCACACCATAACGCGGAAGTTCAACTCACGGCGGATCTGTCCTTCGGGGTTCTTACTATACTCACCAAGGCCTTTCTTCCCCAAGAGGAATTTTTCGTGCCCCAGACTTTCACCTCCATTTTGTTGCACAGTGTAATCAACTATGTATAAGTATTGAAGCCAGTCGTTTTCGAAATTCCGAAATAACAAGTCTTAGAAACGTAGAGTGAAACAGAAAGTTTCCCAGGGCGGAGTGATATCTCTGGAACTGTTTAACATCGACCTTTCTGGAATTCCGGACGGTAATGCAGGCAGTCGAACTACAATGTCTGTCATTTAGCCAATATTCAGGCTTTTTGTATCGGCACAATCACCTGTGGGGATCAGGTTGAACACATCTAACACATTCTGCAGTTCTTCTGCGATTGTTTGAACTTTCCCATCTTTCAGTTTGAGCGAAGTCAACTTAATTTCTATAGATTCATTTTTGGGGATCACGGTCTGATATTTAAAGCTCTCAAGGTTTTTGTCGTCAAAGTGTATGCTCCACTTCTCGAGATAAAGCGTGCTAAGGTAGACTTATTAGGTAGCCTTGTGGACTCAGCGAAAAATGGTAGCCCATCGTTGCTGCTTTGTGGGATGATAACTTTAACAAAGCGTCTTGCAATGTCTGTTGGGTTATGCTTCCTTTTTCCCGTTTATGCTGTATTGTCATCCTTCCAAGGAATATCTGTTCTGTTGACAAATATGTCCGTGCTACTTTTGGAGCAGTGTGGTATCGCTGAGCTAGTAAATGTGGACACAGCCTCTTCCATTATTCTCTTTCGCTTGGGTGGTATTGGTACCAGAAGGTTTGACGCTTGACAAACCAATGCGGCCTTTGCTCTCAATTTACAGTTTGATGTTCTTTTCCTTTTTTCACATCCTTTCTTTTTTATACCCTCCACCATAATATGGAGGGTTTGTCATTCCGTTTGTAACTTATCGAAATAATCATTTGTGACCCTATAAAGTATATTTATTCTTGATCAGTGTAAAATTCAAAGTCGATTTATACCAGCCCGTCCGTCCGTCTGTTGTAATCACGCTATCCTCCGAATGAGTTGAGGTACACGGCTGAAATTTTGTACACATGTGTTTTTGGTCTGAACTTAGATCAAGTTCGAAGATGGGCTATATCGGTCTACGATTTGGTATAGCCCCCATATAACGGTACCGCCCGATTTCAGATATTTTGACGTTTTTACCCACATTTTCAGACCGACTTTTGACATTTAGGGTTCCCAGTGAGCAAGAAACTTCTCCACCAAAAATTATGGACATAGGTCCACGTTTTCTTATAGCCGACATATAGCGGTTCCGCCCGATTTCCGGTATTTTGGTTTTTTGAGCTACATATTCTGGCCGAATAAGCTATAGTTTGGCATTTAGGGTTTCTAATGGTCTAGTGACTTCTCCAGCTAAAATTGTGTGCATAGGTACTTTGGCAACAGAAAGAACACTAATAATTCCAAATTAGCTCAGAGTATTTCATGGTGGAGGGTATAAAAATTTCGGACCGGCCGAAGAGACGCTTTTTAACTTGTTTTATCTTTGTGATGCCGAAAAATTCTTTAAATGAAACAACATATATTTTTCCTGCACTGCTACCCAAATAGGTTGATCAGGTGATATATATGCGGCAATTTCAATGTTTTGCTCCATATGCGTTTAAGCTTTAAATATGGTTTTAACTGATAACTCCTCATAAATGTGGTTTCATTAGTTAGCCAGAGGATTAAAAACCTCGTCTCTATAATCGGTTAAAAGTTAAATTCTTAAACATCAATCCTATATCTCTGACTATTATTTTGTTGGGATATATTAGAGACAGACATTTTTTCACAGTTTCCATTAACAAGTGAGGTTTCAAATTGTTTAACTAACATCCGACATCATTAACTAGTTTAGTCTTATGCAAAAGCTAAACTATTTCTTATGTAGTTCAGCCCCCGCAAAAATATTCATACAAACAAACAAACACATACGTACATACATCCAGTCGTTAAATCATGTTTCATTATGCATTTGCAGAAAGTATCTGCCAGTATATCGCTCAACACAATTCTTCAAATCATTTCGACGTCAAGCACGAATGCAATAATTTGCATCGAATTCATAAAAATAGGCAAAGTAGGCATACAGAAAGTACTAATAATAAAACCCCGGGGGAGGTTTTGACGATGCGATGAGACGACGTGCCTCATCATTTCTGGAAATGGTCCGAAAAGTAATAGCTTTTGTTTTTGTGAAATGGTAATTTCACTTTCACATTCGCTTAATAACAATAAGGCAGAATGAAATAATGCACATAAGGTAAAACAGGGTTATAAGTAGTGCAGTGTATAGAGGAATCTGCATATACATAAATATATACTTTGGAAGCTAAGGAAGACTTAGTTGTTGTAATATATGAGGCAAAGTATTCAGGAAAGAGAAGAAGGAAACCCAAATAACCATGGAAAATACTTTCCTTTGTGTCACTCTTATTAGCCATCTAGTTATTTCTTTTGTGTACCTTCTAATTGTATTTTACCGAACTGAGAACAAAACAAAAAATGATTCTACATCTCAAAATTATGACAATCTAATCAATCACCTGTCACAACAACTTTCATAATTTTGAAGCTATGGTTCACTTTAATTTTTATGACATCCCAATTTCGTTATCGAAAAAAAGAAAGAAATTTGTATCATGAGAGAAAACCTCCATTCCACCATCACCTTAACCCAGTGATGACACCGTGACTAAATTAAAACCAAAACGAATCGAAAAAAATAATCTCTCCATAATAACATGAAATTACAACAACAAATTACAGTAAAACAGTACGAAACAAGAAATTCATGTGGAATGCCGGAATTACCTACTTTTCTTTATATGTACAACTTCTCCACCCGAAAAGAGTAAAGAAACAGCAACAACTACAACAAACCTGTGCAGACACAAAATGTTGCACTTGTTGCATTGTGCATTGCATCAAGCAGGTTGTTCGCTGTTGTTATTGCAAGCCATGAACTTTCTCAAAGATACCAACCAGTCCATAACACCATTCGAAGAAGAAGAAGAAGAAGAGGAGCTTCAAACAAAACGTCAGAATGCTGAAGAAGTTAAAGGAAAAGAAAAACAAAACAACCGGCAATGGTGCTGCAACGTCATTTACAATGCGAAGAGAATGTTCCGCGTTGCAGCGGTACCATATAAAGCAACAATGTTTGTTTGATAATTTGGGATATGGAAAAGAAAACCAATCCGCCAATGATTGATATTAAACATATAACATGGAAATGAAGATACAAAAAATCTGCAGCCTATATTCGAACTAATTAGTTCATTTAGTTTTGTGTTGCCTACCAGAAGAACGGAATGGTCGCAATCCGTTTTAGGCAATTTGGAGTCGATTTATCTGTGTGACTGGTGGGTACGAAAACTCTCGAAGGATGGGACATATCGGTTCACTCGGGTAACACTTCCACCAAAGTTAATTTTTTCGCTATAATGGTGCCAAGATATTTCTCGAAGGAGTAACCGATTTAGTCCAAACGTTACACATCGTAATATTTCTTCCACACACAGATTAGGATCGAACGACTACAACGATCTACACCTGCATATATGTATCTTCCACTCGTTTAATGTTTCTTTGTCGTCATGGCCTCTACTGCGAAAATAAAACAAGTAAGAACGGCGTTAAATTCGGCCAAGCCGTCACAACCTTCAGAATTACGAAAATTGGGAGGTGCCGTTCTATGGGGGCTATATCGAAACGTGGACCTATACCGACGAGTTTCAGTCAGGAAGGCTTTTACCTCCAACAAAGACTAAATACCAAATTTCAGCTATTTCGGTGGGTTGCTGTGGCCACAACCTTCAAAATACCGGAAATTGGGAGGTACCGTTCTATGGGGGCTATACTAAGGCGTGGACCTGTACCTACAGGTTTCTGGAGGAAGGTTTTATGCCCCCAAGGAAGAACAAATACCAAATTTCAGCAATTTCCCGGATTATTGTGGCCACAACCTTCAAAATACCGAATAAAGGCGTTGACTTATACCAGCAAATTTCTGGGAGAAAGTTTTGTACCCCCAACGATGACTAATTACCACATTTCATCCATTTCGGTGTGATAGTGAAGTTAAACCCTTCAAAATACCGAAAATCGGGTGGTACCGTTGTATGGGGGCTATATCAAAACGTGGACCGATATAGCCCATTTGCAATACCAAACATCCTAGGAGTAATAGAAACTTCTATACCAAATTATAAAGCTCTATCGTAAAAATTGCAAGCTTTATCTTGATTTCAACAGACGGACGGACGGTGGTCCAAGTCCGTACTTCTTGAGATAATTTCCCAAAAGCTCTAAAAATCTTACGATCATCAACTTCGACACCGGATTGATTCGGAATCACACTACATCAGCCTTCCGGACAGCGGCTGCATTCTCACTGTACATACATATGTTTGTATTTCTATCCTGGGAGCAGCATATGCCGGAATTCCTGCTTCATATTCTTTTGGTCCATTCCGGGACGTAAGAGTCAATTTAGATGTGCTCGGTTTGTCACATCCGACTACACCACACTCAAACTTGGGTGAGATGCAATAGATGTCAGATGCATCTCTGCAGTTAATATGGACTCGTCTAAGTGAGGGAGTACAACAGGGACTATGATGCTACATGCTGCGCGAACACAGTCCTCAGTGATCATCCGTATCAGAGTACGAGACTCATCCGCAGGCCCCAACAGCAATCGCACACGCAGCACTTAATACCAGTCATAGCTGTTCCAATCTCTGGAAATTCATAATTTAATGTATCAATTTAATTGCAGCGGTTTCCGCGGTTTGATCGGGGAAATAGTGGACATTTTGAGTTGATATTCATAGTCATAACTACTGTAGCTTACAGCGTACTGAGGAAGGATTGCACCCGAAGTGGAGGTGGTGCACTAGATCTGTTTGTGGCTGACTCTAATGATCGTACAAGGAATGTATGGAGGTAGGTGTGGAACTTGGAACTGAGGTCGGGTTGCTTAATGTATGAGTTGTGGCATTCGATCCTAGGTAATGACCAGAGAGGTACAGCGCTGGCTGAGCAGATGAACAACCCTATGTTTTACGCGATCAATGATACGTGATACTATAAACGTCTCCATTAGCAGACCGCCAGACTTCATCATCTCTGAACGCCTAAATTTCAACAATTATGGGAATGCTTATTTGCCTAGTTTCAGTGAGTTTAGCGTGTCACCTGGTCTGAACGGGTCAGAGCATCTCCCCACAATCGTCTCTATCAGCAGACCGCCCGACTTCATCACCTCTGAACGCTGCACTTTCAACAGCCATTAGGAAGCTTATTTGCCTAGTTTCAGAGAGTTTACCACTCCCAACCTTTCTGATTTTTTGGTAGCAGAAGGGATCTTCCCGGATATGATCATAGCTGAAGCCCTTGGATATATACCAGGTGGTTGAACACCCGAGGTGAGATCAAATTTCCCAGCAGAGACGGTGGGATTAGCAAATGTGGGTGATGATCTTCGTCATGGTATTTGGAAGGTGAGCACAAGCAGAAAAAGTGGCTAGATCATCTGAAGAGTTGCAGCATTGGAACCGGAATTAAGTCTCTTTCGAACCCTGGAAAGAAGGAAAATAGGACCTCCGTCACGTTCGGCGGCGTTACGCTGACTGATCCGAAGAGGTGCGCATGTTATTTTAATCAACAATTTGTGGAGGAACCCGGGAATGACAGGGCGATGAGTATAGTCTCATTAAATCTCTTCCTGCCGAAGGGAATGTCATAAGGAAAGCTAAATCATACAAAGCTTTGGTTCCTGGCTGTATCTCCATAGTAATACTGAAACAGCTGGAGGGGCCGGGAGATAAAATCTGTCGCTAACCGAAGTTTGTTCTGTGCTCGAAGTTTTGAAAATGGTCAGGAAAGGATGCTAGCAAATATAAATCGTACAAGGCGATTTTGCTTTTGTCGGCCGTAGCAAAGACCCTTGAGGTTTTACTCCTCCCAAGCGTCAGAAATAGCTATCCAGTTGCAGATCATCAGTATGGGTTCCGTCAGCACACACATTATTCGAGGGCTCAAACAGAGCAAGCCGTGCCATAGAACAATGTTGGTGGCGCTAAAATGATCAAAAGCCTTTGATTTGATACAGATTCTTGGATAATCAATTTTATGTGTAATTCAGGAACTCTGGTACCTCTGGTACCTTGCCTGATGCCATTTATGAAAGGCTGAACTTCGATCTTACAGCCTTTTTCTGCGCAAGGAATATGCAAATATCCGAAAAATATACGATCCTAGGGGTAAAATTCGACTGCATGTTCACGTCGTCCGCCCATGTCTATCTGAGATGTAGGAACAAGGTCCTCAAGTTCCTAACCGTTAGCACAGACAAAGAAACCTTGTTGACCACATATAACGCGTTAGGACTGTCTGTGATAAGCTACGCGGCGCCAATGCGGTCCGCGAACATAAGTATAATACTATGAAATAATATTTAAACATGTCAGAACGGCGCCATGAGAACTGCAGCAGGGTGCCCCTTATACCATCAGTGGACTATCTGCATGAGGAGTCGAAGATTCCTCCACCAAGGCAACAAAATGGTATGCTTTCATTGTAGTACTTGCTCGGGTGTTACCGTGAGTGCCATCATAATCACCATGTGGTGGTTAGGACCCCCCACCCAGACATGTCAGGAGGGATCTTTATTCTGTAATGCGCTATAAGGGGAAACCCTACATTTAAACGGATGCAGTCGCAAATGCCGTAAATAACTATCGAATGAATTCGGTCCTCGGAGAACATCCCCATCTATCGCAGCTGAGAAGTGCCAGCTGAAATGACAAGCCAGAGTAGTTTTAGCTCAACTACGCTCAGTATGATGCAGCTGTCTTAATTCCGATAGGACAAAGATCGAAGACACCGTGCAAAACATCTGCCCAGCATGCGGCACAGGCCCTCACGATACAGTGCACCTTTTCAACTGCCCTGCCAAACCTAGCTTTGTGGTTGTGGTTGTAACTAATCCGGAAAATGAACATACAATCATATTGTATGCCGTTTGATGATCGTTTTGAATTTTTTATTGAATGTACTCCTTGTTGTCCAGGATACAGACTGGTATAATGACTCAAAAGCTTTGACAAATCCTAACAACAAAAATGGCCGGTGGCCGCATAAAAATGAAGTGAATCGTATTGGTCCAATCATCGTACACAGTAATATTTCTCTCAAACTTAAATGAAGTTCGAAGACCGACTTTGTCGGACTACTCTTTCCGGTACTTTCCTCACAAAAGTTCAATATTCTTCGCTTAAATGTAGTTTAAAGTCTGTTTGAGGATTGTTTTGAAATGTTCCTTAAAGGTAGTCTTTGTGATTCTGAATACAAGGATATATTTTTTCGCAAGAGTTCCGAAAAATCATACGGTGATCAACTAAAGTGACCGGTTGGCACGATAACTTTGAAAGAAATGACGCCCAATTAAGATCCATTTCCAAAATGAATTACATATATCGGTTCATTCTTTCATGTACCTCCCCCGAAATAGTTCAACACTTTTCCCGATGGTCTGGCAATTAAAATGGGGATTTTTGTGTGTACAGTGGGACAGCTTACCATTGCACCACGTTGATTAGTAGTTCCTCCATATTATTTGAACATTTTAATCTGTATTCGATACCAATTTATTACCCCTTTTTAAAGTTACCCAGCCTCAGTTGTGGATAGATAAATATTGTCAATTTATACGCCCTCATGCACAACGTTTCACGGGAACAAAGGTATACATTCGATTTAATATTTGACATAATCAAGTCTTAATTCATATGTGGGTGTTAGTATGTGATCGTGCTTGTGTGTCGACTTGCAATTCAGGCCCCCCCACATATACGGTTTGCAGCGAACTAATAGAAATGCGTGCAGTTCACGCATTCGTGTTAACGTCACAGTACAAATTTGTTCAAATTAAATGATAACAAAATGCCTTGAGGCACAATAATCAAACAGCTGCCACAGCAGCAACAGTGCTGGCTTGAAGCTCAATGCATTTCAAGACTTGCCCGCATTGAATCAACCAACACCAAACCTAACATCTTTTATTTTTGTGAAGTGGAAAAGGTAATGCAAGTTGTAATAATTTATTTTTTTAAACCGTTATAAGTTTGTGTTATCGTTGTTGTTGTTGCTTTTGTAAAAGCAGATAGACCATAATTACAATGGTGCATCAAGTTTTATCGTAAGACAGGTTAGTCTGAAGCTATGCCAACACCATTAGCGAGTATTCTCTCGAATAAATGTCATTGTCACAGTCAACAGTCATCACTAATGAAATGATGCATAAATTCTTTGTTGTTCAGACATGTTTATCGGCAGTTTAACAAGTTTTTCGTAATGATCTTGACCACAGGTAATGACATAATTCTTTGGAAGTTATTAGACTTGTTTAGGAAAATATTGAATAGGCAATGCACAATTATAAGTGTAAATAAGGATCTATAGATTTAAGGAAAGAAACACAGGACTTTCCTATATGAATGCTATACATGCACCCTCACCAAGACATTCATTATCTTTATTAGAAAATTAATATGTTCACGTGAACATCTTGGGGGCCCAAAAATACATATGAAATATACACAAAATTTCAAAGTACAAAAATCAAATAAAATCCTAAAATTGGAAATATTAAAATGAAAAATATTGCAATATAAAAATCAATACTATAATAATCAGCCTAAGTGACAGCACCCCGGAAGCTCCTCCATCGCTTCAGCCACTCCTTCTTGCTCGTACCACCTTTGTCTGCCGGCTTCATCTTCCAGACAGAGTCGTCTTCATCTGGCGGCTTCTTCACTCTAGCAGTAAAAACGTCATCCTTCTGAGGTGGCTTCTTCTTACTGGCTTTAAACACGTTGAAGAAAGTCATCCTTCTCTGGCGACATCACCTTTTTGGCCCTAGGTATCTTCTCCTTAAAACGCTCCAGCAGCTACCCTCCTCCGGCTTTTGCTTGGCTTTCACACCTGCCTTCAAACGAAAATCCTTCTTCGTCCAATTGGTTTTATTTCCTACCGCGTAGTTGATCTCTACTATATGCGATTTGTCTTCTGCACAAAATTTCTCATCTGTCGTCTTGATGAACACGCTGCTATTTACCCAAATTTTGTTGGCCAAATACTCACTTTCCACGTTAGCACTATTCGCCTTCTCCAAATGTGCCACCTTCATCGCTGCATCCTCATTGGCTATAAGTTTTGCAGCCAATACATCACGCTCGTTTTCCGCTAAATGTCGAGCTTTCTCTGCGCTAGCCAATTCTTCATTCAATTTTCTCATTTCTGCCTTCATAGCCGCCAACTCACAATTTCCCTCTTGGATAGCCGCTATTAATTCTTCCTTAGCTATCCTCGATTCCTCAGCCTCACGCTTGACTTGCTCCTTTAGAGTAGTGGCAAGCTTGACTGCATCTTCCTTCTCCGATTGGCATGCGGTCATAGCAACTTCCATTGCCATGATCTCCCCTCTCATAATCTTCATAGCTTCTACCGCGGCCCTGCGTTGCATTCGCTCGTTGTCCAATTTTTCCTGCAGGCCACGGACTTCCATTTTGGCCTCTTCATCCCTAATGTGTAGGTCTCTTATCACCTCACACTGAGAGCTCACTCTGGTTTCAAGGCTTGCTTTAGCCTCTTCAGCTTTCTTCAGATCAATTTCAAGAATCCTATTCATGGCTCTCGATTTCGCCGTTTTACGCTCCAATTCCCATATCACCTGGTACATGGTGTCTATTTTCTGTTTTTTCCTTTGTCCTTCTTCCTCCAATGACAGAGGTATAATGGGAAATTTCAACCTTCCGACCATCTCTTTTACAGCCTGTCTCATCAGCTCATCCTTCTTGGTAAACAGTTGGAGCATTTTCTCCTTTACCAATTTGTTTTTAACTGCCAGGTTCGATGCTGCAGCCCGTTGAGTCTCGACGTACTCACAAATCTCTTCGTGGTAGTCTTCAGACTGGGTTTCATTGATCTCCTCAATAGCCCAGATGAGGAGACCAAGAAGCCTCTCCACTTCATCCTTTGCCTTCGTTTCCATTTGAAGCAGCATGGACAATATCCCCAATTGGATATTAAGACTTCACTAACCAGCTGACCCAATTTCCTCCCTGTGAGGCAAATTATCAGCTTCTCAGCTCGTTTTGGAATCGGCCACTGATCCGGCTCGAAGGACCAATGTAAATAAGGATCTATAGATTTAAGGAAAGAAACACAGGACTTTCCTATATGAATGCTATACATGCACCCTCACCAAGACATTCATTATCTTTATTAGAAAATTAATATGTATGTTCACGTGAACAATAAGTTTTTATGTTGTACACGAAGAGCGGAAAGACGAAATCAATCTCACTGTGGCGGGTTCTTTGATACCGGATTGACACGGAACCACACAACACCTGTGTTCCGGCCAGCAACTGCCACCTCAGTGTACACATGTTTGTATTTGTATCGTTTTTCTCTATTGGGAGCAGCATATCTCGGATTGTCTGCTCCGGATTCTTCTGGTCCGTGCCGGGACGGAGCAAAACCCAGGACCAATTTATTTGTGCTCAGTTTGTCACATCCGCATCCACCGCACTCAAACTTCGGTAAGATGTAATAGATGGAGTGGATGTATATCAGAGGTTTTTCTGGACTCGTCCATGCGAGTGCTTACGACAGGGACTATGTTGCTGCATGCTGCCTGAACACAGCCCCGGTAAGTCGTCATGAAAATACGCGACTCCCCCGCAGTCCCCAACAGCAGCCGCACACGCAGAATTTAACACCAGCTGTTGTTGTTCCAACCCCTTAAAATGCATACTTTTTGCAATTTAATTGCAATAGACTCAGAGGTAAGCTCGAAGAAATTGTGGATTACATGAGTCGGAAGAATATCATGGTCGCGGTGATGCAGGAAACCAAGCTCAACAACAATTGCAACTTCAGCGTTGTGATGGTTACAACATACTGAGGAAGGATCGCACCAAAAGTGAAGGTTGCTGATTTGCTTTTCCATGCACCAGTCGGGTCAATACAGTTCTATCTCACTTTAGCCTATCTTTAATGACACGTACATGGAATGCATGGGGGTAGCAGTCAGTTATGGAGACGTGTGGACGTATACATGCCGTCGATAAGTAGCTGTTTTATTCTCAACACTAGCCTACTTTTGGAAGGGCATAACCGTCTGGTCTTGGGGGACTTTAATGCTCATCATGAGTTCGGCATTCGGTTCTCGGAAACGACCAGAGGGGGATAGCGCTAGCGCTCTATGTTTTGCGCGGTCAATGATACGTGGCGCCATATCACCTGACCCGGTCAGACCATCTCCCTACAAACGTCTCCATTAACAGACCGTCCGACTTCATCATCTCTGAACGCCGAGTGAGTTGTGGCATTCGGTTCTCGGAAACGACCACAGGGCTATAGCGCTGGCAGAGGAGATAGATAGCTCCATGTTTTGAATGGTCAATGAGGACGCCTTTACCAGAACTAGCGAAGAGTGTCACATTTCGCCAGACATAACCATCGTGTCACCTGGTTGACAAATGACGTCACTTCTCAGCCCGTCGTTTCTCTTGGATCAGACCATCTTTCCATTATTGTCTCCACCAGCAATCCGACCGATTTCATCACCTCTGAACGCCGCACTTTCATCAATCATGGGAACCCTTCTGATGTTCGGGTAGCAGAATGGACGTTCCGATACATCATTACTGCTACATCCGCTCGCCATATACCTGCTGGACGAATACCAGAAGTGAGACCAAGCTTTGCAGCAGAGGCATCGGGTTTACCAAGTGAGCGTGATGAGCTTCGTCGTTCAAAACAAGTGTCCCCAGAGTGAGTTACACTGGAAGTTCACAGGTTAATCGGTGAATATAAACGGAACAAGTGGTTATATCATCTGAACATTGTATCCGAAATAAGTGAATTGTTGGCAACGGTTAAGTCGCTCTCGAACCCTGATAGCTTATCGAGCACCCCGGTAGTTACAGGGCAAAGAGTTCTACGTCGCTTTAGAAATCTTCCTGCCGACGATGAACCACCACAATTTACAATGGTTGATGTTGCGAATATCATCAGGAACGCTAAATCATCCAAAATGTTGGACCCTGATGGAATATTCATAGCAATGCTGGAACAACCTGTCGTTAGTCTGGAAAATGGGCTGGGTGGCCCCGCTACTGAAGCCAGGTAAGGAAGCCAGCAAAAATGAATCGTACCGACTTCGCTTTTGTCGCCCGCAGCAAATACTCTTGAGGTTTTAGTCCTCCCCAGCATCAGAAATAGCCATCCAGCTGTCGATCATTGGCATGGGTTCCGTAAGCAGCACAGCACGAGAACAGCTCTGCACGCCATCTCCACACATATTAATTAAGGCTTTAGCCAGAGCATACAGTGTGATAAAACAGTGGTGGTCGCGTTTGACTTATGAAAAGCCTTTGATACTGTCGAGTACTACACACTAGAGTGGGGCGATTTGAACACCTTCACTGGCGCCTGGAGTTTCTGATTCTTGGCATTGTACTGAGCAAAAAAAGTCAACTAGACCATATGTCTATGGTGAGTTTTCTCAACAAAATACGGTTAAATGTCAAAAAGGACCATGAAAACGGGGAAATATCGATTGGTCATCAATGAGAACCGTACCTAAAATCTTCTGAACAACATTTTTGTAGAATATTTGGATGCTGTAAAATCTCATCTTGTGGTACTTTTACTACGGTTCAAAAAATAAAGGACGAAAAGGACATGGAAGGAATTGAGTTAGAGGGATGAAATATTCTACAAAAAGATTCACCATTCGATTTGACTGAAGACATGTAATCTCAAAATGAAGCTACAATAACGCTTAACAGAGATATAAAGCTATTTTCTCGCAAATTAAGGGGCCAAAATTAAACCATTAATCACGCGATATCTCGGAAACTTGACCTATGGTGAAAATTTCCTTTTGGGTTCTTAGTACACTCACCAAGGGCTTTCATCTCCAAAAGGGATTTTCCACCCACTGAATTTGAGTCCCATTTTGTAGCACAGTGTCATTTATCGATATTTTCCGAAAAATGTGCACCTTCTCGAGGCCATAACTGCCTGAAGGAGCGTTCCAATATTTTTGCGATGCACTAGAGAGTTCTTTATTATTGTCTTGGCTACAATTGTTGTCTGTGTGTTGGATCGAAAATATCAGTGGTTTGGTTGTTATATGCCAAAATATCCGAAAATCCTTGAAAAAAAACTTCAAGTCAAAATCCGGGGGCTCGATTTTCACCGTAGACATATGGTCTAGTTGACTTTTTTGCTCAGTACAATCCCAAGAATCAGAAACTCCAGGCGCCCGATAACACTTTTTTCCTTCCATACAAATCGCCCCGGCCTACTACACACTGTTTGAGGACATCGAGCAGACAACCTTCCTTGTAGACCACATATAACGCGATAGGTCTGTCTGTGGTAAACTATGCGGCGCTAGGAAAAATATTCAAACCTGTCAGAATGCCGACTTTAGGACCGCAAGGGGGTGCCTCCTCATGTCTTCACTGGACTATCAACATGAGGAGACACAGATTCTTCCAGTACAGTAACACAATGACATGATTTCGTTGCAGTACTGGGATAGCGATCCTAATCACCATATTGTGGATAGGATCACCCACCCAGACATGTCAAGAGGGATCTCCATGATCTAGAAAGAGAGGTCCAACGTTACAAGAGAGAACCCCTAGATCAACAAGGTTTAAATAGCGTTCAAACAGCAATCGTGTAAATGTGGTGCTCGAAGAATATCGTCCATCTATCGCAGCTGCGAAGCGTCAGCTGCCACTACATACTAGAGTATTTTTGTCTTAACTACACTAGGGATGGTGCAGCCGTCTGAATTCCTATAGGACAATGATCGATGACACCGTGCAAAACATTACCTATTAAGTAACGCATTTTGTATATAGGTTTAAAGTGGATGGAAAATAGAAAATACTTTTTATTTATTTAAGAACTATTTCTTATATAAGCAAAAAATCTATAGGCTATTACAATGAGTGTTGCCTTTAGACTTTTGTGCTAAAATCACTTTAAAAAACTCACCCAGTCAGCTGCAGTAATTGCAAGCGATTTGTCTGCATTCCAGAGAAAATTTATGTACCAAAGGCAAAATGTTGTTTACCATTGAAAAAAAAAAGGAAAAAACTCTAAAAAATAAACTTGTCAACGTTATGTTGCAGCAATTGTTAATGGGACAAGTTTGTTAGTTAGTTTTTTTTTTTTTTTATTTTGCAACGTCTGATAAATGCTGTTATAATTTTTTATTTTAACTGGCGTTACAAGTCCCTACCCTAGGCAACTTTGTGAAGATGTTTTCTTCTCATTTTGTGTGACATACTTTTGGCCATTTCAGCAAAACATTTAGCCAATGTAAACGTTGTTCCATGTCTTGTTAACGACAGCATTGAGATTGACATGAGGAATCTCACAACAAATACATATTTACACAACAAGTACATATGCACATCATATCTATGAAATGTTGTCCATTATACTGAAGTGTTAATGTGGCTATTGGCTAGACAACATCCACAACTGTACGTATTTCTATGTGTATTAATTTAAATGTTAAGTGGCTAATTAAGTGTCTATTGTTAATTGTTATGAAAGAAAGTTAAGTTTCATTGCAATTGCAGAGACGTAAAATACAAAAAAGGTGGCCTTAAGTTCCATAATGAAGAAAAAAAAACGTTTTGAATTAAAGCACTGAGGTAAATCCACTTTGGGGAGACACCTAAACATAAACCAGTTCTGGAAGATGGCTCCCAAGCATCCATTGCACATTATGTATAAATTGTAAAATGAAATTGAATGGAAGGCCCGTTTGGTAGAGGCTATATGAAAATATATAAATGGACAGACTTTCTTTGCATGAAAGTTACCCATTCACTCCCAAAACATAATTCGATGTTACGACATTAAATCCCCAAATTTGAATTGAAAAAGCCTATTTGAATTGAAACTTCCGTCTATAGACAGATCGAATACCGGCTAAACAACCAAAATCCTTTTCTCCAAAATTTTGTATTTAGGAGGTTTCAGAATTTTGTGACCTTTTTTTAATATATGAACTTGCCGACAAAAATATATATTTGTATTTAAGCTCAAGGACCGAAATAACACACAAAAGTTCGAAAGTGTTCGGAGAATTTGTGCGTACGATAACTCTTGAAGGGAGTAACCGATTTGGTCCCTACTTTGCACATCGTGAAATGTCTTCCAGACTTAGATGAGGTGCCAATATGGACTCATTAGGTCCATTCCTTCGGGTATTGGGAGTTGAACCAAGTAACCTTTTACAAAAATCTTCCAAATTAATTTCTCAACTATTCTTTAGAACATTCTGAAACTCTAAAATGCTTACTTCATGTTGTTTCAGCGGTATTTTGCATCATATCTTTTACAACACGTATTTCAAACGCAGTTCATACCAACAGTTTATTCTCGCATTTCGGATTTCACTACATTATTGATATTTTTATTAAATGTTCGTTGAAAAATGTACTGAAAACAACGGGATACAAGGACATGTTCTGAAGAGTTGTGTATTACATTCCAGGAAATATTTTTCCAAAGAAAATATTCAGAAAAAAATTAACGGTTTTGGAGAAACGGTGCGAAATGTATAAAATTGTGGCATTTTTGCATATATTTTGAAATTTAAGGCGATAAATGTAGTTTTTCGAGTTCATTATTTCTCCAAACATTTTATTCTTGTACTTATCTATAAATTTGCTTCAGAGGTCAGAAGAAGATTCGCATTGGTTTCAGAGATATAGCCCCCAATTTCTTTAAAAACTCAATATTTAACCATGTTTAGATGGGGCCATAAAATCCGAGCTGGATCTGACACAACAAAACCCAACTAGGGTTTCTTGTCGTTTGGGTGTGTACTTTCAAAAAATCCTCAGTTCGAATTGTTTGCACAATATCACCTTAAAGATGTTGCACAGTGTAATTCTCGAACGGATCTGCCGATTCGGTCCAAAATGTGGCCTTCGTAATATTTTGCTCAAACTTAGTTTCATTTCGATGATAAGCCCTATCTGCCAAGTCCTTCAGGGACCTCCCCCACAAAAGTTCAAAAATGTTCGGAAAATTTGTGCGCACGATAAATCTTGAAGTGATCGATTTGGTCCATACTTTACACATCCCAATATATCTACCAGGTATAGATCAGGTTCACATATGGGCTATATTTGTCCACTCCTTCATGTACCTCCCACACAAAATTTCGGATAAGTTCACTTTAAGACCTGACCTCGAATTTCTCTAATTTTTATCCATACTTCTGGAAAAAAACACACCATATGTAGTGGCTGGAGAGCACGATAACTCTCAAACTTAGTTTCAGTTCGAAAATGGGCAATACTGGACCCACATGGACAATATCAGTCCACGTTTTGATATAGCCCTCATAGAACAGTACCTACCTATTTTCCGTATTTTGAAAGTTATTATTGAACAGAAATCTCTGCGAATTGTCGGTAAAGATCCACATTTTTATATAGCCTCCATATAATTACACGCCCGATTTTCGGTATTTTGAAGGTTTTTATAGACATTAGCCAACCAAAGTAACTGAAGCATGGCATTTAGTCTTCACTAGGGGTATAAAGCCTTTCTTTAGAGAACTGTATAGATCAACGATTTTCGATATATTCAAGGATTTTATCACATTAATGAAACGAAACGGCTGAAATTCGGCATATAAAATAAAATTCGGTATATAATCATAAATTTGGGGAAGGGTTCTTTGTTTCAATACAAAGAACTAAGAGAACTGATGAGTCCAAGTGGCGTTGGATGAAACTAGTATTCTCTGCCATCCCCAAAAGTAATCAATTTTAATTACATCCCACTTTAAACTTGTTGTTTTTAAATTTGAAAACAGAGATTAAGCTTGACAACATACAAATAGTAAGTTTTTAGCTATATTTTCAGACAGAATTAAACGTAATTTGGTATTATTGATCGAAAAACTTTGGACATATATTCACGTTTTGGAATAGCCTCCAGAAAACGCAGCCCACCGATTTCTGGTATTTTCATGTTTTTACCTGACGGAATTAACTAAAATAAGGTATGTGGAGTTCCAAGTGGTCAAAAAACTTTTCCACCTTAAGTTATGGGCATTGGTACTTTCGGAACAGAAAAAAACTAATTATTCCATACCAGCAAACCGCGATGCTGACCCGTCGTAATGAGTTTTAATGGCAACTTTTTATGGACTTTATGCTTGACAATTTAAAAATACAATACAAACAATTCAAAAATATGTATTCTCTACATCACTTCTTCGGTCCATTGTCAAACTGAGGATTTCTTTCTTTCTTTCTTTCTTTCTTTCTTTCTTTCTTTCTTTCTTTCTTTCTTTCTTTCTTTCTTTCTTTCTTTCTTTCTTTCTTTCTTTCTTTCTTTCTTTCTTTCTTCCTTTCTTTCTTTCTTTCTTGCTTTCTTTCTTTCTTTCCTCCTGTATTCCTTCCTGTCTTTCTACCTGTCTTTCTATCTGTCTTTCATTCTTTCTTTTCTGTCGGATTTTTTCGCCCATTGATGCTGTTTAGGATTTGTTATCGTCCATGCCCCCTGTCATTATCCTAAAGCGATCTAAATATAAAAGTTAAAAAAATGGTTAAGTCGAATTCTCCCGCATATTGAGAATTATGTATATGTTTTAGTTTTTTCATGGCTGATGGACGGTTGAACCACACCATTTAAGGAAATTTGTAAATATATCGATTTTCTTGATCGGGGGCGCAACCACCGTTGTCTCGAAAATAATTTGCAAGCTAACACACTCATAAGTTTAGCAAATATAGCAAATATAGCGAAATTCGTCTACAAATATATAGCATTTTGGACCACGGGAAAATTCCATGATATTAGCTTCAGTAGTTTTGGAAAAAACTGTATTGAAAAGAGTGAGTGTGGTCATCAGTTTTCAAGATATAACATATTTAAAAAAAATTAGCTTTTACCCCAAAGAAGAATTACATTGTAGATAAATCCGTAAATTTTTAAACTGATACATGCGTAATTTTTGCAAATGCAGCGTTTTTTTTTTAATATCGCTTAGGGAGGTTCCCCTCCCCCTCTGGAATTCAATAAAATATGGAACCTGTTTTCGGGGCCATCCCTTTACATTCCCTGACAATTTTAGGAAAATCGGTTCAGTAGTCTTTACAAAAAACTTTAAATTGAAATAAAAATTGAAAAAAGTGGGCGCGGTAAAATTTTCTTTCCATAATAACCTAACTTGGGTTATGACGGCATTTGATTTTTATTCATAAAGATATGGCGTTTGTTTTAAATATGGCAAAGGGAAGTACCCCGCCCCCTTGGAAATTCAGGAAAATATGCATCCTATTTCAACCGGAGGCCATCCCTGTACATTCCCTGAAAATTTCAGGAAAATAGTTTCAGTAGTTTTCTAGATGTAACATATTTTAAAAAGTGGGCGTGGTCAAGTCTTTGGGTCCTAAAAAAGTAGGTAAGGTCGGAGACACAACCCCAATTGTTTCCCAAATTAATTTCCAAACCGATACATTCGTAATTATTTTAAATGTAGAATTTTTTAAAAATAGGATATGGGGAAGTACTCCGCCCACTCCGGTACTAAATTTGTAGCCTATTTTTACCGGGTGCCATCCCTGTATATTCCATGACAATTTGAGGAAAATCAGTTCAGTAGTTTTTGTAGAAAATATTAACCCTTTATTGCATGATTTTTTCTTTCTTGGCGAAATTAATGGAGGTGATAGATTTCGAGCCCCTAATTATTGAAAATATACTCAAAAAATATATAGTATGTATTTGTGGTATTATCTGAAAAAAATGCGAATTTTTTTTTTAAATATTTCGTCATGTAATATTTTTTATACTTTTCGAATTTTTCTTTAAGTTTTATTTTAAAAGAATCACAAGCCCTTTTTACTAACGATATTTCAACTCATTTTCACTTTTTAATCTCCAGAATCTTTAATATAAAAAATTAAAATAAATATAAAATAATATTTTTTTATTTTCAAACAGCGGATTTTTATCTTCAGGCTCGTTTTACTGTTAGTTACAGTCGTTTTTTTAACAGTTATATATTTTTTCTATGCAGTGATATCTTGACACGATAAACATAGAGTAAACTTGTCCTTTTATATATTTTTTGAGGATTTAATGAAATGCATATATATGCAAAGAAGGGTTAAAATTGAAAAAGTGGCCGTAAAAGTGGGCGTGCTCAAATTTTCTTTGTATATTTATATAGATATATTAGATATAGCTTTTTTTAAAAAATAGGTTATAGGGGAAGTTCCCCGCCCCTTCCGAAATTCAAAAAAATATGTAGCCTATTTTAACCGGGGCCATCCCTATATATTCCCCTACAATTTTAGGGAAATCGGTTCAGTAGTTTTTCTATAAAATATTAAAATTGAAGATTGAAAAATGTGGGCGTAAAAGTGCGCGTGGGTTATGACGAACATTTCAAAAAAAGAATTATCCAAATCGGTCCAGCCGTTTTCAACTGATGCCATTACCAACGAACGGGTGACGTAGGGGATGGAAGATACCAAGCAACGGTCCTGACCGGTTTTAACATGGCAAAGCCCAGGATTTATCTTGGTCCCTCTTTCATCTCAAGTGGACACTGACCTCCCCGTGGTGTCACCTGGGGAACTGCCTTTAACACCCGTTAAAGGTAGTGAGCTAACATGTGCCGCGCGTTCACCCATAAGAACGTTAAAAACTTGGGTTTGGGCGTCGGGTTAGTAACCCTCCCCTAGAAAAAACAGCCTACTATGAAAAAACGAAAGAAAAGAAAAACAAACCCCTCTAAAGTTGACGAACCCCGCAAACGTTTTAAGGACCATGATCTGCGAATCTGCACCTGGAAATTTCGCACTCTTTATAGAGAAGGTGCAGTCTTCGCATTGGCAGACGTACTTGAAAAGTACAAGACCGATATTACTGCCATACAGGAAATACGATGGATTGGGAAAGGCGTCACAACAACACCTAAAGGTGACACACTGTATTATAGCTGCCATGACGTAAAGCATGAGTTTGGTTGCGGATTCGTAGTTAGTCGGAGGCTAAAACATCTGGTATCAAGCTTCACCCCAGTGAATGAAAGACTTGCTGCAATTCGAATAAAAGCTAAATTCTTCAACATCAGCTTTATTTGCGCTCATGCTCCCACTGAAGAAAAGGACGAACAGACCAAAGATATATTTTACGAGCGCTTAGAAGAAACATATGACCGTTGCCCTGCCCCTGACATTAAAATCATTCTAGGCGATTTTAATGCCAAAATTGGAAAGGAGAATATCTTTGGCCCAACAGTCGGGAAATTCAGTCTCCACAGTGAAACATCTGACAATGGTATGAGGCTGATAGACTTTGCAGCTGCAAAAAACATGGTAGTTAGCAGTACCAGATTTAATCATCTCGATATTCATAAGGGCACCTGGCTGTCTCCAGATCAGAAAACAAGAAACCAAATTGATCATGTTGTGATAGATGGAAGACATTCATCGAGCGTGTTGGATGTACGATCGTTCCGAGGCGCAAACATTGATTGGGACCACTACCTTGTTGCAGCAAAGGTACGCACCCGCTTAAACGTAGCAAACAAAGTACGAACAGACACAACACGAAAGTTAGACATCGGTAAGCTGCAATCACAACAGATAGCCACAGCATATTCCACTCAACTAGCCCAATTGCTTAATCAAAGCACTCCTCATCCCGATAACATATCAGCGCAATGGCAAAGCATTGCCCACTCCATGCAAACAGCCGCAAAATCCATACTTGGATACCAGAGACCTCCACCAAGGAATCCATGGTATGATGAGGAGTGTCGTGCTGCCACCGAAGAGAAAAATGCGGCATATAAGGCTACTTTACAATCCGTAGCAACGCGTAGCGCACGAGAGAGATACAGGGAGAAAAGGAGAGAGGAGAAACGTCTTTTCCGCAGGAAAAAGAGAGAGATGGAAAAGCGGGAGTGTGAAAAAATCGAGATGTACAGGAGCCAGAATGAAGTCCGAAAATTCTACCAAAGAGTCAAGCATCAAACTGATGGCTTTGGTACAGGCACATCCTCCTGTAGAGACCAGCAAGGTAATTTGGTAACTGATACAGATAGTGTACTCAGGTATCCAATAGCAGCGAAGACGACGAAGATACCACAGTCCCAATCCCAGAAGATGGTATTGAATGTATACCGCCCAGCCAAGATGAGGTAAAGACAGCAATAAATCGGCTGAAGAATAATAAGGCAGCAGGGGCCGATGGCTTACCAGCCGAGCTGTTCAAAACCGGAGGCGACACGCTGATAAGGTGTATTCATCAGCTAGTTAGCACCATCTGGCAGGAAGAACGAGTACCCGACGATTGGAACCTGAGTATCCTGTGCCCCGTCCACAAGAAGGGAGATAAGACTGTATGCTCTAACTATAGGGGCATAAGTCTACTCCCTATTGCCTACAAGATCGTGTCAGGGATATTGTGCGAACGACTAAAGCCTATGGTCAACGAGATAATTGGACCATACCAATGCGGCTTTAGACCTGGCAAGTCCACCATTGACCAGATATTTACCCTGCGGCAAATCCTGGAGAAGACCCAAGAGATGCAGATCGACACCTACCACCTTTTTGTCGATTATAAAGCAGCCTTCGACAGCCTGCTGCGTTCAAAGGTATTCCAAGCCATGTCTGAATTTGGTATTCCCGCAAAGCTCATCCGGCTTTGTAAAATGACTTTAACTGACACGAGGTCCTCAGTTAAAATAGGAAAGAACCTCTCCGAAGAGTTTGGTACCAAAAGAGGTTTCAGACAAGGAGACAGCCTTTCGTGTGACCTCTTCAACATCCTGCTAGAAAAGGTTATACGAGAGGCAAACGTCAAAAGAAGTGGCACAATCTACACCAATAGTCACATGTTACTTGCTTATGCTGATGATATAGACATCATGGGCCGATCAGTAAAAGAAGTAACTGATACCTTTATAAAGGTCGAAGGAGAATCTGCTAAAGTGGGTCTGGCGGTAAACGGTGAGAAGACCAAGTTGATGGTGTCGACGCGCAATGCGTCCATTGAGCTCGGACCGACTGTGGAAGTTGGTTCCTATAATATTGAGGTAGTTAAAGACTTCGTCTACCTCGGCACCTCCGTAAACACAACAAACGACATCAGTTGTGAAATAAAAAGAAGAATTGTATTGGCCAACAGATGCTACTTTGGTTTAAGTAAGCAGTTTAAAAACAAAGCCACATCTCGTCAAACAAAAATAACGCTCTACAAAACACTGATACTACCCGTGCTGATGTATGGCTCCGAAGCCTGGGTACTTGCGCAAGCAGACATGGCAGTGCTTGGTGTGTTTGAGAGAAAAATTCTTCGAAAGATCTACGGACCAATCTGCGTAGACGGTGAATATCGACGTCGCATGAACCACGAGCTGTATCTGCTATACAACGACATCAATATAGTTAAACGTATCGAGATGCAGCGATTGCGTTGGCTAGGCCATATCATAAGAATGAGCAGGCCAAGGAATAGATGGCGCAAACAAGTGGATGATGATAAGTAAGTAAGTAAGCATTACCAACGAACGACTTTTGATTTTTATACCCTCAGCCTTTAGGCTAAGGAGAGTATATACAATTTGATACGATGAAAATGTGCCTCATCGAAATAATGGTTTTAGACCCCAAGTATGTTTGGACGAAATGTGTTTCAGACAATTTGGAGTCGATCTAGCCATGTCCGTCCGTCTGTCTGTCTGTCCTGCTTGCTGGAGCGCACGATAACTCTCGAACGGATGAACCGATGTTGGCTTTCGTAATATTTTGCCCAAACTTAGTTTAAGTTCGAAGATGAGCTACATCGGTCCACTCCTACCGGTACCGCCCCCACAAAAGTTCGAAAATGTTCGGAAAGATTGTGCGCACGATAACTCTTGAAGGGAGTGACCGATTTGGTCCATACTTTGTATAGTGTAAACTCTTTACCAGGGTAATATGAGGTTCCAATATGGTCTTAATAGGTCCACTCCTTCGGGTACCTCCCACACAAAATTTCGGAAAAATTCAGTTTAGGGCCATCTCTCGAATCGCTTTGATTTTTGTTTTAGCAACTTGTATTCACTGCCCTCCATACGACGGTACAAGTTTCATCAGGGGCAAGTCCATACTTCCTGAGAAAATAGCATGAAAGCTGCAAAAAACCCCTATGACACCGTGTAAGGTGGTTGGAGCGCACGATAACTCTCGAACGGATCTGCCGATTCGGTCCAAAATATGGTCTTAGTAATATTTTGTCCAAACATAATTTAAGTTTGAAGATAAGCCATATCGGTCCACTCCTTCAGGTACCTCCCCCACAAAAGTTCAAAAATGTTCGGAAAAAATTTTCGTACGGTAACTCTACGGTAACTTTACACATCCTAATATATCTACCAGATATAGATCAGGTTCAAATATGGACTATATTTGTCCACTCCATCCGGTACCTCCCACACAAAATTTCGGATAAGTTCACTTTAAGACCTGATATCGAATCACTTTGATTTTTGTTGAAGCAACTTGCATTCGCTGCCTCATTTACGATGGTAACAGTTTTTTTAGGGGCAAGTCCATACTTCTTGAGCAAACAGCCCGAAGAGTGTAAAACCCCCTGTGGCACCATATGTTGCGGCTGGAGGTCCACTTCCATAAAGGTCAATGTCGATCCATTCCTTTTAGTATCTCCTCCGCAAAACGTTTGATCTTTAATCCTAATCAACATTTTTGTCTGTTCAAACGCCCAAAATTTTTAAAACCCCCTAAATACATACGTATTTTGGGAAAAAATTGTTTCAGTATACACAGGCTGAGGGTATATCTCTGTCGGCAAAGCCGACTGATACTTTTTTACTTGTTATTTATATAGATTAGTTTCAAATATTCCATGACGACCCAGTCGAACTTAACGCTTTTTTTTATTACTTGTTATTTTTCCCATTTTGTTCCTGGGTCTGTACTCCCAGTCATTCGCTTGATTTTCAAGCCATTTTTTGCTTTGTCATCTATTTTCAGAGCAGAATTGTTAATAGGAAAATTGTATCTGATGCAGCAACACTGCATGAAAGTGACATTTTATAGGAAAAAGTAAACAGTGACCAACGAAGTAAAAACACTTTCCACAAGTGTTTGTCGTTAAAATTACAATTACCGTAATTACAATTTGAAAATTTTTCATATCCATTTATTATTGTCGTTCATTCGTCATAAAAATCTAGCGAAGATTGTCTCTGTTGTTTTCATTTCGGTTTTTAGTTTCAACTCTGACCGTTTAACGTGCAAATATTTTTAATTATAGTTGGAGCTGAGTTGACTGTGTTTGTGTGTATTTATGTATATGAATATTTTGTGTGTTTTGTTTTCGTAAAACGCAACTAAACTGAAGACAATCGCAATGTTTGTCTTTTAAAAAAAATTGTTGTGAAGAGCGAAAGTAAAACAAGTTAAACTTTTCTCACAGATCACTTTTTGAAATGCAGCTATAAAAACCAAAATATTTTTTTGAAGTAATTATACATTTTTATAGCATAAATGTGACCAAATGAAAAAAATAAACATAAAAATAATGAATGATATTTAATTAAATTTGTTACGCTTGCAATTATAGTTTTTGTTTGTTTGTCTTTATTCCGCAATTTTTTTTTTAACGTGACCATGTTGAATTTGGGCACACCTATTGTTTTCTTAGTTAAAAAAAAAAATCAAAAGAAAAGCCGATGCTGTTCGTCTTTGTAATTATAGGTAGATTTTAAAAAGTGCTCTCTTGGCGGTGGGTAACTGAACATATAAGATGTATAGAATGGAAATTAATTTCAAACTCACACTACTTCTTGGAAAGGTGATTGCTGTGAAATTGAATTATTCAAATGAATTATAGGCTCCACCATTTCTGTAGGCAGTATACATATCGTGAACTACCATTCTATGGGCACGACATCAAAACGTGGGCCGATATAACTCATTTTCAATACCAAACATCCTTTGAGTAATATAAACTGCTATACCTTGTTATAAAGCTGTATCTTAAATATTGCGAGCTTAATCGTGATTCAGCAGATAGACGCACGGAAAGACGGCATCGTAATATCGACTTAGAATTTTATACAGATCAATAATAAATACATCTTATAGGGTCTTTGACCAATATTTCGATACCATCTTCTGGAATTGGATCTGTGTTACCTGCGTCGCCTTCGCTACTACTGGATTCCAACATCCTCTTCACGCTATCATATTACCTTCTGACTCCTGTGCTCTCAATTTTTACTCTCCCGTCCGTTTTTCCTGCATAATTTACTTTTCTCCCCCCATTCTTCCGCATTCTTCTCTTTAGAAGCACTACTGGTGGTTGTTGTCGTTGTAACAGCCTATGATATTTTGGCATGCTAATTTGTCTGCCTTATCTGGCTCTGGGTCTATATCCAGCTTTAGGAATGTGGCTGCTTGAATGGGTTGTAACCACAAAGCTGGAGTTAGGTGAGTAGGTTTGCCAGAGCAGTTTTGCACGGTATCATCAATCCTCACCAGCGATAGATGGGTCCGAAGACCGCATTTACACGATAGTTGTTTATGGCATCTGCGACTGTATCAATGTGAATGCTATCCAAATCTGCTTGATAGGCTTGTTGATCTAGGTGTTCTCTCTGGTAACGTTGGACCTCTCTTTTTATATTTTTATCCACCATATGGTATGGTAACACCCGAGTTGTTGTACTGGAATAATCTGTGTCTCCTTAGGTTTGGCAGGTCTCTGATAGGTTTGAATATTTTTCCATCTCGTTGAGCTTATATTCGCGGATCATACTGCCACCACATAGATAACCACATACCGATCTCTCGCGTTATATTTGGTATCTTTGTCTGCACCCCAAGTTCTGCCGGCTAGTGATTTGGGAATCTTGTTCCAACATCTTATGTCGCAGATATGTGTGGCGGGCACGGACGACGGGAACATTCTATTGAACGTGACCTCTTAAATCTTGGGATAGTTGGTGGTCGGAATTCTGTTATCATCGACCAGGACATTCAGCTCAATTCTCAACTCCGTAGTCCATGTAGAGGGCTGTAGATTTAGTAGCGGATATGGAAATAGATCAATCAAAAAATACTTTAATCTTTCACAAATAACATTAGAGATGGCATCTGACGCCAAGATCGTACAATCATCCGCCTACGTTACGATCTCAATGCCTCAATGCCGTCTGGAGGTTGTGGAATACAGGAGAGGTAGAGGTTAAACAGTTCCGCAACAGGGGAACTCCCTGGTTCACCTTCGACTTTTTGTTTCTGATGTCCACGTACGAATGGCGTCTACACCTATAATTGATTATGCAACGTTTCAAACTTGGCCGTAGGTTATGAAAGGTTTTTGATAACACTATGCAACACTGAAAATGCAAACAACTTCTAGTATTAATTTTTTGAAAGTACATATTTAGACTACAAAAACCCTAGTTGGGTTTTGTCCTGTCAGATCCAGTTCGGATTTTATGGCCTCATCTAAACCGGGCTAAGTCTACACTTTTTTGCATTTATCAGGCCTTTATCTCAGAAACGAATAGGAATTTGGCCTTGCTGTCTTTAGCAATATTGTAGCGATAAACTAGTAGAACTTATCTTTTGAAGAAACCACATAAGAAAAACTCCATCTAGGGCATCAAAATCTATAAAATATAGAAAATTTTACATAATTGCTGAAATTCTGGACAGTATCGGCTAAACTATTGGGAGTTGAACCAAGTAACCTTTTGCAAAAATCTTCCAAATAAAGTTCTCAACAATTCTTTAGAACATTCTGAAACTCTAAAATGCTTACTTCATGTTGTTTCAGCGGTATTTTGCATCATATCTTTTACAACAAGTATTTTAAACACAGTTCACACCAACAGTTTATTCTCGCATTTCGGATTTCACTACATTATTGACATTTTTATTAAATCGTCGTTGAGAAATGTACTGAAAACAACGGAACAGAGGCATTTTACAACAATGACATGTTCTGAAGAGTTGTGTATTACATTCCAGGGAATATTTTTCCAAAAAAAATATTCAGAAAAAATTAACGGTTTTGGAGATACGATGCGAAATGTATAAAAATTGTGGTATTTTTGCATATATTTTGAAATTTGAGGCAATAAATCGTCTGCTCCATCGGAAAAGGTCGTAAGTCCACTTTTTTGGAAATCGCGTTTTTGTTGCGGGATGATAGTACAAGTCAAAACACGTCGTATGATACAAAGAAAATGGTAGTATGTCGCGTTTTTCTATATGTTTTGTCCCTGTCGGAAAAGGTCGTAAGTCCACAAAACGTACAAATTTGAGTACGAAAAGGTCGTAAGTCCACAAGAAAATGTATACTTTAAAAGACTACTTCAGCTAATGTAGTTCAGATATAATGTTTAACGTCATCCATGGTTGGGGTACAATGTAAAGAACTAGCCTACACCTTTGGATGATAATCGGATGATATTTGGCGGAGTCTGTGGACCAAACTTTTGAACAAAAATGTGATAATTTCTATATTGCAACGAACATTTACATTACATACGTCAGAAACGTCGTAAACCTTGCCAAAAAACAAGGTTTTTTACAGCATAAACAATAGAATTGTATAACCTAACATCGTTATTTTTCATAACAACAAAACTCATTTTATTATTTCTTTTGAGATTCAGTTTTCATAAAAACGAAACAAACATAAAAAATGTCGTTCAAAAATATACATTTTATGTATATTTTTATATTATATGGTCATTATTGTTTCTTTATTAATTATTTCACCAGCAAATTCTTAGAAGCATACCTAGTATCCAGAATGTATTGTAGATTGCGTGCTAAGTGCTTAATCCAATTTTTTGTTCAATGATTTCAGTTATTTAAAGAAAATAAAATATCAATACAAATGTGATTAAATTTCCAAAACAGGCGCGTAGGCTTTTCAATAACAAAGACAGGCTTTTAGAATTGGTAATAATTGAAAAATATGGGGATGACATAAATTTTTTGAGGTTTATGACGTTTACTACTTTTTATACGTTTTCTACGAGTATATGACGTTTTCGACGTTTACAACTTTCTGACCGTCGAAAACCTAAAAAATCAGCATACAGACCATCTCTGCTAATCTCTGAATCTTCTGAATTCAATAAAGTAATACCTTCTAACGGACGGGTAAATGCAATGTTTATATTATTAAATGATTCTAAAATAATAATTGATTGAAATGTTATTAAACTAAGTAGGCATCATGATTTTTGCTAACAAAGAGCAGTATGCATTTGGAATGGAATTAGACGATGGTGTCATGGGTCCAGTTCCCTATGGTTTTCACGGTGATTCTGAAAGCACTGATGATAAACTTCCTAAACGCAGGAAGACATTATACGCTGAAGATTCTACATGGTTTGCAGACAAAAACAAAAGATGCAGTGAGTTGGGGCAGAAATACGTGGAAAGACAAAAAAGGACACTATTCGGGATTACAATGTAGCTAAGAAACCACGTACATTAACGGAATTAATCATGAAATTTAGTTGAAGGAAAAGGTCGACAAATTAATGTGAGAAAGTTTTATACCCGAAACAAAGAATAAATACCAAATTTCAGCCATTTCGGAGGAATATTGAGGCCTCACCTTCAAAATACCGGAAATCGGGAGGTACCGTTCTATGGGGCTATATGAAGGCGTCAAAACCAAACATCCTAGAAGTAATAGAAACTTCTATTCCAAATCACGAAGATATATCTTAAAAATTGCGAGCTGTATCTTGATTTCAACAGAGGATTGGGTAAATGGAATCGTTCGTAAGTTTTATATATATAGCGCATTTAAAAATAGGGCACAGGTGTAACCCACTCCTCCGAAATTCAACAAAATATATAGCCTACTTCCACCAAAGGACTTCCCTGTGCATAATCTGAAAATTACATGGAATAAGTACTTAGGGTCGGAGATTCTACAACCGTTGCCTCGCAAATTCATTTTCTTACCGATACTTTCATAACTTTTGCAAAAAAGTGTTTTTTAAAAAATAGGGCCAACTCCCGCCCCTCGGAAATTCAAAAAATATAAAGCCTATTTTCACCTCGGTTGTGCTTGTATATTCTCTGAAATTTTCAAAAAAATCGGTTCAGCCGTTTTTGAGTCTATGCGGAACATACAAATATACACACATTGTATTTCATATATAAGATTTCACACAAAAGTTTTGGTCCATTAAACCCGCTAATAATTATATCATCACCATGTTAAATTGCAATCTTATTCTTTGTCTTAAACTCAAATCATTCTTAGAATGTCGCTCCGATCGGAATATTACTGCGATCTACAGGACAGCTACAAAGTCGGGAAAAAATTGTGGATTTGGTCCATTTCACACCTTTCGATCATAACCAACATCTAATGGGGTCACTTCTGGTCGGAACCCGACCTCTCCACAAAATTTCGTGACAATCGTCAAGATATGAAAAAATGGCAAGGGGAGGAGGTCTACGATGAATACTTCGCGTTGTTACACCAACATTGGACAAAACAAACTTATAATACCCTTTCCACATTGTTTTGTAAAGTATAAATATTTTATTTTAAAAACGTCCGTAAATGGTAGGAAAAGGTCGTAAGTCCCTACAAAAATACAAAACTGTACAAGGAAAAGGTCGTAAGTCCAAAGACAACCAATTATCTCCCAAACGCGACGGAATTTTATCAAACAAAGTACAGGTATTGAAGCGGAATAAATAAACGAAGAATACTGCCTTTACCACCATAATAAAATCTTTAATACAGAAAGCGCTGGAATGTTTTTTCTTCCTCTTGAAAAATTTATTGAGAGTGACTTACGACCTTTTCCGACGGAGCAGACGAAATGTAGTTTTTCGAGTTCATTATTTCTCCAAATATTGTTTTCTTGTCCTTATCTACAAATTTGCTTCAGAGGTCAGAAGAAGATTCGCATTGGTTTCAGAGATATAGCCCCGAATTTCTTTAAAAACTCAATATTTAACCATGTTTAGATGGGGCCATAAAATCCGAGCTGGATCTGACACAACAAAACCCAACTAGGGTTTCTTGGCGTTTGGGTCTGTACTTTCAAAAAATCTTCAGTTCGAATTGTTTGCACAAGATCACCTTAAAAATGTTGCACAGTGTAAGCCGAACGCCACCAACATTGCCCTTTTGCACTGCTTGTTCTGGTTGAGTCCTCTACTAATATGTGTGGAGATGGTCTGCAGCGCTGTTGTCGTGCTGTGCTGCCCATGACCGGCTACTGGATAGCTATTTCTTATGCTGGGGAGCTGCAAAGCCTCAAGAATCATTGCTACGGCCGACAAAAGGGAAAGATGTCCGTGCGATTCACCTTTGTTGGCGTCTTTGCCTGACGTAAGTTGCGTGATCACCTTGCCGTTCCCGATGACTCCCGACTGGTTGAAAACTTTGAAGTGATACTCAACTCCCGGCTCATCCAACTGTTTCAGGGCTCCTGATGGCATTCGAACCATCGTCCATTGTAAATTGTGTTGGTTCCTCCTCGGCAGGAAGAAATCTAATGCGACGCAGTACTCTCTTCTTAGCTATGTCTCTTCCGGGGTATTCGATTGAAATAACTTGGGCACCTCTTCGGATCAGTCAGGGTATTGACGCGAAACATGACTGAGGTCCTATCTTCCTTCTTCCCAGGGCTCGAGAGTGACTTAACCGTTGGCCACAATTCACTTATTCCGGCTCCAATGGTGCAACGTACTTATTCTCACCGACCAACTTATTAACTTCTAGTGTCTGGCCCCTGACTTTGGGGTCACAGGGGTTGGCCCAAAGAAACTTATCATGCTCATTTGCTAAGCCCGCCGTCTTTGCTCAGAAATTTGGTCTTACTTCGGGTATTCGACCAGCAAATATTGGGCAGATCTCTGAAGCGGTGATTTGAGAAATCTCTGAAACTAGAGCAATTAGCTATATCATGACTGGTGAAAGTGCGGCGTTTAGAGGACATGAAATCGGGCAGTATGCTGAAGGGGACAATAATGGGGAGATAGTCTGACCCCATGAGACAAGACGGGTTGGTTATATCTGTAGAATTGTGGAACTCTCCGCTAATTCTTGTGGGGGCGTTTACATTGACCGTGCAAAACGTGGAGCTATCAATCTGATCAGCCAGTGCTGTACACGTCTGGTCATTGTCGAGGACCGAATGCCACAATTCTTGATTATGAACTACCCCTAATTTAAGCTTTGAGGTTCCCTATAGTCACAAAATTTCTCCATCAAAAATTGTTAGCATAAGTTCATGTTTTTGGTGTGGGCCCCATATAACGTCATCACCCGATGTTCGGTACTTTGAGGGATTATTAGCTGCAGTTGTTGACTAAACTCCTTGTAAATTGACATTTCCCAGTTCCCAGTGGCCACACAACTTCCCATCAGAAATTGTCAACATAGGTACATGTTTTATAGCCGCCATATAACCAGCCAGTGCTGTACACGTCTGGTCATTGTCGAGGACCGAATGCCACAATTCTTGATGATGAACTACCCGTAATTTAAGCTTTGAGGTTCCCTGTAGTCACAAAATTTCTCCATCAAAAATTGTTAACATAGGTTTATGCTTTGGTATGGACCCCATATAACGGTATCTCCCGATGTTCGGTACTTTGAGGGATTATTAACTACAGTTGTTGGCTAAACTCCTTGCAAATTGACATTTGCCAGTTCCCAGTGGCCACACAACTTCCCATCTGAAATTGTCAACATAGGTCCATGTTTTATAGCCGCCATATAACGATATCACCCGATTTTCGGTATTTTGAGGATTTTAGCTACATTGGTGGACAGAACTGCCTGTAATTTAACATTTGGGGTTACCAGTGTTCGCAACACGTCTCCACTAAAAATTGTCAACATAGGTCCATGTTTTGGTATAGCCTCCATATAACGGTATGTCCAGATTTTCGGTATTTTGTAATTTCACATTTGGGGTTCCCTGCATTCACGAGGTTTCTCCACCAAAATTTTTTAACATAGGTCTATGTTTTAGTATAACCCATCCTCCAGATTTTCGGTATTTTTAGGGGTTTAGCTACATTTTTTACCTAATTAACTAAACGTTGACATTTGACGTTACCAGTGTACAAAAAACTTTACCGCCTAAAATTGTAGACAACAAAAGAGGTATGAAATTCGATCTGGAGGAACTTAACGCTTGTTTACTTGTTCTGGCTGAGTTAAATATTATTTCTATGTTGCATTTTCTATTACCAGTTTACTCTACAATATCCTACACAAAAGTGTCTGCAATATTTTTGCTGTCGATTCTAAGAAAATATTTACATACCACACACCACATATACTAATGTTATTGGCACATGTCACACTGCAACAATGTTGCGGAACAGACCTTTTCCGATAGCTTTGCAAACTTTGTTGACATGCAAATAATTTGTAAAATTGCAAGGATTATGAGGGTTTTGTGCAACACGTATTCACATAGCAATATAACTTTATTACCCATATATTGACAATGTGTCAGATTTTTATCTAATTTCGTAAAGGGGAAATACAAATTGAACACTCAACTAAGAAAAATAATTTTAGATGTTTTATTTTCTTTTCGTAGTGCCTGTTGCTGTTGTTGTTTATTCAATTTTCTTTTGTATTTGTGATGAAGAAACTGTTAAAATAATTTCTCCAATTTTGCTCAAATGTTACTTTCAGTTATATGAAATGTATTTTTTTTTTAATTCTTACTTTTATTTCAGTTCTGGGTTTCAGTTTTTTTTCTTCTCAAGTGCTTGTTAACTAAACAAGTTATTTCATGAAGAATGTGTGTGTATGTGGGTGAATTAAACAATTTCTGTTGCGTGTTTTTGTGCCGTTTATCAAACTACCAATGCGTTATGCAATGCTGATATCTGTTAGCGAAAATTGTATTTCTTTGTGGGCTGTAATTAAAGTTTTTGGACAATGACTGTTATCCAAGAAATATTATGAAAATAATAGTGGGGCCAACATTTGATATACTGATAATGAATGCAATATAGAAAACAATTTAGTCCTCAGGGGTAAAAAATATTTGTATTGAATGAAAACTAGCAGGGATTTGTGGTCGGGAGCTACATAAAGGTAAATAATTTTATATTATCCCCTCGGTTGTGGGATTTTTTTGTTTTATTTATTGTTAATGTTTATAATAAAGCTTTTGTTTATTCTTATTTGCCTAATTTAACACTCTTATTAGATTGTACAAACATTGCATAATTATGCAATCTTCTTTTAAAATTTATAGCAATCAATTTGCTTCTAAACAAACAAAAGACTTAAGAAACAAACATAAATTATCTTACAAAACTGTATTACTCCACTAATTCTTTTATACGGGCCTAATCAACACTAATTGTTTCACATTATTTTTTTTGAGTTCGTAAAACGATTTGTTTGTTTTGACCTTAAATGTGTTGTAAATTGAAGATAAACTCCTACGCAAACCATAGCAAAATAAAAAAAAAACCAACAGATTCGCTGTGTTGGCTAATTAAAAGAGCGGAAATAGTACTCTTAATGCGTCATGTTGCACATTGCCAGTCATATCAAGTCGTTTGTTTTGGTTTTCTTTGCTACTATAGCTAGTTAATGATGTGAATTGTTGTAAATGGTTGCCAAATTTGGTGTAGATTGTTTGCAAATTAACACGCTACAAATTGCAAAATCTAACATGCTTTTGTTTCAATTCAAATTGTTTCATGTATAAACAAACCCCTTAAGGATTTTTAGGTTGACTTGCAAAAAAATAAAGAAACAAATTTTGAAAGAATTATTGGGGGCATTTTTCCCACTGCATTGCTGAACCCCCTTAACTTCATTTAACTTCTCTTTCCATCTCCTTGATAACTGTTGGTTGAAATTATTTAATATGCTATTTTATGGCATATCAACTTAAATCCTCCGCAATCATTAATGAATCATTAGCGTATTAATGCATTTCCTTTTATATTGCCACTAATAAACTGGCATATACAACTGACATTTACAAATGAATTTTTCATTTGTTCGCTGATTCATTTGCACAGATTTTATGCCACTAATCGTATGAATATTCAAAACATTAATCTTATGATCACACCATTTGACAGTGTAGTCGTTAAAGATTAAATTTACTTCACCCAATAAAACATTGAACGATATTACGGCCAGAAATATAATTAAAATGAGGAAAAAATCGTTAAGTTCAGCTGGGCTGCAATTTTGACATGGTGGGTGTGAACAGGCCAGTTTTGCCAGTGTTGGGGATTTTTCTCCAAACTGGAGATATTTTTTCGGAAATGAGGAAATACATTTGAGAATGGGGATTTTGTGGGGATTTTTATTTTAAGTAAAATTTGAGAAAAAGATTTTTCTCATCAAACAAGCAAAAATCCCTAGGCCTAAGTGGTAGCAACGTTTGTGAAAACATTCCATATGTACTAAACTAAAGGTTCTCTTAGGTCATAACATATCAACTCGAAAGTTAATTAATTAAGGTAAAATAATTATAAATGACATTCGCCTTCGCTGGGATTCGAACCTAGGTCCGCGACAACCGAGTGTCAAGGTTGCTGGCGTATTAGCGTTCTGAGCCACCATCAACTTGTAAAACTCAAAAATCTTCTGATACAGAAGAGCAAATACAAATGACGTACACGCAGAAAAATACATGTTAGAAATATGTTTGGATCCAAACATAATTTGTTTGTGTCCAAACAAATATATGTTTGCAACATTTTGTAACATATCTCAATTTTATTTGTTTGGGTACCAATATATTTTTATACCTTCCACCATAAGATGGGGGGGTATATTAGGTTTGTCATTCCGTTTGTAACTACTCGAAATAATCATTGTAGACCCCACAAACTATATATTCATGATCAGCGTGCAATTCTACATCGATATAGCCATAAACGTCCGTCTGTGGAAATCACTCTAGCATCCGAACGGATTGAAGTAGATGGATGAAATTTTGGTAGAATCTATTATATGTAAGTAGGACTTTTGGTATTGCGTAGGTCCACGTTTCCGTATAGCCCCCATACAAAGAACTCGTCGACGTTTTAATTTTTAAGATATTTATCCCGTTTGACCACCGAATTGGTTGTAATATGGTGTTTTGTGCCTGCAGAAGCTAAAAAACATTTCTACCAAAGTTTGTTTATATAGGTCCACGTTTTGGTATAGCCCCCATATAACGCCCTATATATAGTACGAGTCACTTTAAGATATCTTGGATGTATCAAACTCATTTGACCACAGAATTGGTTGTAACTTTTTATTTTGTGTTTCTAGGGGCTAAGAAACATTTCTACCATAAAATGTTTTGGTATTTATTTATTTATTTTATTTTATTTATTTATTTTACTTCCTGCACAACAAGATCAAGATCTTATAAATACAGTGGATTACACGTAATAAATACATATCCAACTTAAACTAGTATAATAATTTGATTGAAAGAGAAAAAATATTATTTAGTTAACATTTAAAAGAAAATTTCAATTAATAAATGTTATGAATGTAAAAAAAAAAAAGTTGTTGATTTTCCTTGTTATGAAAAAAGATATTAAGCCTTTTTTTGAATATGCACACGTTGCGTATGCATTGTAATTCTGATAGTAGGGTTTTCCAGAGACGTATTGTCCCTATAAAAAATTGCCAATCGGATAGCTTGATTTCCCCTCTAAATGTATTAATCTTTTTGCCTCTGTTGGACCTAGAAAATGTAATTCTATGTAATTTGAAGATAATATTATGCAAAAATGTTAAGGCTTTTATATGGAGGAGACTGTTAAAGCTTATACCGTAAATAGAACGTGCACACTGCGACACGTGTTGAGTTCTATGTAAACCAAAAACATAACGTGTAATGCTGTTGAAAGCCACGTTTAGCTTTCGTCGACTTAGGGAGTCACAATTAGCATAAAGTTCAGAGCCGTATATCAAGCCGGGTACAAGAAACGTGTTAGCCAGAAGTCGCCGTATATTAGGGGGGGGGGGGAGGGGGGGTGTCAACGAATGCGTTAACCATAAAGTGCGCAATTTAGAATAAGTTTGTGCAACCACCTGGTTAATGTGGTTGGACCAACTTAGAGTGGAATTACAAACTACTCCCAGGTTTTTAGCATGCTTGACAAGTTCTATTTTTTGCTGATTTATTAGAGTATCAACGTTTACAATAAGCACCCTTTTATTTTTGTGTATGATAAGACATTTAGACTTAGTAGGGTTCAAGAGGAGACCGTTTGCTGTGGCCCATTTATAAACTCTGTCAAGGTCTTCGTTTAATTTAAGAATGGATTGCCTTGCATTACTCACATGGGTGCTTAAGAATATTTGCACATCATGCCCCCATAGGACGATATCTCCCGATTTTCGGTATTTTGAAGGTTTTAGCCTCATTATCACACGGAAATGGCTAAAATTTGGTATTTAGTCTTTGTTGGAGGTATAGGTCCACGCCTTTATATAGCCCCCATAGAACGGTTCCTCCCTATTTTCGGTATTTTGAAGGTTGTGGCCACATTAATCCACCGAAATGGCAGAAATTTGGTATTTGGTCGTCATTTAGGGTACTAAACGTTCCACATGAAATTTGTTGGTATTGGTCCACGCTTTTATATAGCCCCCAAAGAACTTACCTCCCGATTTTCGGTGTTTTGAAGGTTGTGGCCTCAATATTCCTCAGCAAATGCTGATATTTGGTATTTAGTCTCCTTTCCCCCAGAAACTTGTCGGTACAGGTCCACGCCTTAGTATAGCCCCCATAGAACGGTAATTCCCTATTTGCGGTATTTTGAATGTTGTGGTCTCAATATTCCACCGAAATGGCTGAAATTTGGTATTTAGTCTTCGTTGGGTGTATACAACTTTCCAACGGAAATTTTTCGGTATAGGTCCACGTCTTAATATAGCCCGCATAGAACGAGACCTCCTGATTTTCGGTATTTCGAAGGTTGTGACACCAATATCCTACCGAAATTACTGAAATGTGGTAGTAAGTCTTCGTTAAGGGTATACAAATTTCCACCTGAAATTTGTCGGTATACGTCCACGTTAGTCTTCGTTCCCCACCGAAATAGCTGATATTTGGTATTAAGTTTTTGATAGGAGTATGAAACATTCCACCCGAAATGTGCCGGTATAGGTCGACGTCCTAAAAATAGCCCCCATAGGACCGTACCTCCCGATTTAAGGTATTTTGAAAGTTGTGGCCTCAATATACCACCGATATGACTGAAATTTAGTATTTAAACTGCCATGAGTATATAAAATATTGCAGAAGAGAATTATCAGTATTAGCCCTTTTCTTCAAATAACCCCCATAGAAGCGTACTTCCCTATTTTCGGTATTTTGAAGGTTGTGTCATCAATATCCCATCGAAAAGGATTATATTTCCGTCCGTTGGTGGTATAAAACTTTCCACCTGAAATTTTCCGGTATTGTTCCATGTTTTTATATAGCCCAATTTTCGGTATTTTGAAATTTTTAGCCACATTATTCAACGGGAATATCTGATTTGGTATTTAGTCTTCGCTGTTCAATTTAGAATCACTTCCGGAAATTTTGGTTCTGATCGGTTCAGATATATATATATATATATATATATATATATATATATATATATATATGTATATATATATATATATATACAGAAAATTATTCAGGTCTGCCATGATGTGCGAAACATAAACACTCTGAAATGGCTGGACCGAATTTGATAAAACTTTGACTGTAGATTCTTTAGGTCTTAGAATTAATCGTAAGGTACTTTTTATACCGAAAAATGGATGGGGCGGGGGACCTCCCCCACAACGGGTTTTAGCCAAACGCGAAATCTCAGAGATTATTAGACGTATTGGTATACAATACAATAGTAATTGTGACCTCCATCATTAGCTTAAGCTTGGACAAAATATTTCGAGATCCAAAGTTTGGACTAAATCGGTTGCTCTGTTTGAGAGATGTCACGCGTACCGTTTTAGCGAATATTTTCGGACTTTTGAAAGAGTGGGCCACATCATCTTCGAACATTATTTAAGATTCGCAGAAATATTGCGATATGCAAAGTTTTTACCATCGCAGTACCCAGTTCTAAGGTCGTCGTGCGCACCAGCCAGACCGTAGGGGTTATTTTGCAGCTTCGTATGGACTTGCACCTTAAGAAACTTTTACCATACTCGAAAAGACAAATAAAAATGATCCTAGAGTAGGCCTTAAACTGTACTTTTCCGAAATTTTGTGCGAGTGCACAATGGTCCCAAATCCAAATTTTCTGGCCAAAACTATTTCAACGTCCATTTTGTATTGAAATTAATTATTATTTATAATAAATGTGCACAAACAGCAACTCTTACGTTTTAACGACCAAAATGACCAAAAACTGCCAAAATTTGTTGAACAGGGTGGTCCCGTTGTGTGGGGTCTAAACCAAAACCTTGACCTATGTTAATGATTTTTGGTACGAAGGATTCATATCTTCCAAGAGGTCAAAATACCAAATTGCAGCCGAATCGGTCATAAAGTGTCGCTAAAATCCACAAATATCTAAAATCGGACAGTAATTTTATGTGGGGGCTACGACAAAAAATTTACCTATTTTCAAAAAACTTACACATACTTGTTTTCTATACTCTGAAACCCTTAAATATGAATTTTAAGGGAACTCGGTTGATAGATGTGCGTATTACCGTTCTATTTCAATTGGATACTACGTACAGTCACAACAGGTATTTACAAAAAATTCTCCCATCTTAAAATAGAAAAATCCACTTTATTTTAACTGTGGCAAATTTGAGCACGATTTTACTTCTGAATTTATTAGTACAGACCCCCTGCTATCTTCCAAATTCGATTTGGAGGTGGACAAATTTGGACATTTTTTTAAAAGTTTAAATATATTTGTAAAAAATAATTTTCAATATATATAAAAACATTGATTTTATTACGCTAATTTTACAAATTTCATCGTTCTTTTTGTAAATATTATGAAAGTACTCATTAACAGCTTCCCGATTCATAATAACTTTGGTTTCACTTCTGTGTATTTATGCAGCGACGCAATATAACAAAAATTGTATATTTTACAGCACAAAGTCTGTTTTATTTTTACATAAAAAAGTGTCAACTTTGGTACTGCGCCAATCAACGAATACTAACGTTATTTACAAAAACTAATTATTTTCAGATGACTTGATGTGTTTTTTATTATTCTGTGCAAAAACAAATTAAAATTTCGAAACTTCAAAAATAGGGTTTTGGCCAAAAATTTCCTGATTGAAACCTATGTGGAGTGGTACCCGAAGAAATTAACAGATATAGTCCGTATTCGAACCTTAACTATGTATGTCTGGGAGGTACCTGAGGTAGTGGACCGATATGGCACATCTTCGAACTTAGTCTAAGAAGAAAAAATCTCAATGAGAAGTTATTGAAAAATATCTTCGGTGAAGAATATTCACAATTAAAAAACTATTAAGAGCGGCGTTAAGTTCGACCGGATTCGGCCGAATTGTAATGAAGTAAAATGAAACTATTAGTTTATGTTTGTTTATGAAGAAGACTAAATACGAAATTTCTGCAATTTCGGTAAAACGAAATTCGGGAGGTACCTTTCTATGGGGCAAGTTTTTAGTCTCACAGAAGGCTTCAAATTTCTGATATTTCGGTAAGATAATGTGGCTAAAACCTTCGAAATAGCGAAAATCAAGAGGTACGCTTCTATGGCGGATATAGGAAGGCGTAAACCTATACTGATAATTAACATCTGGAATATTTTATAACCCCATGGAAGACTAAATAACAAATTTCAGTCATTTCGGTGGGATATTGACGTCACAACCTTCAGAATTATCGTTCTATGGGGGCTATATCGAAACGTGAACCCTTGTAGTCACAACCTTCAAAATACCGATAATCGGGAGGTACCGTTCTATAGGGGCCATATACCTACCGGTACCTAAAACTTTCTTGGGGAAAAGTTTTCTACCCCCAAAGAATACTAAATACCAAATTTTAGCCATTTCGGAGGAATATTGAGGCCACAACGTGCAAAATAGCGAAAATGGGGAGGTATTGTTCTATGGGGACTATTGAAGGCGTGGATCTATACCGACAAATTTCATATGGAAAGTTTTGTACCCCAAATGAAGACTAAATACCAAATTTTAAAAAAAATTCGGTGGAATATTGATGCCATAAACTTCAAAATACCGAAAATCCGGAGGTGCCGTTCTATGAGGGCTATATGAAGTCTTCAACCTATACCGACAAATTTCATATTTATACCCCCGACGAAGACTAAATACCAAATTTCAGCCATTTCGGAGGAATATTGAGGCCACAACCTTTAAAATACCGAAAATCCAGAGGTACCATTTTATGGGGGCTATACAAACGCATGGACCTATACCAAAAAATGTCTGGGGGAAAGTTGTATACCCCCAACGAAGACTAAATACCAAATTTCAGCCATTTCGGATGAATATTGAGGCCACAACCTTCAAAATACCGAAAATCGGAAGGTTGAGTTCTATGGGGGCAATATAAAGGCGTGGACGTATACCAACAAAATTCTGGGGAAAAGTTGTATACCCATATCCAAGACTCAGTACCAAATTTCAGCCATTTCGGAGTGATAATGAGGCTAAAACCTTAAAAATACAGAAAATCGGGTCGTAGCGTTCTATGGGGGATATATCAAGACGTGGACCGATACAGCCCATATGCAATACCAAATATCCTAAAATCTTAAAAATTGCGTGCTGACGGACATGGTTATATCGACTTAGAACTTTACCCTGATCAAGAATATACATACTTTATAGGGTCTCCGATGAATATTTCGATGTGTTACAAACGGAATGACAAATTTAATTATACCATCCATATTATGGAGGGAACTGTAGAGATCCTGTGGCGTGTATCGAAACTATAGTCTTCCCTGCCTTACCCTTTGGCGAACAACGACAAATTTTCTACACTAATAAATTAGTTGTTTTAAAAAAAATTAATATAAAAACAGTGGGATTAAGCCAGACTATTTTGAAAAAACAAAATCACAACAGCTATCCCAATAAAAAACGGCACAAATATTCTGATATCGTGTAAGGTACTGTTGCAGACAAGTGTAAAAAAAGGAGGTAGGACTATGTTTGCATTACAGTGACATAAGCTTCTTCCTCATCCCATATAAAATCGTGTCCATATCATTGCTGTCAGGGTTGCCAGATGTTGTACCAAAAATTTGACATTCAATTTTTAATTTTTGGGCAATGGCTGCAATCACTGTCTACAATTTTTAATGTTAAATTTAATTTAATTGTCTGAATTTTCAGTTATTGAAGAGCATGTTGTTACGGAAAGTAAACTTTTCTTCAAAGTGTTAAGACCTTCCTCTTTTAATCAAAGTGCCATATTTGTTGGTAAATGACTCATCATTTAATATCATCGAAGTAAAAAAGAAAACCGCAATGGATGTTTAGCAAAAACGTGATGTTGTCATGAGGGGTTTTTTTATTTATTTTTTTCATGTAACTAAAAGTCATGTTCTTCATAAATGTGAAGTTCATAGACAAAAGAAATAAAAATAAAGTAAATTACGAAGTACAGACATCACGAAGAAAAAAACACAACAAAAAAACTAACAACGCGTAAACATAGAATTCTCGTGGTGGGCACATTAATTTGTTATTTACTGTTGTTGTTGTAATTTACCGTTGAATTTATGTCATTCAACTTAAGAATTCATAATAATGAAGTAAAGAAAAAAAGTACATACTCGTACGAAGTACTAGTTCACGTTGAAATTAATAGTCAGACACAACAGATAAGACAAATACTGCACACATTTGCCCCCAGCATGGCGGTGGCGGAGGCGATGTGTAGTGGTGGAGGCTACTTGGCAGACATTGAATAGATATTTTACTTTTGTAAGGGTTTGTATGTCGTCACGCAATGACAGTCAATCTAATGAATGAAATCAACATGTCAACATTAAGCATGGATTTGGTACATGTTGATTTGTTTATTCTGGCTAGGGTTGGGCTTAGGAAGAGAAAATAAAAATTAAACGAGGTTAAAATGTCAAACGTTTTCATCATGAATAAAATGTAAAAATGCTATAAAAGTTTCAGTTTTCGTTTATTTGTTTTGTAGCCAATAATTTTGTGCAAACCAAACAATGTTTGGTGGGTAAAAAAATGGAGTTGATTTCAAACAAAAGACTTAAAAAACGAACTGGTTTCTTTGATTTCGTTATTTGGGTAGTCAGTCAACTGGCGACTAAATTCATTCATATGTTTTTTTTTCTTCACAATGCAATACGTTTGTAAATTCCAAGAACTAAGTTGCATTTCAAAAAGTAAATTGCATCAACAAAACAAGAAACTAGTTTAAACAGTTAAAAGTGTATTTTACCTAAGACAATGACTACGGGACACCTGAACATATTCCTTTCAGAAAAACAAAAACAACTTGGAGCTGCAACTGCTGTTGAAAGAATGATTTGAGATTAGGTTGGGTAAATAAGCATTTAAACAAAATTCATCGACAAATATTTGTGTGGCAAAAGTTAATATTGCTAAGATCATAATAACCTAAGTTAGTCCAAATAAAATATTTCATAGTGGAAACATTAAAAAAGGCATGTTGAATGTTGCTCCCGTTATCGACAAAAATCAGTAAAAATTAAAACGGAAAATATTCAATGAAAATATAAAATGTTTTCTATTTTGCCTAAAATGTGCAATAAAAATTATTGATATTGACTTTAGAAATGTTGCAGTTCCGGTAATTGTACCTTCATCTTTTAGGCTAGAAAGGGTTTCACCAAAAATGTGCCTCATCGAAATAACGGTTTAAGACCCCAAGTATGCTTGGACGAAATTCGTTTCAGAAAATTTAGAGTCGATTTAGCCATGTCCGTCCGTCTGCTTGTCTGGCTGGTGCGCACGATAATTCTCGAACGATCAACCGATTCGTACAAAATGTTGGGTATGATAATATTTTGTCCAAAGTTTAAGTTCGAAGAAATGGATTATGTGGGTCCACACCTTCTGGAGTTCAAAATTTTCCTGTGAACTGTTGTAAGCGATAACTCTCGAAGGGAGCAAATGATTTGGTGCAAACTTAGCACATCGTATTATTCCTTTCAGATATACATATAACGGATTCGAATATGGACTATATCGCTCCACTCCATCGGGTACCTCCCGCACACAATTCGGATAAAGTGAAGTTTAAGAGTTCCCGTCGAATCGTTCTAAATTTTTTCCAGTAGGTTGTCCTTGTGGCTCCCTCAACGACGGTACAATTTTTTTCTTGTGCAAGTCTATACTTCCTGAGATATTGGCCCAAAAGCTTCAAGAAACCCTGCAGACTTTATTTCATCCAGTCATATATCAGGTTGAAATGGACTATATCGGTCCACTCCTTCGTGTACCTCCCTAGGAAAAAGTGAAGTGTAAGTTATCCTCTCGCATAGTTTTGATTCTTTTTTCAGTAGGTTGTTCTAACGGCCTCATTTACAACGCAAAGTGGATGCGCCCAACGACAAAAATCAAAAAATTCATGTCATCGTTTTAAAAATTTAAAGATGCAAATCGCTTCAAAACTTTCCGAATTTTTCGAAACTCAACACATTTGTTCCATTTTACTCGGTTCTTAAGGAGAAAAATCTTCACAAACATGACTAATTTTGAAGAAAAAATAGGTTTAAAAATTAGAAAAAATAGTTATATTCTAAGCGAATTTATGAAACAAAAGACTATTATGAACGCCTTGACTTAAGTTGAATCATTTTGTAAATTGTCTAATCTTCATTTTTCTAGTTATGAAAATTCCTCTAAATTGCTAGGGCTGAAAAATATTTTGGTTATAATATTGGTCAAAATTAAAATATTTAATATAAATGTATGGATTTCCTTAAAGTTTTAGTTACTTTCCAAAAATTCGCACAAATGGCCACTAGTACCAAATTATAGCCTAGCGCCTCTAGATTTCAAAACAGTATAGACTTTTTGCAGAAATTTGCGGTTTTGGCAGTTATGACCAAAAGTTTAACTCCCTTTTTTAGTTGCTGAATTTATATTTTTTGCATTTTTATACCCTCCACCATATGGAGGGTATAATTAAATTTGTCATTCCATTTGTAACACATCGAAATATTCGTCGGAGACCCTATAAAGTATATATATTATTGATCAGCATAAAATTCTATGTCGATTTGACCATGTCCGTCTGTCCGTCCGTCCGTCCGTCTGTCTGTCTGTTGAAATCAAGATACAGCTCGCAATTTTAAAGATAGAGAGTCAAAATTTGGTACAGACGTTTTTATTGCTTGCAGGATGGTTGGTATTGAAAATGGGATATATCGGTCCACGTTTTGATATAGCCCCCATAGAACGGTACCTTCCGATTTTCGGTATTTTTAAGGTTTTAGCTTCATTATCCTACCAAACTGGCTGAAATTTGGTACGTAGTCTTCTTTAGGGGTATAAAACTTTCCCCCAGAATTTTGTCGGTATCGGTCCGCACCTTCATATAGCCCCCATAGAACGGTACCTCCCGATTTTCGGTATTTTCAATGTTTTAGCTTCATTATCCTACCAAAATGGCGGAAATTTGGACCGTAGTCTTCTTTTGGACTACAAAACTTTCCCTCAGAATTTTGTCGGTATCGATCCACACCTTCATATAGCCCCCATATAACGGTACCTCCCGATTTTCGGTATTTTGAAGGTTTTAGCTTAATTATCACACCGAAATGGCTGAAATTTGGTACTTAGTCTACGTTGGTGTTATAAAACTTTCCCTTAGAACTTTGTCGGTATCGGTCCATGCCTTCATATAGCCCCCATAACGGTACCTCCCGATTCGGTATTTTGAACGTTGTGGCCTCAATATTCCACCGAAATGGCTGAAATTTGGTATTTAGACTTCGTTGGGGGTACTTCAATGTGATATAAAACTGTTCGCCAGAAATATGTCTGTATAGGTCCACGTTTCGATATAGCCCCAATAGAACGGTACCTCCGGATTTTCGTAATACTGAAGATTGTGACGTCAATATCCAACCGAAATGGCTGAAATTCGTTATTTCGTCTTCCAAGAGTTATAAAATATTCCAGAAGAGTATTATCAGTATAGGTCCACGTCTTCCTATATCCCCATAGAAGCTTACTTCTTGATTTTTTAGTTTTAGCCACATTCTCTTACCGAAATATAGGAAATTGCTAAAATTTAGTATTAAGTCTTCTTCATACACGAAAGGAAACTAATTATTCCATTTTACTTCAATACAACTTGTGGTGGAGGGTATAACAAGTTCGGCCCGGCCGAACTTAACGCCGTTCTCTTGTTTAAATTATTTTTATTATCCTTTCTTATATTTATGTTCAATATAATGTTTTTGTACTATTAGAGATTTCTATTGTCATGGTAACTTAGAGTCGCATTGAAAACTCGTGAAAAAAGACAAAGTTTTTGGCGTGTTCGCTTCAACAAATAATTTTTCTTTTTTGGGGCCTCGCCAAAACGTGGAGATTTTCCCTGCACTGAGGACTAAAAATACATTATTACAAGTAATTCTGCAGAAAAAGGTGATTAAAGCTTATAAAGTACCGAAAAAGTATGGCAACCCTATATGCAGGCTGTAGTCAAAAGTGGACCGATTTCAAATTTCTTTATAAGGTGGTGTTTTGAACTCTGAGTTCATTATTAAAACCTATTCGGTTAGAATATTTGGTTGACATATGCCCAAATAAATCGATATATAAATCATATGGGGAGTAAACTAAATCATGGACCAATACTGACAATTTTTCGTGGGGATCCTTACTATGCAATAATAACTCCTGGTACCGGATTACAGCAAATTTGGTTGAACAATGTCTTGGTAACAGTAAAATACTTAAATTCAAGATGATTTGTTACATGTTAGAGTGTTTTTTGGCCACGAGGACCCATTGATAAAAATTTAAGTTCGATATGTTATCTAGAAGTATTTTTGTCACACCTTCCCATGTAAGTACCACCACTGTGCAACGGTACATTTTTTTGCTGGAGTAAGTCAATACTTCCTGAGATAATGGCCCAAAAGCTCCAAAACCCTGACAGGACATACTAAAATGGCTTTTGTGCATGATAACTCAAAAACATTTTCAAATACTTCTTACAAACAATTTGAGAATTTTAAATAGCTGAATAAATTTTTATTAGGCATTTTTTTGGTTTCAATCAAATTTGCAACAACTACTGCACAGAATTTCACTCAGTATTTTGCAAGTTTATTTTGCTATTGCTTGTGTTGCACTCTCTCTCGCTTTCATATTTATTTTGGTCATTCAGTTTTAGTCTAACAATCTTTCTGCATTGTGATTTCATTCAATGTTACCCCCTCTACTCTCTCTTATTTATTACCTCTGCCCCATTTGTTGTTTACATTCATCCGTCTGTTTGTATATGTATTTGTAGATAATGTCATTGGACGCTTCAAATTTCTACAGTCCACTGCCAAAGGACGGGCGCAGAAGATCGCTTTATAGAGCTAAAAGTCCTATTGAGTAAAAATTTAATTGAAGGACGACTTGGTAAGCACTTTTTTTTGGACAAGTAGTGCATGCTCTTTGACGGCAAACAGATTGAGAGTTATGAATATCAGACCGTGATCCTCTAGAATGAATCTAAAGAAATACATTTTTTTGTTTTGCCTTATTAAGGCGAAGGTCATTTTTAGAGTGATATTTGAATTAATTCTCTTTCGAGTTGAGCTATTTAGACCTAATAGGTACATTGAAAAATTAGGAATCCACCGAAGTCCCACACATTCAACCACTATGCTACGTTTCACGGGTGGTTAGACCGATCATCAGGCATATTGAATGGTGTTTTTTTTTTGACTGCGCTCAAATTGAACAATGTTAAAGTTCAAAGAATTGCATATGTGGTTTCTGTAAAAAAAGTATCTCTAAAATATTTCTAAGAGAAAACACTTATCGATAGTGAAATTGCTCGAGTTTAGGTAAGAAATTCTCGATCAGAGTGTTTCTTTGGACACGTATCTATTTGAGCGAGAAATTGAAACTTGGGTATAAAAAGTTTCTTGTTGAAAAACAAGAAACAAGGGAACTGATGAGAACTATAGTATTCCCTGCCTTACCCCTTGGTAAAAATTTTTCCCACTAATAAATTAAAGTTGTTTTAATAAAATATCAAAACAACGACTATGGAATTAAGCCTGACTATTTTGAAAAGCAAAATTCAACAATTTTGTTTAAGTGCAGTTCACGGTCGAGGTTTGAGAATCCTTTGGGGTTTTAACGGTAGATGCTCTATGGAGTTCTCTTTACAATAATATTATGTTTTTCTTGGGAAAGTCCATTCTTCCTGACATAATGGTCCAAAAGCTTTAAACAATACGGTGACCAACTGAAATGACTGTTGGGCGCCATATGAGTTTCGTTGTGTACCCGGTACTCAATCGGTCCATAGATTCAATTCACTCAGGTTGAGATTATATCACTATCGGTAAGTGTGACTGATACTTTTTTATTTGTTTCAATTTCTTTTGTTTTGTTCTCCATTAAGAAATGTTTATGTGATCTATGAATTTCCACGTATTTTGTCGGACAAAATAAATGTGTTTAGAAAAATTAAGAATAGCATCTTAGTTCGTACAAATGCGGACATTTTTATGTGTATATCTATCAAGAGTATTTTTTGAGTAATTTCAAAAAAATTCCTGATGTTTTGTGCGTTAAATATTTGTCAAAAATGGCTTAGCCTCCGTTGTTTTTTTTTGTAAATGAAATAAATACATTTTTTATTTATTACTATTGTTTTCCAGCAAATGTGTTAATTTCGGTTTCAAATTCATTCAAACAGATACCAAAACAACAAACAGCTACCAATGAATGTGGGTATGTCACACCCGTCGTCGTCAATTGTAAACGCCACAACTCGTGATTCAGGCGATGAATGTACAAAAATGTTGGCTACTGTGTAATTATTTACATTTATATACAGAAAGAAAACTGTGGGTGGAATTTAAAAGCAATATAATTTAATGATATGATTACATTGTATTGGATTTAGAAAAGCCGGTTCATTGACCATTCCATTAATATTTCAAATAAATCCTTATAAAGTAGAACGAGAAGCTCTAATGTAAACATGTTATAACAGCACATTGCTGTAAAGCTATTTGAGAGATTATCTGAAGGAAGATATAATACCATTAGAAAAATGTCCCATTGACAATTTGCAATAGATTCAGGACACAAATAAAATTTTACGATATTATCTATAAACAGAGATGTGGAAAATGGGAGTATTAGAATTCTTATTCTAATAATTATTTCTCTCAGTGTATATCATTGAGATAATACGAATAAACAATTTGCTGGTTTTTTATGTTATTGCTGATTTTTTCCCTTCTTGTTTCCGTAGGTTGTTGCCTTTAGCAAGTACTCACACATACATAAATCCATTCATCACATCACTCTTTCACTTAAAAATACACACAAATAAACTGACTGTCACATTTTGAACAACTTCAACTCTGATAGTTGAAAAATTCATTTGAATTTCATAGTAACCCAGTTCAGTGTTTTCATTAAACCACCAAGTGCCCACATTTTTATGTTTACCGCAGCAGCATATTTTTCATTCACAAAAAAACTAAAAATTTTATGAGTTTGAGTGAGAATTTTTAATTTGTTCTAAGCAGTGTTGTTAGTTTTTGTTTGTGGTTTTATGCCGCCACTGTTGCTGACATATTTATTCATATATTCATAGCTATTTTCATGCAATTCTTTGTTAGACAATTTCCATGTTCGGTATTTGTGTCAACAGATTCTCTCTTGTTTTTCTGTCACATTTATTTGGCACTCGATTTTACTTCATGTTTATCTTTTAATTTGGATTTTGGGTTATATGAAGAAATATCTTTATTTCGCAATTTTTAGTGATATTTTTTGAGAAGGTCTTCTCATGGAATAGCAATAGGTCGTCTCACAAAAGATTAACATATATTTTTAAAAAGATAGAAGACCAATAAACCTTCTTATAGACGATCAATAGGTATTCTCATAGGAAACAATTAGGTATCATTATAGAAGACCTACAGGTCTTTTTATAGAAAACCAATAGGTCTCCTCATAGAAGACCAATAGGGGTTCCTATTGAAGACCAGTGGGTCCTCTTATAAATGACCACAAGGTCCTCTTAATGAATATCAATAGGTTTTCTTATAGAAGAACAATAGGTCTTCTCATAGAAGACCGATAGGTCTTCCTTCCTACGTCCTCTTACAGATGACCAATAGGTCCTCTTATAGAAGACCAATAGGTCTTCTCATTACAGATCAATAGGTCTTTTCAAAGAAGATAGAATATCAAATATTTTTTCTTATAGAACACCAATAGGGCATCTTACTGAAGACAAATATATCCTCTTATAGAAGACCAATAGGTTTTCTTAAAGAAGACCGAAAAACCTTTTTCTTATAGAAGTGTTCTCATAGAAGACCAACAGGTCTTGTCATGAAACACCATTATATCTTCCCATAAGAGACCAATAGGTCTTCCCATAGAAGACCAATAGGTGTTATCATAGAAGACCAATAGGTCTTCTCATAGAAGACCAATTGGTGTTCTCATGAAAAACCAATAGGTCTTCCCATAGAATACCAACAGGTGTTCTCATAGAAGACCAAGAGGTCTACCCATAGAAGACCAATATGTCTTCTCATAGAAGACCAATAGGTCTTCTCATAGGAGACCAATAGGTGTTCTTATAGAACACCAATAGGTCTTCTCATAGAAGACGAATACGTCTTCTCATGAAATACCAATAGGTCTTCCCATAAGAGACCAATAGGTTTTATCATAGAACACCAATAGGTCTTCTCATAGAACACCAATAGGTGTTCTCATAGAAGACCAATAGGTCTTCTCATAGAAGACCAATAGGTGTTCTCATAGAAGACCAATAGGTCTTCTCATAGAAGACCAATAGGTCTTCTCATAGAAGACCAATGGGTCTTCTCATAGAAGACCAATAGGTCTTCTCATAGAAGACCAATAGGTGTTCTCATAGAAGACCAATAGGTGTTCTCATAGAAGAGCAACAGGTCTTCTCATAGAAGACCAATAGGTCTTCTCATAGAAGACCAATAGGTGTTCTCATAGAAGAGCAACAGGTCTTCTCATAGAAGACCAATAGGTCTTCTCATAGAAGACCAATAGGTCTTCTCATAGAAGACCAATAGGTCTCCTCATAGAAGACCAATGGGTCTTCTCATAGAAGACCACTAGGTCTTCTCATAGAAGACCAATAGGTCTTCTCATAGAAGACCAATAGGTCTTCTCATAGAAGACCAATAGGTCTTCTTCTAGAAGACCAATAGGTCTTCTCATAGAAGACCAATAGGTCTTCTCATGCAAGAGCAATAGGTCTTCTCGTGAAAGACCAATAGGTCTTCCCATAAATAACCTTCTCATAGAAGACCAATAGGTCTCCTCATAGAAGACCAATGGGTCTTCTCATAGAAGACCAATAGGTCTTCTCATAGAAGACCAATAGGTGTTCTCATAGAAGACCAATAGGTGTTCTCATAGAAGACCAATAGGTGTTCTCATAGAAGACCAATAGGTCTTTTCATAGAAGACTAATAGGTCTCCTCATAGAAGACTAATACGTCTCCTCATAGAAGACCAATGGGTCTTCTCATGGGTCTTCTCATAGAAGACCAATAGGTCTTCTCATAGAAGACCAATAGGTCTTCTCATAGAAGACCAATAGGTCTTCTCATAGAAGACCAATAGGTCTTCTCATAGAATACCAATAGGTCTCCTCTTAGAAGTCCAATAGGTCTCCTCATAGAAGACTAATAGGTCTTCTCATAGAAGACCAATAGGTCTTCTCATGCAAGAGCAATAGGTCTTCTCGTGAAAGACCAATAGGTCTTCTCATAAATAACCAATGGGTCTTCTCATGAAAGACCAACAGGTCTTCTCATAGAAGACCAATAGGTCTTCTCATAGAACACCAATAGGTCTTCTCATAGAACACCAATAGGTCTTCTCATGAAAGACCAATAGGTCTTCTCTTATAGAAGACCAATAGGTTTTCTGATAGAAGACCAATAGGTCTTCTCATGAAAGACCAATAAGTCTTCTCATGAAATACCAATAGGTCTTCGCATAGATGACCAATAGGTCTTTTTATAGAAGACCAATAGGTCTTCTTATAGAAGACCAATAAATCTTCTCATGGAAGACCAATAGGTCTTCTCATAGAACATCAATAGGTTTTCTCATAGAAGACCAATAGAATGCAAATACTTTGGTCTTCTCATATAAGACCAATAACTCTTTCTATAGAAGACCAATAGGTCTTTGCATAGAAGAAATATCTATTCTCATAAAGGTCCAATAGGACTTCTCATAAGAGACAAATAGGTATTCTCATGAAGGACCAATAGGTCTTCCTATAAAAGACCAATAGGTCTTCCCATGAAAGACCAATAGGTATTCTCATAAGAAACCAATAGGTCTTTCTATAGAAGACCAATAGATAATACTCATAAGACACCATTAGGGCTTTCTATGGAAGTCCAATAAGTCTTTCTATAAAAGACCAATAGATCTTTGTATAGAATGGAAATACTTAGGTCTTTTCATTTAAGACCAATAAGTCTTTCTGTAGAAGACCAATAGGTCTTTCCATAGAAGGCAAATGTGTGTTCTCATAGGAGACAAATAAGTCTTCTCATGAAATACCAATAGGTCTTCTCATAGAATACCAATAGGTCTTCTCATAGATGACCAATAGGTCTTTTTATAGAAGACCAGTAGGTCTTCTCATAGAAGACCAATAGGTTTTCTCATAGAAGACCAATAGGTGTTCTCATGGAACACCAATAGGTCTTCTCATAGAAGACCAATAGGTGTTCTCATAGAACACCAATAGGTCTTCTCATAGAAGACCAATAGGTCTTCTCATTAAAGACCAATAAGTTTTCTCATGAAATACCAATAGGTCTTCTAATAGAATACCAATAGGTCTTTTCATAGATGACCAATACATAGGTCTTTTTATAGAAGACCAATAGGTCTTCTCATAGAAGACCAATAGATCTTCTCATGGATGACCAATAGGTCTTCTCATAGAACATCAATAAGTCTTCTTATAGAAGATCAATAGGTCTTCTCATAGAAGTCCAATAGGTTTTCTCATAGAATACCAATAGAATGCAAATACTTAGGTCTTCTCTTTTAAGACCAATAAGTCTTTCTGTAGAAGACCAATAGGTCTTTCCATAGAAGGCAAATATGTGTTCTCATAGGAGACAAATAGGTCTTCTCATGAAAGACCAATAGGTCTTCCCATAAAAGACCAATAAGTCTTCTCATTGGTCTTCTCATAAGAGATCAATAGTCTTTTATGAGATGACCTATTGGTTTTCTATGAGAAGACCTATTGGTCTTCTATGTGAAGAGCTATTGGTCTTTTATGAAAGTTTATATTTTTTCTATCGTTCAGAAAATTTCTTGACTTTGAATGAATTCATTAATTCTATTGACTAATTTTATAACTAATTACTTTGTTGTTGTAAACAACTTAAAAAACTTGTTTCGTTTATTTGCAAAACAAATACGGTTTCTGTCATAAAAGCACAACACATACGCTATGTGTATAAATAAATGTCAATGAATGACTAGCCCTCAATGAATCACTTATAACATAGCGCAAAAAATCTCTCAAAATCTACAGAGGGTTGGGGAATACAATTGAAATTCTTGCATGTGTCTTTCTATCTAATGCACATGTGAGTTAATGTATGAACCCAGCAAACCAATCGTACCGATATCGTAACGAAATCGGAACAAATTTCGGACGTTACGTCCGATATCTGATCCGAAATCGTAACGATATCTTAACGAAAGTTGTATGAAGTGGTTGACATAATTTCGGAACGAAATGTCGGAGCGATATCGTATCGATTTCGGTCAGAATTCGCAACGAAATCGGAAGAAAATCCTTGGGAAATTCGGAATTCGAATTTTTTCCTCCGAATTTTCGTACAGATTTCTGAACGATTTCGGAATAATGTCGTATGAAAATCTGAGGTACCTTCCGAACTTTCGTAAAGATTTCTGAACGATTTTGGAATAATTTCGTATGATTATCGAAGGAAAAAAATTTTCTCTGATGCCTCTTTTTTATTGATAAATTTTCTTTGTTATATTTTTTATTGGAAGATTATAATTTCAAAGATATCTAATGATTTTCACTGTTGTTATCATTTTGTAGTTATAGTAGAACAATGTAAATTTTGTATACGAATATGTTGAGTCTATCAGTTCTAGCTTGAATTATTATATGTTGCATTTATATTTAAAATATTTAAAAAATGTATATGCGAATTTTATAACGATCCATTTTGTTTTTCGACAACAAACTAAAATGTTGCTTGTTAGATATATACAAAAGGTGGTTTTTGTGCGATGGGAAATTTGTTTCCGACATATCGATCCGAATTCGTAACGAAATCGGAAGAAAAACATTAGCAAATTCGAAGGGAAATTTACTTCCGACATTTTCTCCGAAATCGGAACGAAATCTGTACGAATTCCCCTACGAAAAATCGTATAGAAATCGATACGAAATCTGAACGATTTTGCTTCCGAAATTGTTGCGATATGTCGGACATCAGACATTTGGTTTGCTGGGAACAAACAACACACATACACACACCATTATGCCAGACAAGTCTTAAGGCCCAATTGCACTTTTGCCATCCGGTTCGCCATTGTTCCAAATGCAGTCGTCAGTAGTTGCTCTACTATTTCCAATTTAAAGTTGGGAATTGGAATTGAGAGCAAGTAGAAAAAAAGAAACAACAAGAAAAACATATATGAAAAATGCAACAGCATTTTTTGTATACAATTGCTTGCTATTGCTTGTGGTGCTGCTGCTGTTTGTGGAGGTTTGTTTCTTAAGTCTTTTGTTTTGCTATTTTTATTCAACACCAGACTAGTTTTTTTAAATTAATTTTGAAAGATTTATTTTTTTCTTAGTGGTTACTTTAAAAATAGCTGTTTATGACCATTCGATATTTAAAAAAATGGAAAATTGGAATTTTGTATTAAAAATAATAAATTGTATTGACCAACAAATTATTTGAAATGATTCATAAGTCGGAATACAATTTAAGCAATACATTGTAAATGCAAAGGCCTAATTTATATTATTATTGGGTAGAAAATTAAATAGGTCAATATTATATCTATCATGAGGATATGTTCACAATAACTTACCTAGTCATTCAATATCATGGGTCTTCGATAATTATCTGTAAAAAATAAGAAGAAAATAGATTAATAATTTGTTAGAAAAGTTATAGAAATAACATAGCATCCATAATGGACACTTTACAGTTGAATCTGGTGGAAATATGGATTTCATCCACACAATTAAGGCATTAAGTCTATGAATCTGAAATAATATTAGAACTCTTACAGAGAAATTGTATTTAATGCACCGGCGATTGTACTTGGATACTACAATAGAGAAATTGTGGTCACACAGGCTCCCTGTGCCAACTCCCTGAGTATATCCCTGCCCAATAACGATTTTAAATGAGTTAGAAACCACTTGAAAACCACACAAGTAAAAAATGGTGCAAAATTTCACAATTATTTAAAGGGCCGTAATCTGACTTCAGGATGCTGGCAGTTTTCACTGAGAAGGCGCAGTTCATCAACTGGCGAATGTATTTGAAAATAAAAAAACCGCTTTAGAGAAAGTTCGACGGAGTGCAAATGGCTTTGACCAGGGGTTTGGAAAAAAATGTATACACCCCCATTATCCTCCAACGTTTACGGCATTTATAAAAGAAGGCTCGATTCTAGAAAAAAATATACGATTTGGAGGAAAAAAGTTATTTTTAAACAAAAATTCCTAAAAAGTCTCAAAAGTGTATGTACAGTTTTAAGTTTTAAGTTTCTCGGAGCTACATCCCAGCAAAAAAGTCCTCCCAAAATCATGGGTTTTGTAAGGGATTTTTGGCAGCCGTAACTACTCACAAACACTCTTTCTTCCCCATTATTTTTACAAGGGCATGTCGCACTCAGTTTGTAGTTATTTTTAACTAGTTATTCTGTGGCCACTAGAAGTTGAAAAGTAAGTTGAAAAAAAAAAAATTCTATTTTTAGAACAGTTGATGTGGAGAATTTGTTTTTAATTTCAACACACTTCTTACTTTCATTTTACTTTTTTTTATTTCGCTCGCTGTGCGAGTTGAACACACGAACCCTCTGATTTCTAGCCAAAGACACTACATACTATGCCACGCATACGAACATTAAGGGTTGCTTAAGAACTTAAATGTGCAGTGCACATGTGCAGCACGAACTGTTATTTTTTAATTAAAAAAACTCACGTGCCGACAGTGAGCGTTGAACACACAACCCTAGGATTTATAGTCGGACACACACTCACTGTGCCACCGTCCTCATTACTTAGTGAGGAGCAAAGTAAGTAGGGTTGCCTTGTAATTTTTTTAAGAAGTATTCCATTACTTTTCAGTTTACTTGTAATGGGAAAAGAAGCTTGTTTACATTACTTTGTAATGGGTTACGTAATGACTAATGGATCCGAATTTTTGGTGGGATGGGTTACGGCACGTGACGTTTAACTGATTAAGTAAACCCAGGGTTGGATAGATCATACGATCGGAGGAACAAATGTCGATTTGGAACATTATCTTTATACAGGGAAGGGTCAAACATATCACAAAAAGTTAGACATCACAAATCTTAAATTAGCTTCATTAAAGTACCAATAAAAAATGGCGATGAATGTGTATAAAAGCTTTGTGCGCTCAAAGATCGAATATAGCAGAACCACGACTGCGAATGCCCCGACATATGTGAACAAAACAATTGAACATCTTCAAAATGAAATGATCCGAAGATTCCTGGGAGTTACCACTACCACAACCATACATGTAAGATATGCGCTTGCTGGAGAGCTACCCCCAAGTATCGAGCTAAGATTTTGACGTCGAAGGAGATAATCAAAAATGCAATGATTAATGACAGGCTATATGATATTATAGCTAACAACCCGCTAGTAAAATCTAGCTATAGTGCAATATTCCACGAGTTTGACGACATCTTTAAAAAGATTAAAAAGAAAACATATGTAATTTCTTCAATCTACAACTATGAATTGAATTTCTATAAAATAAACAAGTATACGATCCTTGCAAAAAGGCGCTAGAGATTGCGATTAAAAACAGGTGTGACAAAGTTGTTATATTCACTGACAGCCTAAGGCTATAGGTCCTGTGAGCTCTGACAACTTCCTAATTGCGGAATGTCACAACTTACTGAAAATTTCGAGCATGGAAAGCTGTCATTTGGTGTGGATTCCGAGCGCCCATAGAAACATATCTGACCCCCAAAGAAGCCTTAAGACAAATTGTATACAAAGTAAAGAAAGAATGGAATGAAGAATTTGCACAAATATCAGAAACTAAAGGCAGATATTTTTATCAACACGTGGACAATGTCTTTAGAAAGCCATGGTTCTATAAAATGAACCTAAATGCCATAGAAACAAAACAGAATCATGGTAGGGCATACCTTTGATAAAGTGTACCTGCACCGAATTGAAGTATGTGATAATGATATATGTGATACTTGTTGTGTTCCGGAAGACGCGGAACACTGCATATTCAGATGCAAAAGATTTGCTAACATCAGATACAAATATCCAAATATTTTTTCTCAAAAACACAACCTAACGACCCTCCTTCTTATTAATGATGTCGTAAAATACAAGGAACTGTTATGCTTCATTAAGGAGGCGAAAATCAACCTGTGATTCCTTCCCTTAATCCGATCCCAATACTGTGATACACCTCTGTGATATTAGATATAAGACGTTTTTTAATATACATTTACTTATTAACTTTCTGATCCCTTTCACCTATTTGACCAACAAGATTTTGAACAAGTGGAAACTGTGGACGGACTTGCTATCTTTCGCTTTCGATTTTTGGAGAATCATTTCCTATTTGAGGACACCCAAACAGCACTGGATTTAAAGCAGTTTTTTTTTCGAATCACTTACTGCATACACACTTGAAATCTTCTCAACCAGGAGGTCGTAAGTCGGTTTATATTTATTAAAAATAAAAAGAAAAGTGCGATTGTTTATTTTTTAATCAGTCACTAATCTGTGCTTTCAACACCCCTAGCTGGTTTAGCAGCTTTCGTTTTGCTTCAATCAACAGTGTTTCTGAAACGCTGTTATCATCGTTTGGATTACGTCTTGGAATTAACTACCTTTTTGAAGACAACCTGGCTACGTGAATCGTAGGGTCGCCATCTTTTTTTCTCCCCAAGTCTCTGGGGTTCTACAAACAAACAAGGTACCAATAAAGGTACCGAACCGAATATTAATAATTGCTGAAATGTTAAAATCGTCTACAGGAATTCAATATTAATTTTTGATAAAAATTTGCTACGGATATATATATATTTTATTATATTAATTTTATATTTTCTAAATTTATTTCAAAAATAATATGGCATACTCTTGCCACACGTTTGTATGGCGTCAGTGATGTTGAGTAGAAACATCGAAGCACTCAAATGGCGAACCTGTTAAGCAGTTAACTTGTCGAAATTCACATGATGTGTAAAGGTGTAAGTAACGCCTTTCAGTTATTCCAAGAATGTGGATGGATATTCTACAGTAAACAAATTGAAAATATGAAATGAAATTACTTGTGAAAGTTAATAAATGTTTAAGCATACCACACACAAAAACGTATTTAAAATTCATAATTGACTGCATCGAAATGTGTGCTCAAAACAATGTGGAATGATGATGAATTGACAAGCATAAAACAAATCTTTACCTTTGGGTGGGGTCCATACATAAAAAAACTTGAATTATGTTTTAATTAATTTCTAAAATTATTGAGTTTTTTGTAGACTGCCGTTAGCTGTTAACTTATCAATCACAAGAATTTAAAGTTATTTTTTTTAAGAAAATGATTTCTTTTCTTCATTTAGCCGGTGTGTGAAAACATTAGAGGTTTTCAAACGTTGCCGATGATTTTTTGTTAAACTCGATCTAAGTTCAAGATTTTCGCTACGCTGATTAGGTTCAAACACTTACTATACCATTCATTGGAGCTTTTTTTAATTGTTTTTTTCTTTTCTGTTTTCTTGGAAATCATGATTTTTAATTGATTTAACCTACTCTCAACAGTAGACCAAAAAAAGAAACAAAATTAATGAATGAAAAATTTAATGGTGTGTATTTGAGTTGGGTTGAGATCAATTTAAACCAGAAGTTGTAGAAAACAAAAACTCAAATTAATAATTGTAAATTAATACGAATGCATCAACAAATCACCGCTTTTGTGTATGTTTTTGAGTTATTCGAACAACTCCCCATCTGCCCATGTGTTACATCGTCGTAATGAAGCGTAAAAGTGCATTTTTAGTGGAAACCTTTTAAGTGTTGATTGCTTCAGTCAAGTTTTAAATTAATTTCAAAACATTTATTTTGTTTTATGTGTACGCGAGACACTTGTTTATCTTGCTGTTGTTGTCTATTAATATTCGAAGTGAAATTCAATCAAGTGTTTTACGGAAACTTATGATTGATTAAATATCTTTAGTTAGGTATGTTGAGTGATAAGTTAACATAAATGCGTATCACGAATGTTGTAGATTTTGTGGGAAGAAATAGTTTATGCTAGAACAAATTAGCCGGTATATTTCAAGTAGATTGGCACCATTGTATTTGCTAAACCCTAGGGGATAGAAAATACCAAGCAACGCACAGTGTAAAATATGGGAAGCTCAACTCGAAAGAGAATTAATTAAAAATATGGGACGTTTAGTGGAACTTTGAAAGAACATAAAACTAATTAACTTTTATTGAATTCATTAGATAAGTAACCCACTGCAAATGACCCATACTGAGTTTGGAGATTTACTTAGCGAAACGACTTAAAAATGCACTTCAGAGTTGCACTTTTGATTCATACTATTTTTCTACGACTTACTTACTTACTTAGTTGGCCCATTACAGAACATTTGTTCTATAGACCGAACTAAGAAAAGATCTCCATTCCTCTCTGTTTTTCGCTTGACTTTTTTGAATACCGCGCCTTTTCATTTCTTCATCCACTTGTATGCTCCATCGAAGCTTAGGCCTGCCGATTCTGCGTGCACCGCCATGTGGCATGTATTCATACGCCTTCTTAGCGGGTTCATCATCGCTCATTCTCATGATATGGCCTAACCAACGCAATCGTTGCATCTCGAAACGTTTAACTATCGTGGTTCATACGACGTCGATATTCCCCGTCAACGCAAATCGGCCCGTAGATCTTTCGAAGAATTTTCCTCTCAAACACACCAAACACTGCCTTATCTGCTTGCGCAAGTACCCATGCTTCGGAGCCATACATTAGCACGGGTAGTATCAGCGTTGTGTATAGTGTTATTTTTGTTTGACGAGATGTGGCTTTGTTTTTAAATTGCTTACTTAAACCATAGTAGCATCTGTTGGCCAATACAATTCTTCTTCTTATTTCACAACTGATGTTGTTTGTTGTGTTTATGGCAGTGCCGAGGTAGACGAAGTCTTTAACTACCTCAAAATTGTAGGTAACAACTTCCACAGTTGGTCCGAGCTCTGTGGACGCTTTGCGCGTCGACACTATCAATTTGGTCTTTTCGCCGTTTACCGCCAGACCCACTTGCGCAGATTCTGCTTCGACCTTCCTAAAGGTATCAGTTACTTCCTTTACTGATCGTCCCATGATGTCTATGTCATCAGCATAAGCAAGTAGCATGTGGCTATTGGTGTAAATTGTGCCATTTCTTTTGACATTTGCATCTCGTATTACCTTTTCCAGCAAAATATTGAATAGGTCACACGAAAGGCTGTCTCCTTGTCTGAAACCTCTTTTGGTACAAAATTCTTCGGAGAGGTTCTTTCCAATTTTAACTGAGGACCAAGTATCAGTTAAAGTCATCTTACAAAGCCGGATGAGCTTTGCGGGGATACCAAATTCAGACAGTGCATGGAATACCTTTGATCGGAGGGGACTGTCGAATGCTGCTTTATAATCGACAAAAAGGTGATATGTGTCAATCTGCATCTCTTGGGTCTTCTCTAGGATTTGCCGCAGGGTAAATATCTGGTCAATGGTGGACTTGTCAGGTCTAAAGCCACATTGGTATAGTCCAATTATTTCGTTGACCATTGGCTTTAGTCGTTCGCACAATATCCCTGACACTACCTTATAGGCAATAGGGAGAAGACTTATGCCCCTATAGTTGGAGCATACAGTCTTATCTCCTTTCTTGTGGACGGGACATAGGATGCTGCCAGATGGTGCTAACTAGCTGATGCATACACCTTATCAGCGCGTCGCCTCCGGTTTTAAACAGCTCGGCTGGTAAGCCATCGGCTCCTGCTGCTTTATTATTCTTCAGCCGATTGATTGCTGTTTTTACCTCATCTTGGCCGGGCGGTATACATTCTATACCATCTTCTGGGATTGGATCTGCGGTATCATCGTCTTCGCTACTATTGGATACCAGCAGATTGGAAAAATGTTCCTTCCATATCCTGAGCACGCTATCTGTATCTGTTACCGTATTACCGTGCTGGTCTCTACAGGAGGATGTGCCTGTACCAAAGCCATCTGTTTGATGTTTCACTCTTTGGTAGAACTTTCGGGCTTCATTCTGACTCCTGTACATCTCGATTTTTTCACACTCCCGCTTTTTCATTTCTCTCTTTTTCTTGCGGAAAAGAAGTTTCTCTTCTATCCTTTTCTCCCGATATCTCTCTCGTGCGCTACGCGTTGCTACTGATTGTAAAGTAGCTCTGTATGCCGCATTTTTCTTTCGGTAGCAGCACGACACTCCTGGTCATACCATGAATTCCTTTGCGGAGGTCTCTGGAATCCAAGTATGGATTTTGCGGCTGTTTGCATGGAGTGGGCAATATTTTGCCATTGTGTTGTAATGTTATCGGGACAAGGAGTGCTCGCGTTAAGCAATTGGGCTAGTTGAGTGGAATATGCTGTGGCTATCTGTTGTGTTTGCAGCCTATCGCGTTGTGTCTGTTCGTGCTTTATTTGCAACGTTTAGACGGGTACGTACCTTTGCTGCAACAAGGTAGTGTTCCGAATCAATGTTTGCGCCTCGGAACGATCGTACATCCAACACGCTGGATGAATGTCTTCCATCTATCACAACATGATCAATTTGATTACTTGTTCTTTGATCTGGAGACAGCCAGGTGCCCTTATGAATATCGAGATGATTAAATCTGGTACTGCTAACTACCATGTTTTTTGCAGCTGCAAAGTCTATCAGCCTCATACCATTGTCAGATGTTTCACTGTGGAGACTGAATTTCCCGACTGTTGGGCCAAAGATATTTTCCTTTCCAATTTTGGCATTAAAATCGCCTAGAATGATTTTAATGTCATGGGCAGGGCAACGGTCATATGTTTCTTCTAAGCGCTAGTAAAATATATCTTTGGTCTGTTCGTCCTTTTCTTCAGTGGGAGCATGAGCGCAAATAAAGCTGATGTTGAAGAATTTAGCTTTTATTCGAATTGCAGCAAGTCTTTCATTCACTGGGGTGACGCTGGATACCAGATGTTTTAGTCTCCGACTAACTACGAATCCGCAACCAAACTCATGCTTTACGTCATGGCAGCTATAATACAGTGCGTCACCTTTAGGTGTTGTTGTGACGCCTTTCCCAATCCATCGTATTTCCTGTATGGCAGTAATATCGGCCTTGTACTTTTCAAGTACGTGTGCCAATGCGAAGACTGCACCTTCTCTATAAAGAGTGCGAACATTCCAGGTGCAGATTCGCAGATCATGGTCCTAAAAACGTTTGCGGGGTTCGTCAGCTTTAGAGGGGTTTGTTTTTCTTTTCTTTCGTTTTTTCATAGAAGGCTGTTTTTTCTAGGGGAGGGTTACTAACCCGACGCCCAAACCCAAGTTTTTAACGTTCTTATGGGTGAACGCGCGGAACATGTTAGTTCACTAACTTTAACGGATGTTAAAGGCAGTTCCCCAGGTGACACCACGGGGAGGTCAGTGTCCACTTGAGACGAAAGAGGGATCAAGATAAATCCTGGGCTTTGCCATGTTAAAGCCGGTCAGGACCGTTGCTTGGTATCTTCCATCCCCTACGTCACCCTACGACTTACGTTAACAATTGTTGTGTGAAGAGGTTTTTTTATTCGCTCAAAATTTACAATTGCACAAAAAGCAATTAAAAATTTTAAATTTTAAAATATCTCAAATGGGGGACCTGTTACGTGGGGCTAAAAAACGTGAAGCTCGTATAGAGCTTATCTATCTACTATGAACAAAAAATGCCAAAATACTCGTACAACCAAATAGGTTGGAAAATCTGTCCGGAACCTTTAAAATTTGTATGTCCTATTGGCCAGACTTGTTCAATGGCGCTATAACAAAACGTGAACCCATATAGAAAATATTTTGTACATAAGTTTGCCGCAAAATCGGTTAAAAATTAATCTAAAACGTAAAAACGGCGGCATTAGCGCTAGAGGAAACCGCGAGTCTATATGGTCCATATTGAGCCCCAAACTACCCACTAATATAAGAAACATTTTTGCAAAATTTTAGAAACCTACGCTCTTTATATTGAAAGTTATTAGTAGTTTCGCTAAAGTGCTCATATTTCGCACTGTGCAACGGTCATAGTAGGCATTAACATGGCAAAGTTTTGGACCTATTATGCGAACTCTTCGCCGTGATGTTGTCTTCTCTGAAGGGCTGATGTTGAATGTGAACACATCTTAACGTCAAGTTTTGTATACCCTCCACCATAAGATGGAGGGTACAATTATCTTTGTCCAACTGTTGGTAACACATCGAAATATTTGTCGGAGACCTATGAAGTATATATGAGTAAAAGTCAAAAAAAATGTAATATTGATGAAGCCACGGTTTGCCCTATCATAATACGCGAAATATTACAGTGTACCACGAAATATGACCATAGTTGGACAGAACGAAGTTATAGTGGTTGTTTCATATCAAAACTGCCTGAAGGAGCATTCCAATACTTTTGTGATGTACAAGAGAGTGCTTAATTATTGTGTTGGCTACAATTTTGGTCTTTGTGTTGGATCGCAAATCTCAATGGTTTGGCTGTTATATGCCAAAATATCCAAAAAACGTCAACAAAAAACTTCAAGTCAAAATCGGGAGGCTCGATTTTCACCGTATACATAAGGTCCAGTGGACTTTTTGCTCAGTTCAATTCCAGGAATCAGAAACGCGAAGGGCCCATTAAGGTTTTTCCTTCCACACAAATCGCCCCGGCCTAATAAACATACAATAAAACCTCCACTTTTATTTTCTGCACGCTAGATCTGTATTTTTTCCCACTGTGCGCTGTTGAGTGCATATTGATTCATTGCTACTGCGATGGTAGGGGAAGACCGTAGGTGTTGTTGTATGTATGTGGTGCTTGTCACGTTACAAACCGTGGCCATAGTGAGGTTAGGACAGTAATTAATCTGTAGAAAAACAACTAGGCAGCAGGAGCTGATGGGCTGCCTGCCGTACTGTCTCCTTTTTTGTGCACTGCATATAGTAGTCTCAGTCTGCTCGGCCAGAAGGAGACAAACCAAGTCTCCGATTGAAAAACCATGTTGAAGATAATATCAGAAAACATGGCATAGAAAGTTGCAGAAGTGAATTAGAAGATCGGCTTGCTTTTAAATATACTCTTAGTTGGGCTTATGAACAAAACGTTCAATGTAATAAATAAAAAAATATCATATACATAAAGTATAAATCTTGAATAGCACAATTAAAACTCGGTATACCTGTTTCCCTTAAGAACAATGATCCATTAACCCCGTCTTGTGTAAAAATATGCCAATCATGAAATAGTTTTATTTTTATTCAAAAAATATACACACCCATATTCTGGCTTAATTTCCTTAACTAAAATTTCGCACTTAACAATTTTATGATGGGAATATAAGAAAAAATGAGAATAAACATAAAAACAAAGCAACAAGTGGAACCATTATTTGAATGAGTCTACTTCTTTCGAGTATAAAATTTAAAAAAAAGGAATTTCCATTTCTTACAGAATCACAAAAGTTATTGTTTAAGACCGCCATAAAAACAGCAATTCTAAAAAAATCTGAATGACTAAGAAACAAGTGCTAATAAAATTCACAAATAAAAAAAATATATGACAAAAAATATTTGGATTAGTCACAGTCACACAGTAAAATGAAAATAATACCAAGAAGATGCAAAATCAACCTGTTGTAGATTTTTTTCATTTTATCTAAAGAATTAATTAATTTTATTAACAATTTTCATAAACGATTTTAAGCTATCAATATAATTTATAAGCCTATAAGAACACTAGTCTACATACATATATTCAAGGTCATGCTCAAAACTCGTTTCTAAAATACGATATTTTTAAAAACAACGAAAACCACAAATACGACATTTCACAGAAAACAATAGGAAGCATAAATCAAAATTTAATTTGACTATGGAAATTAATATTGAACATCCAATGGAATTTATAATTCATATTTCAACAGTAAACAGTTTCCTTATTTGTAGACACCGGATTTTGCACATTTATCAAAAATTCAAATAGAAAAATATTGATATTTTTATACGAATTTGAATATGATTTGCCATATTTTTACTTAATTTATTAAAATATGAACAAATTAGAAAAAAAAAATTCAAAATGATCCAAAAATATCGTATTTTTCTATTCGAATTTTTGAAAAATATGCAAAATCCAATGCCTATTTATTTGTTAGTCTATCTATCACCAACAGATACAGATTTGGAAACTACATATGCGAATTATTTACAATAAAAAAATAAATAAATGTATTTGTATCCTTGTGTTTTATAAACGAATTTTAAAAATACGTACAAATAACTGGGATGATATAAATATTAGGTAACAAACACAGTTCCCAGAAAACTTCAAGTTTTTTTCATACCCGTCACTTTAGTATGGAGGGTATATTAACTATGTTTTTCCGTTTGTAACGCATTGAAATAACCATTTGCGACCCTATAAAGTACATATATTCTTGATCAGGATAAAATTCTGAGTCGATCTATGAATGTCCGTCCGCCCGCTTGTGGTAATCACTCTAGCATCCACAACAATAGATATAGGAAGATGCGTCTTTTGTATGCAGGCAAGTCAAGTTCGATGATGGGCTATATCGAACTAGCCGTAATTTGACATTTGAGGTTCTCAGTAGCCATGAAACTTCTTCACCAAAAATCGTCCTTGTTTTGGTATAGCTCCCACATAACGGTACCTCCCGATTTTCGGTATTTTGAGAATTTAACTATATTTTCTAACCGTACTAGCTGTAATTTGACATTTGAGGTTCTCAGTGGCCACGAAAATTATCCACCAAAAATCGTCAATATATATAGATGTTTTGGTATAGCCCTCATATAACGGTACCTCCCGATTTTGCGAATTATAAGAATTTTACCTATATTTTTTAACCGTACTAGCTGTAATTTGACATTTGAGGATATCAGTGGCCACGAAACTTATCCACCAAAAATCGTCAATATATGTAGATGTTTTGGTATAGCCCCCATATAACAGTACCTCCCGATTTTCGGTATTTTGAGGATTTTAGCTGAAATTTTTAACCGAATTAGCTGTAATTTGACATTTGAGGTTCTCAGTGGTCAGGAAACTTCTCCATCAAAAATCGTCAAGATAGGTCCATGTTTTGGTATAGCCCCCATGTAACGGTACTTCCTGATTTTCGGTATTTTGAGAATTTTAGGTACAATTATTAACCGAACTATCTGAAATTGGACATCTAAGTTTCTTAGTGCTCACGAAACTTCTCCACCGAAAATCGAACTAGCAGTAATTTGACATTTTAATTTTCAGTGGTCACGAAACTTCTTCAGTAAAAATCGTCAACATATGTAGGTCGATGTTTTAGTATATCCCCCATATAACGGTATCTCCCGATTTTCGGTATTTTTAGGGTCTTGGCTACATTATTTGACGGAACTATCCATAATTTAACATTGACTTTTCCACCAAAAATTGTAAAGATATGTCGACACTTTGATATTGCCCCATAGGTGGTACCTTTCACCTGGCTGAACGCATTTTTATACCCTCAGCCTTTAGGCTATGAATGGTATATACACTTTCATACGGGCAAAATGTGCCTCATGGAAATAATGGTTTTAGACCCCAAGTATGTTTGGACGAAATGTGTTTCAGACAATTTGGAGTCGATTGAGCAATGTCCGTCCGTCTGTCTGTCTGTCTGTCTGTCTGGCTGGCTGGAACGCACGATAACTCTCGAAGGGATGAACCGATTCGGTTCAAATTTTGGCTTTCGTAATATTTTGTCCAAACTTAGTTTAAGTTCGAAGATGAGCTATATCGGTCCACTCCTTCCGGTACCTCCCCCACAAAAGTTCGAAAATGTTCGGAAAATTTGTACGCACGATAACTCTTGAAGGGTGTAACCGATTTGGCCCATACTTTGCCCATCGTGGAGCGTGTACCAGACTTAGATCAGGTTTTAATATGGACTCAATCGGTCCACTCCGTCGGGTACCTCCCACACAAAATTTTGGAAAAGTTCAGTTTAGGAACATCTCTCGAATCGCTTTGATTTTTGCTTTAGCAACTTGTATTCACTGCCCTCCATACGACGGTATAAGTTTCATCAGGGGCAAGTCCATACTTCCTGAGAAAATAGCCTGAAAGTTGCAAAAAAACCCTATGACACCGTGTGAGGAGGTTGGATGGCAAAATAACTCGCGAACAGGTCTGCCGATTCGGTCCAAAGTTTGGCCTTAGTAATATTTTGTCCAAACATAGTTTAAGTTCGAAGATAAGCCATATCGGTCCACTCCTTCAGGTACCTCCCCCACAAAAGTTCAAAAATGTTCGGAAAAATTGTGCGTACGATAACTCTTGAAGAGAGTGGCCGAATTGGTCCATACTTTACACATCCTAATATATCTACCAGATATAGATCAGGTTCAAATATGGACTATATTTGTCCACTCCATCCGGTACCTCCCACTCAAAATTTCGGATACATGTTCACTTTAAGACCTGCTTTCGAATCACTTTGATTTTTGTTGAAGCAACTTGCATTGCTGCCTCAATTGCGATGGTAAAAGTTGTTTCAGGGGCAAGTTCATACTTCTTGAGCAAACATCCCTGAAGCTCTAAAAAACCCCTATGGTACCATATGTAGTGGCTGGAGATCCATTCTTTTTAGTATCTCCTCCGCAAAACTTTTGATATTAAATCCTAATCAACATTTTTGTCAGTTCAAACGCCCAAAATTTTTAAAACTCCCTAAATACATGCGTTTTTTGGCTGAGGGTATATCTCTGTCGGCAAAGCCGACTGATACTTTTTTACTTGTTTAGATTAGATTAGATAATTTAGGCATTTGGTGTATCCATGGTCGATAAATGTTTCCGCCTAAAATTGTGAAAGGAAACTAATAATAATAAGAAATAAGACTATTTTATGGTGGAGGGTATAAAAAGTTCGGCGCGGCCAAACTTAATGTTTTTTTTTTTTTTTTTTTTTTTTTTGGAAAATGTCGAAAACCAGAATGTAGTTGTAACAAAGTTCCATCAACTATTGTCTACTCGTCAAAAATTTATTATTGATTTTTACATTAAAACATACATATTTTTACAGCATTTTTTACCGTTACAACAAATATCATTAAACCACAAAATAAAAAAACAGCAACAAAATCACATTCAAATATGGTTTTACTGAGAATACTACCATAATTTGCTTCTTTGTAATAATTTTGTAGCATAACCAAACTTGTGGCTAGCTCAGTAGGTTAATGAACTTTTGGCTGTCCAACAAAAAAATGGGTAAATAATTGAAGCAACTGAAGATAGACAACGATTTAGCAGCGATTAACGTATTTATTTATTTTTTGGGTATTTGGTTATTGATTGTTGTTGTGTGGATTTTTTAGTTATTACAAACTGGTTCTTCGTTTTGTTGTTGTTGCTTGTTCAAACACCCCGAAATATGTTTCATTTTTTCAACTTATTTGCATCAGAATCGTGTTAAAATATTTTTGTTCTTTTTGTCGTTTTTGTTGGTTTTAGTGAAATTTTGTGGTGTTATCTTTTCTTTCGAAATTCCTTTGAATTTTGGTATTTATTTATTTTAAAGAATTTTGGTTTTTTAAAGCTGCTAATTAATTGGATTTCATTAATTCTTATGATAAGAAGTCGACTGAGGCGCGGTTTAATTTGGAAATTCAAAGTAAATGAGTCAGTTTTTACATGGGGATTTTCGTACTACTAATAAAAGTCTTATGCTATCATTAATAATGGAGCGCAGTTAAATTGACATATAAGTAAGAATGGCGTTAAATTCGGCCGGGCCGAACTTTTTATACCTTTCAGCATGAAGTGTATTGATAATAACAATACTCCTTCCTGAGAATCGTCATGGGGCGTCATCGTTGTTTTTTCCAAAACTTATGTATCCACTGGCAACGCACAATGTTAAATTACAACAGTGTTAGGCACTTACAACATTCGGTTCGAAAATTTAACAAAAAAAAAAAACACTCGAAATTACCCAATACCGGCTACCCTTAAACTTGTATATATGGTTTGTATGTATATGGACAGTTTTTTTGCGAGTAAGTTTTCTATCTTCTGTGAACACAAAATTCCAATCAACAACCGATTCGATAGAAAAATGTGACTAAAATCTTCAAAAAATCTTAAATGGTGCACACACTTATATGGGGGGCTATACCAAAACGTGGACCAATGCTGTCTGATATTTACAAGGGATATTTTGTACCTGTATAAATGTTTTAGGTGCCACAGTAGTACAGTGGTATGCACACCCGCCTTGCACGCTGAAGGTCGTAAGTTCGATTCCCCGGCCAGTCAAGATCAAACATTTTCAATGGTGGCGACATTTCCTGAGTAATTCAGCCATGTAAAACTTCTCTACAAGTGGTGTCTTTAAGACACGCCGTTTTGACTCGGCGATAAACAGTAAGTCCCATATTATTGAGCTACTGTGAATGGGGGTGTACCCATTGATATGAGAGAAGTCTCACTTGTCCCATCTGGGATGTTCGTGGAACAATTATTATAAGTGTTTTGTACCTTTAGCGAAGACTAAATACCAAATTTCAGTTATTCCGATTGAATAATTTGGCTAAAATACTCCTAATACCGAACATCGGAGGGTACCGTTCCATGGGGACTATGTGAAGACGTGGTCCTATAGCGACAAATTTCAGGTGGAAAGTGTTATACCCACAACGAAAATTAAATGCCAAATTTCAGCCATTTCGTCGGGATATTGAGGCCACAATCTTCAAAATACCTAAAATTGGGAGGTGCCGTTCTATGGCGGCTATATGAAGACGTGGATCTATAACGACAAATTTCAGGTGGAAAGGTGTGTACCCCCAACGAAGACTAAATACGAAATTTTAGCCATTTAGGTTTGATAATGAGGCTAAAACTTTCAAAATACCGAACATCCTAGGGTATCTTTTTATGGTATCTATATGAAGAGATGAGCCTATAATGGAGGCTATATAAAGGCGTGGGTGGACTTATACCGACAAATTTCTGGTGGAACGGTTCATACCCCCCAACGAAGACGTAATACCAAATTTCAGCCAGTTCGATGGGATAAAGAGTCTAAAACCTTCAAAATACCGAATCGGGAGGTACCATTTTGTGGGGGCTATACCAAAACGTGGACCGATATAGCCCATTTTCAATACCAGACCTAGAAATAATAGAAATTTTATACCAAATTACAAGGCTCTGTCTTGCATCTTGATTTCAACAGACGGACGGACAGGGTTATTTCGGCTTAGAATTTTATGCAGATAACGGGTGGGCATGGTAATATTGACTCAAAATTTTGGGCTGATTACAAATATAGATACTATTTAGGGTCTCCGACTAATATTGCTATGTGTTACAAACGGAATGACATATTTCGTTATACCCTCAATATTATCGTGAAGGGTATAAAAATTTGGTTTTAAAGCACTAGCTTCTTTGCAAAGAAGTATAGTGAGGGCGCCCACTGAGTTGTTTTTGCATTTGCTTCTCTCTCTCACTTATAGTGTGCGTGAATAAAAACACATGATAAATATCATGTGGTTGTTGTTTTCTTCACCCATACTTAAACACATACTAAAACATTGATGGAAATTCTTGGGCGACCCTGTTTTAAAGTTAGTTCTATCATTGAAAACTCGTCGGCTTGGAGACAGAGATACCCTCAGCCTGTGAAAATTCCGACTTTTGGGAGGTTTTCACAATTATGTGGCTTTTTGGACAAAAGTATATTTTTGGAACCTTTAGTTTAAAGATTGTGGACGTTCCGAATAAATGTGGACATTTTGGTCATAAATTTGGGTGGGATTAAAATGCAAAATTTGTGGTTTTTCACGGAGGCGGTGCCTGTTCATTTTGGAAACGTTCCTTTCGATAATTATCTTGTCAATCAGCCATTTTAATTGCTTACCCCAGAATATTTGAAACCATGAATTTGCCTGTGAAAAAATTATATCGTTGGTCTATTTTCGATGAAAATTTCAAAACAATTCTCCGACATACACGAACATGTACTGTAACGAGAACATCCCATTGTGTTGCTGTACTGGAAAAATCTTCGTCTCCTCATGCAGATGGCTAGGGATTTTAGGGATCAAGTTCCTATATCTCATCTATAAGTAGGAATTCGACCAGGACATTTAACTCTGTAAGCAACCCCCAGTCCATGTGTTGATCACGCGGAAAATTTGGTAAGATCGATCATTTAGGATTTCAACAATGACATTAGGGAGATACCCGACTCCAAGGTGGTACAATCATTATCATACGTAATAATCTCAAACCCGTATGGAGGTGGACAAGTACTGGAAGATAGGGGTTAAACAGTTCCGGGGAACTCCCTGCTTCATTCCACGGGTCTAATATGTGTGAAGTGTGACTAATATGTGTGGAGATGGCGTATTTTATTGCTGTGATACTTACGGAATCCATTTCGATGACCAGCAACTGACTTAGTATTATTGAAGCTGGGAAGGAGTAAAGACTCTAGAGTCTTTACTATGGGCGACAAAAGTGAAACCTTTGAAACTAGACCAATCAGCTTTCCCATGATTGATGAAATCGGGCGGTTTGCTGATCGAGACAATCATATGGATATGATGATATGGAAACGATGAGCTGGTGACGTCATTTGCCAAATATTTGGGAACGGCCGAACCGAAATTTAATACAAAAACAAGAAAAGTATCAGTCGGCTGTGCCGACAGAGATATACCCTCAGCCTTTGTGAATTGAAACTTTCATCTACGGTCAGATCGAATGTATTTATGGTGTTTTCATTATTTTGTGGCCTTTTTTGGACATTTGAACTTGCCGACGAAAATATGAATTAGGATTAAAGTTCAAAAGGGTTGCAGAGAAAGTACATAAAGGAAAGGACCGACATATGGAAGTGGATCTTATTTTGGGAGTCATATCTTTTCGATAGATATCGCGCCCACTAGTAATTTCAGTGGGTCAGTGGGACCAGTAGGCCAGGACTCCATGGAAAATATAATACCGCTGTAAGCAGGACAACAACGAACCGCATCAGAATGCATTTCTAAAGATTCATCGAACATACCTTAAACTGCACTTGGACACAAATGTTGAACTTTTGTGGAGGAGGTACCTTAAGACCGGTATTGCCTATCTTCGAACTGAAAGTATGACAAAATATGAGGAAGGTCAAATGTTGAACCAAATAGGTTAGTTCGAGAGTTATCGTGCTCTCCAGCTGCTATATATGGTGCCATAGGGGTTCTCACAACTTTCGGGCTGTTGAACCTGAAAAAACTTTTACCGTCGTAATTGAGGCTGCGAATGCAAGTTGCTTCAAAAAAATCAAAGTGATTCGAGAGCATGTCTTGTGTGATAGGTACCCGAGGAATGGACAAACATAGTCCATATTCGAACCTGATTTATATATGGTAGATATATTAGGATGTGTAAAGTATGGACCAAATCGGTCACTCCCTTCAAGAGTTATCGTGCGAATATATTTTCCGAAAAATATTGAACTATTGTGGTGGAGGTACCTGAAGGAGTGAGAGAAGTATGGTTTCGCCCCTAATGAAACTTGTGTCGTCGTACGGGGGCCCGCGAATACAAGTTGAGCAGGTCCTAAACTGAACCCTTCCGAAATTTTGTGTGGGAGGTAACCGATTGAGTCCATATTGGAACCTCATTTAAGTTTGGTAGAAATTTCACGATGTGCAAAGTATGGACCAAATCGGTTATTCCCTTCAAGAGATATCGTGCGCACACATTTTCCGAACATTTTTGAACTTTTGTGGGGGAGGTACCGGAAGGAGTGGACCGATATAACCCATCTTCGAACTTAAACTAAGTTTGGACAAAACATTGCAAAAGTCAAATTTTGGATCAAATCGGTTCATCCGTTTCGTCGAAACATACTTGGGGTCTAAAACTATTACTTCGATGAGGCGTTAACACAAATGCTGAGGATATAATAAAAAAAGAATTTAACAAGTAAGAAAGTATCAGTCAGCTGAGCCGACAGAGATATACCCTCAGCCACGTACCCGAAGAAAAAAAGTTAACACAATACTTCTGTAGGTTTTTTAGCTGTTGGGAAAATTTTCCAGGATGGAAAGGGCCGCAAAAAACTACATGTTGCAACAAAATTTAGAATGATCAAAGACGAGTGAATTTTTTACAAACTTTGGGTAGGTTGTACCCATAGGAGTGATCCGATGTAGTACATATTCGGACCTAATACAAATCTGTGGGAAATATTTTTTTCTTTATTAGTCTATGGATATTTTCCTTACAGACTATATAATTAAATATGTTGTACTTAATTTTCTGAATTTAAATATATTACAATTTTACTTTTCAATTTACAAAGTTTGAGCTAAATCTATTTCTCTCTTAAAAGGTTATTTTACACATAAGCCAGTTTAGGTGGTGCCGGTAGGATTTTCTGGACCTTTTTGGGTCATTATCTCAGGAAGTATGGACTTTCCCACGAAAAGAAATTACAACGTCGTAACAGGGGCCGCAAGTGCAACCTGCTGCGTCACAAATTAATAAGATCAGAGAGGAGTTGTTAAACTATACTTTTTCCAAATTTTGTGTGGGAGGTACTCAAATGAGTGGACCGATATAGTCCATATTAGAACTCGATCTATGCCTGAAAGTAATATTACCAATAGCAAAGTTTGGCTCAATTCGGTTATTCCCTCCTAGAGTTATCATGCCCACAGTCTTGGCGAAAAATTTTGAACCTTTGTGGGGGAGGTACCGGAAGGAGTGGACCCATATGGTCTATGGTTTAAATTCGAAACTAAGTTTGGACAAAATATTGAAAGACCCTAAATTTTAACCAAATATGTTGATCCGTTCGAGAGTTATCGTGCACTCCAACTACGACACATGGTGTTATATGGGTTGTTTGCAGTTTTGGGGCTGATTCCTGAGGATATATTGACTTGCTCCTGAAAAAAATTATATCGTCGTAATGGGGGTAGTGAATACAAGTGGCTGCAACAAAAATCAATGCGATTCGAGAGCAGGCCTTAAACTGCACTTATGCAAAATTTTGTGTGGGAGGTACCCGAAAGAGTGAACCAATAGGGCCCATATTGGAACCTCATCTATGTCTGGTAGAAATGTCACGATGTGCAAAGTATGGACTAATTCGGTTACTCCCTTCAAGAGTTATCGTGCGAACAATTTTTCCGAACATTTTTGAACTTTTGTGGGGGAGGTACCTGAAGGAGTGGACCGATATGGCCCATCTTCGAACTTAAATCAAATCTGGACAAAATATTTCGATACCCAAAATTTGAACCGAATCGATTGATCCGTTCGAGAGTTATCGTGCGCACCAGCCAGCCAGACAGACAGACAGACAGACGGACGGACATTGCTAGATCGACTCGAAATTGTCTGAAACGGATATCGTACAAACATACTTGGGGTCTAAAACCATTATTTCGATGAGGCACATTTTTGGCCGTATCAAAGTGTAAATACCCTCTTTAGCCTAAAGGCTGAGGGTATAAAAACGTGGGCCCAATATGTACACAATTTGTGGTGGAGAAGTTGTTTGACCATTTTAAACCCTGAATGCCAAATTACTACTTTTTATAGCCAAGTCCGAACGGCGTGTTTTAGGACATCACTTGTAGAGAAATAGTCAGAAAATGTCGCTATCATTAAACTGAGGAATATATTTGCCACTGTAGAAAAAGTGATACTGGCACCAAGTGTGCAAGGCCGTGTTGCACATTGCATAACGGTGTTATTTCTATTAAAAGATGAACTGGCCAATTATTCGCCTGTAGTGGGAACCCAAATGGTACTACCCAGCTGGTCAGCATGTTGCCTCCCGTATTTAGACGTTCAAAGTTCATCGGTTCGTGCTGCCATGCTTTTCAGTTGCCTAAGAACTATCTTTACCTCTTTGTAGTTGAGCTGTATTTGTAATAAGCTGTGTTGATTGCTTTTGTCTCTTGTTGTCTTCGAAAAGTATTTCTTCATCATACAGTTCGTATCACTTTATTGAATTATTAAAGAAGTATCATTGCAAAATTAAGGAAATTTCATTGGAATAATGAAGAAACTCATTATTTGTATTTAAAGAAACTTTTCAATTATTCAATGAAACTCTACGTTGGTTCAAAATCAATGAAACATTTTTCTTTCAGTGTTTTTTCTTTCGCGTTTTTCTTTCGGAAAGGTATCTCCTCTTCTGCTCTTTTATTACGATAGCTCTCTCGTGTACTACCTGTTCCTACAGACTGCCGGTTGTTCCTGTGTGTTGCATTCTTTACTTGTCTCTTGTGATTTGGCGTTTTCCAGAGTAAGTGTTGTTTCCGATCTTTCTTTATTCCATACAATCAGATGCAAAACATTTCAAATAATCACGTATGTACATATATTGTGAATGTACAATTTGATTGTCATCACTATCTTTGTTAGGCCCCAATATGGTTCATAAGGCCTTTGTAATCATTTATGACAGTTCTCACGCCATTTCTTTGTCTCTAACTTGTTTTATTTTCCCAAAACTATTTCCGAACAATACACCATTCACGATGACCCACAATGATCTGCCATCATTAATAAGCCTAAAGTTATAATTCTTACGGCTAAGTGAAAATAACAAATAACACGTTTGCCCGTACAAAAAAGTAATCTTTACAAAACTCTGAAATTAGCATTAAATTTCTTTGGACGACAAAAAGTTTTCGCTTTCAAAGTCATTAAATTTTTTTTTGTTTTGCATTTTTCGTTGAACTTCTTTATGTTTTGCAAAATACCATCATGTTAAGATGTTTTCTGTTGTTATTAAAGATTCATCATCACATTAAAAGCAAGTTGATGAAAAACAGCAACAACAACAAATTAAATTATGAGCCATTACGATGTTGTTGAATCTTCTTCTTTTTTAGCTTGTCGTATGTTGGCCCCTCTTAAATATTCGCATAAAGTGAAAGAATGAAAGTAATATTTTTTTGTGTGTGATGGATAGATTGGGTTGGCTCTGTTGACTGTGTGACGGACTACCCCAGTGTTTCATTGTCAGATAAATGTCCATCACCAGCAGCAGCAAACAAGCAGGCAGAGTGGCAAGCAAAGCAACACATAAAATATCTCTGTTGACCACTTGGTTAACATAGAAGAAAACAAAATGTTTTATTTGTTGTGGCGTTTTGTTGAGAGTCCATCATCTTCATCATCCTAACACAGTATGTAAGCAATTGATGTGTGAAAGTGATTTCGTTTTCTTTTTTCTGCTCATTTTCTTCTTTTTTTTGTTTTTGAAAAATTTCATCCACTTGTATATGAAGAAAACAACGTTTTTAAAATTTAAGTAATTTTTTTCACAACAATTTTTATAGAGTATGAACTTTAATCGTGGGTTATGTTATGAGGTTGATTTAATAAGGACAGTTAGTAGAAGTGGGACCAGTAGTAATTATGGAGACTAAATCGGTCTGATGTGGTAATGCCAAGACTCTGAATAAAGAAACAATTGAACTGTAGCATAAAACTGTTAGGGAGGATGGAAACCTATTCAGAAAAGGGGTGCGTGAATATGGTGTGTCATGCCATGCTGCACATGTTCACAATGTAATCTCAAGATTCGTATGACATTGCAGCAGCTGTTCTCTGATTTTTTCCAATACTAATAATTGAATTTAATACAAAAGTAGATGCAACTTATCACACCACCCTCATACATTACAGATTTAATACTTCAAATTGTTTTTATTATTATTTCTTTTAATTTTGTCCATTGTGTTATTCTTTTTGGTTATGCAATAAATACGCTTAATTCATTCACATTCCTATATGTGTGTACATTCATATATACATACATAAATATATTTCATAACTATTGACCCTTATTAGGGAATCGCGTGTTTGTGGGAAGTTGCCAAAAGTTTTACACTTTTTGGCGAGGACAGTAAGACAGAGGTAAAGGTAATTTCCTACATTTCTTTTAATCACAAATACCTAAACCCCTCGAATTGAAACAAAACCATAATTATGAAACTTTTCTTTAATAATCCAAATGTCGGTGGTTTGGGTTTTTTTTTGCACACAGGAAATTAGCTCATTAAAATGTGCAATATGCTTTGGTATGGACAAAGAAATATGGTCATACCACACACATTTAGAATATAAATAGTTTTCATTAGTTTAATTTTTTCTACTATTATTTTATTGTTTTTTTTTTATTTTCACATGCATTGCAAATTTTAATTGTTTAGCTAATTTTAAATTCATTTTCAAAGATTTATGTGATTTAATTATATTTACCAACAGATAATTGTTTTCATAGAAGGAATTAAATATAAAATGGCTTCATCTCTTTAACATTTGCCAAAAATTTCTTCTTAAGTTTTTGTTTGGCTCTAGGTCATTTCAATAAAACAAATGGTGAAAGAAAATTTAGTTGGAAATCACCTGTGATGAAGAACAGAACATAAAGTTGCAATCCACGTAACACTTAAAAGTAATTATAAATTGTAAATTTTGTTTATATTTATGTAAAATGTTTTGTTTTTGTTTTACTTAAAGACAAAAAATCCCTGATGATGATCGTCGAAGACGATCGAAATATCGGAAAACTAATAAAGATATAAAACAAAATCACCATTTGTTTTATTGAAATGACCTAGAGCCAAACAAAAACTTAAGAAGAAATTTAAAGATCAAAGGTCAACTAAAAACCAGACAACAATTTGCCAAAAAGTTTGAATTATTCAATTAAAGTATTATTGCATATCACACATTACTGTGGGTTGGAAATTAATGCTGGTTATTTTGGCCAAAATTCTGATGTCATATTCGATGCAATTATATACATATTTATGTATGACCACAAAAACAAACAGAAAACAAGTAAAAAAGTATCAGTCGGCTTTGCCGACAGAGATATACCCTCAGCCTGTGTATATTGAAACAATTTTTTCCCAAAATACGTATGTATTTAGTGGGTTTTAAAAATTGGGCGTTTGAACCGAAAAAAAATGTTGATTAGGATTAAAGATCAAAAGTTTTGCGGAGGAGATACTAAAAGGAATGGATCGACATTGACCGTTATGGAAGTGGATCTCCAGCCACAACATATGGTGCCATAGGGGGTTTTTACACTCTTCGGGCTGTTTGCTCAAGAAGTATGGACTTGCCCCTAAAAAAATTTTTCCCTTCGTAATTGAGGCAGCGAACGCAAGTTGCTTCAACAAAAATCAAAGTGATTCGATATTAGGTCTTAAAGTGAACTTATCCGAAATTTTGTGTGGGAGGTACCGGATGGAGTGGACAAATACAGTCCAAATTTGAACCTGATCTATATCTGGTAGATATATTAGGATGTGTAAAGTATAGACCAATCGGCCACTCCCTTAAATAGTTACCGTACGAACAATTTTTCCGAACATTTTTGAACTTTTGTGGGGGAGGTACCTGAAGGAGTGGACCGATATGGCTTATCTTCAAACTTAAACTATGTTTGGACAAAATATTACTAAGGCCATATTTTGGACCGAATCGGCAGATCCGTTCGAGAGTTATCTTGCGCTCCAACCACCTCACACGGTGTCATTGGGGTTTTTTGCAACTTTCATGCTATTTTCTCAGGAAGTATGGACTTGTCCCTGATGGAACTTGTACCGTCGTATGGAGGGCAGTGAATACAAGTTGCTAAAATAAAAATCAAAGCGATCCGAGAGATGACCCTAAACTGAACTTTTCCGAAATTTTGTGTGGGAGGTACCCGAAGGAGTGGACTTATTGAGACCATATTGGAACCTCATATTACCCTGGTAGAAAGTTTACGCTTTACAAAGTATGGACCAAATCGGTCACTCCCTTCAAGAGTTATCGTGCGCACAAACTTTCTGAACATTTTCGAACTTTTGTGGAGGAGGTACCGGAAGGAGTGGACCGATGTAGGTCATCTTCGAACTTAAACTAAGTTTGGGCAAAATATTACGAAAGCCAAAATTTGAACCGAATCGGATCATCCGTTCGAGAGTTATCGTGCGTTGCAGCCAGCAGGACAGACAGACAGACGGACGGAGATGGCTAGATCGACTCCAAACACATTTCGTACAAACATACTAGGGGTCTAAAACCATTATTTCGATGAGGCACATTTTCATCGTATCAAAGTGTATATACCCTCCATAGCCTAAAGGCTGAGGGTATAAAAAAAACATAAGACCAATAAACGTGGATTTTTAAAGAATATTTTCTAGGGGACCATAACAACAAACGTGGATTTTTATACCCTACACCACTCTGTGGGGAGGGTATTATAAGTTGGTTTTGGCCAAAAAGTTTGTAACGCATCGAAATAATGGTCGTAGACCCATACTTATATATACCAAAATGAATGTCTCGATGAGCTGAGTCGATCTGGCTATGTGTGTCCGTCCGTCCGTCCGTCTGTCCGTCTGTCTATCTAAACCTTGTAATCACGCTACAGGTCGCAATTTTGATCGGATCGTCACGAAATTTTGGATGTTGATAGGGGTCCCGGAGGGGAAGAAGCCTATTGATTTTGGTGATGGTCGGATAATATTTAGGGGTCGTAATGGGCAAAAAACTTATTTGGAGAAAAAGACAACGTTTTTTTCCTAAGCGAATATCTCAGCTTCAATATGGGGTATACCAAAAGCAGAACCTGGCCATGAAAGTAGAAAATATCGCCTTTCTAATGATGTAAAGTAGGTTCTCGTAGGTGATCAAACAACGAATATACCGCAATAGCCGCTAATAGAAACAAACTTTTTATTTTTGCGATTTTAATAATAATGACGAATATCACAGCTTCGGTTGGGGATCTTCCAAAAACAAAGTCTGAATATGAAAGTAGAAAATCTCATCTTTACAGTGATGCAAAGTAGGTTGGCGTAGGTGGCCACATAACGGAGATATCACAATAGTCGGCAATACATCCCATTTTTTCATTTTTTTTTGTAATCACGCTACAGGTCGCAATTTTGATCGGATCGTCACGAAATTTTGGGGGCTAATGGGGATCCTACAGAGAAAGAAGCCTATTTTGGTGATGGTCGGATAATATTCAGGGGTCGGAATGGGAAAAACTCATTTGGAGAAAAAGTCAACGTTTTATTTCTAAAAGGGGTATATCAACAGCAAAACCTGTTAATGAAAGTAGAAAATATCACCTTTGCAACGATGTTACGTAGGTTGTCGTAGGTGGTCAAACAACGAAGATATCGGAAAAGCCGCTTATGGAACACAACTTTTCATTTTTGCGATTTTAATAATAATGACGAATATCACAGCTTTGGTTCGGGACCTTCCAAAAGAAAAGTCTGACAATGAAAGTAAAAAATCCCATCATTACAATGATGTAAAGCAGTTTGGCGTAGGTATCCAAATAACGGAGATATCGCAATGGTCGGTAATACATCCAATTTTTCCACTTTTTTGGAAATCACGCTACAGGTCGCAATTTTAATTGGATCGTCACGAAATTTTGGGTGTTATTGGGGGTCCCACAGAGGAAAAAAAACCTTTTGATTTTTGATAATGGTCGGATATTATTCAGGTGTCGGAAGGTGACAAAAAAATATTTGGAAAAAAGACTAACGTTTTATTCCAAAGTTAATATTTCCCTTCTGTAGGAAGTATATCGAAAGCAAAACCTGGCAAGGAAAGTAAATATCACCTTTACAACGATGTGAAGTAGGTTGTCATAGGTGGTCAAACAACAGAGATATTGCAATAGTCGGTAATGCATCCCTTTTTCTACTTTTGTGCAATCACACTTCGAAATTTTGATCGGGTCCTCACAAAATTTTGGGGGTTGATGGGGGTCTAACAGAGAAAGAAGCCTATTGATGGTTGGCATACTTCCCACTTTTCCATTTTTTATTTGTACTGTCGATGCACTTAAATGCGTTTCAAAAAAATTGACCTGTGTTAATGAAGACATTCAGAGCAAAGGCGCTAAGCTATCCCAATTTTAATATTTTGAATTTTATTAGTCAAAAGCTTATGAACAGGGGTAGTGGTGTAGGGTATCACATAGTCGGCCCGACCCGACTATAGCCTTGGCTCACCTGTTAAAGAATATTTTCTAGAGGACCATAACAAAAATAAACGTGGATTATTAAAGAATATTTTCTAGAGGACCATAACAGCATTAAACGTGGATTTTTAAAGAATATTTTCTAGAGGACCATAACAACATTAAACGTGAATTTTTAAAGAATATTTTCTAGAGGTTATGGTCCTCTAGAAAATATTCTTTAAAAATTCACGTTTAATGTTGTTATGGTCCTCTAGAAAATATTCTTTAAAAATCCAACATTAAACGTGGATTTTTAAAGAATATTTTCTAGAGGACCATAACAACATTAAACGTGGATTTTTAAAGAATATTTTCTAGAGGACCATAGCAAAAATAAACGTGGATTTTTAAAGAATATTTTCTAGAGGACCATAACAAAAATAAACGTGGATTTTTAAAGAATATTTTATTGACCATAAAACCAATAAACGTGAATTTTTAAAGAATATTATCTAAGGGACAATAAAACCAATAAACGTGGATTTTTAAAGAATATTTTTTAGAGAACCATAACAACAATAAACGTGAATGTTTAAAGAATATTTACTAAAGAACCATAACAACAATAAACATGGATTTTTAAAGAATATTTTCTAGAGGACCAATATGGATTTTTATTTAAAGAATATTTTCTAAGGGACTATAAAACCAACAAACGTGGATTTTTAAAGAGTGTTTTCTAAAGGATCTTAACCATATTTTAAGGAGACCTCAAAATCAATAAAGTTGATTTTTAGATAATATTTTCTTGAGGAACCTAAGGAGGAAATATCTTTATATACTGCTCTAGTATCATATATTGCCTATACATTCAGGATAAAAACATTTGTTCCCTCCACTGTTGTTATAGTTTCCATGTGTTCGTTTCTACAATACAATAATGATAAATTTTATTTTTATTCAAAATCCTGTATATTAGTAAATATATATGACGAAAATAAAACGATATAATTTTCAAGCAAAGCAAAATTGAAATTCAAAACCACACCCCAAAAACAAAGTACATAAAATCATCTTCATTGTTAACCACAATAATATGACAGTCAGCATCCATCTGAGTTGGCAACAACGTCATTGTTTATTCACAACAAAAAAAAAAAAAAAAAAAAAAAAAAAAACGATTTGCAAATGTGATACGTTGATAGGTGTGCGCACTACCAGCCTCTCATGAATGAGCAATTTTTCAACAATTCAACCAAAAAAAAACTTTAGAAAGATAATGAGATTGTGCTGGTTGTATTAAATTCCTTTTTTTTGCCACCCATAGACAATGTTAGCTACGCCACAAATAGTTTGTATTTGTAAATAAATTATCAATATCGCCATTGCAATCTTTAACAACGAAGATGATTCGAATATTTTAATGTTTAATAATTTATTGTACAATCTTGGTAATTAAAATATAATATATAATTTGTTTTTGTTGGCAAATAAGCATACACAAGTTTTATTTGTTTATTAAAAACAAGTTAACGTCATACATGATTTTGTCTTAAAATGATGAGCTGTTTAATTGGAATTGTCGGTTTTATAAAATTCATTATTTATAATTTATCATTACCTCAGTCAAGGTGTAGACAATTCGTTACATGCATTACGTTTTGTAGTTTGTTTATAAATAAAAAACAATGAATTAATAAAACTGAAAACCAGATTGTCATGGACACACACCAAAATGCTATTTCAGGGTAAACTGGAGTAAGCGCACCTTTACGAATTTGACAAAAAATCAAAACTGAAATAAATGGGTGTGAAGATAATAAAAATGTCAAAGTAATACACATTAAACTCGAAGATTAATTAAGAAATTTGTAAAGGTTAACACATGTGACATGGTGGTGTTGAGGTCGCAAGAAGAAAGTCATATGATATGTTGGTTTAGTTGAAATAAAATCAAACGTTTCATTATAATGTAAATTTTATAATGGATTACCTTGAACATTATGGTGAATATATTTTTTTACATACTTAGTTTTGCAATGGGTGCCACCGTGGTGCAATGATAAGCATGTCCATCTTACATTCTGTATGCCCGGGTTCGATACCAGGTCGAAAGACATCAAGTCGGCGATGCCAAAAAACTCCTGAGCGTACTGTAGGCGACATTTCCTTAGTATACAAGCGTTGTTGTTAGCCCCGCCATTGGGACTCGGTAATAATAAGGAGTCCTCATATCATTGAGCAAATATAAATCGGGGTGCACTCATTGATATGGGAGAAGTCTCTCTGTAGTGTCTTCGGGTTGTTCGAAGGAAATTTAGACAGTTCATCGAACTAATCTATATGTTCATAATATTACCGTACCGAATTAAGTTCGGTGGAAAATCCAGCCCCAAATATTTGTGTACTCGGTTTGTGACATCCGCATCCATACACTCAAGCTTGGGGGAAATGTAATAAGAGACGGGAGTGGGAGTTGCTCTGTGCTCGTCCATGTGAGGAACTACGACAGACACTATGTTGCTGCATGCTGTTTCAACATGTCTCACAGTGAGTCGTCGTCGTCTTTATTATTACAATACGAGACCCCCGCAGACCCCAAACTGTCCCCCAACTGGAACAGGACACGCAGCACTTAACACCTGCCGAGATAAGATCGAAGAAAACTACCGCTTACAACGTTGTAATGTTACATTGTATTGATGATGTATCGCCCCAGAAGTGGAGGTGGGCACTAGCTTTGCTGTTGCAACAATCTGTGCAATACTGTTGCACCAATCTGTGACACGTATATTGAATGTATGGGGGAAGCAGTCAGTTCTTGAACTGCCGAGGTAAAGTTCCTTAACGTGTACATCCAGCCGATGAACAACAATTGTCCGCTTTTGGAAAGTCATAACCGACTAGTGTAAGGAACTTTAATGTACATCATGAGTTATAGTATTGATTGAGCAGATTGATAGGTCTACGTGTTGCACGGTAAATGAGTACACCCCTACTAGAATTAGTGGGGAGTTCCACAGTTCGCCAGAGATAACCGTAGTGTCACCAGGCGATCTGTTGTTTCTCTTGGCTCTTACCATCTCCGCATCAGAAAATTGTCAAACCCTTCAGAGGTTCGGGTAGCAGTGAAGACGTTCCGGGACATCACGACTGCTACAACCGCTTGCTACATATACCCAGCAAAATTTTCAAAGCTAAAGATGACATTCAATCATGGGTGCAAGTGATCTGGCATGTCATCTTTTTAGCATCTTCATGAATTTTATATGAGTGTGGACCCCAAAAGATGATATTCATTTTTGGATCCAAAGCATGTCATTAACACCAATGCTTTGACATGTCATTTTCACCAATGCTTTTGAATGTCATTTCCACCAATGCCTTGACATGTAATTTTCACCAGCCCTTTGCAATGACATTATCATTATGACGAGAGTTTTAACAAGGTTGGTTGTGATTTCGAGTCTCCGACAACATCAAGCCTATTGTAAATAATTAATGCTATACAGTTAGAAAAATGTGTATAAATAAAAACACAAAATTCATCTCTATTGGATCGATGAAATGGGTTCGAATGCTGATAAAAATATCGGATCTTTCACGACTTCCTTTGCATGGGTTCAAATGCTGATGAAAAGATCGGATTTTTTACGACTTCCTTTGCATTGGTTCAAATGCTGATGAAAAGATCGGATCTTTCACGACTTCGTCTGAACAAATGCAAAAGATGCCATGAAATCACGTCATCGCTTGGAACCCCTTCCTTAAAATTTTGCTGGGTATAGCTGCTGTTCGAATACCCAAAATGAGACTAAGTGTCACATCAGATGTGGCAAATGAGCATTATGAGCTTCGTTGAGCCTACACCAGAGAACCCAGGAGCTGACAATAGAAGTTAACAAATTCGTCGGTGAGAACAAGCGAAATCAGTGCCTAAACCCGGAAAAAGTGAATTGTGGGCAATGTCACTCTCGGGATTGACAGCGCGAAGAAAATAGTAATACGTCGCATTACATGTCGAGTAGGGATGATTTGCAGCTTTGTGCCCTGATGGCAATGCTTTAACAGCTGCATGAACCGGGATTTAACCCAAGTACTCAGTCTTTCGCTAACCATCCATATCTTGCCCGAAGTCCAGAAAATGGGCAGGGTGGTTCCGCTACTAAAGTCAAGTAAGTATGCCAGCCAAGAGAATCTTACAAACCGATTGACCTTTGTTGTGGCAAATGAGCATTATGAGCTTCGTTGAGCCTACACCAGAGAATCCAGGAGCTGACAATAGAAGTTAATAGATTCGTCGGTGAGAACAAGCGAAATCAGTGCCTAAAACCGGAAAAAGTGAATTGTGGGACATTGACAGCGCGAAGAAAATAGTAATACGTCGCATTACATGTCGAATAGGGATGATTTGCAGCTTTGAGCCCTGATGGCAATGCGTTAACAGCTGCATGAACCGGGATTTAACCCAAGTACTCAGTCTTTCGCTAACCATCCATATCTTGCCCGAAGTCCAGAAAATGGGCAGGGTGGTTCCGCTACTAAAGTCAAGTAAGTATGTCAGCCAAGAGAATCGTACAATGCGATTGACGAGCAAAAACTCGTGAGGCTTCCGAAATAGCTACCACCAAGTTGCTGATTTTCGGCATGGGTTCAGTAAGCAGAACAGCACTACAACATCGGTGCACGCCATCTCAACACATCTTCGTCGTGGACTCAACCAGAAGAAGCCGTGCGATAGGAAAATGTTAGGAGTGCTCGACATGACAAAAGCCAATGATACTGTTAAGCGTTCCACCCAGTTTGAAAAAATTAAGCAGACCCCCCTCGGGACAAGTTTGAAATATTAAATAATCAATTATGCATATATGTGGTCGAAAGTAGTACGTGGAATTCAGGAACAAGAAGTGTGTTCCCCAAGGTGGGTAATACCACCGAAAGGGTCTAACTTCTACTATTCCTTATTCCTCCGTTAGGTATAAAAGACTGAACTTCGACACATTGTCCTCGGCCACTCTGTTCACCACATTGACTGGAAAAAACACAGATCGGTGGTAGCCGAATTCCGACAACGAAGGATTGATACAGCTCCACGTTTTGATATAGCTAGAACGGTACCTCCAGATTTTTGTTATTTTAAAGCTTTTAACCACACCATGGATAAAATTGGGCCCGTTGAATGTCTAAAATATTATTGATGATAATTGACGGTATAGGTCAACGTTTATATACGAGTATAGCCCCCATAGAATGATGCCTCCCGATCTAAAGAATGTTAAAGGTTTTTGGTAGTTGGGGATATGAAACATATTCACAGAGAAAGGGCTAGAAATATTCACGTGTTGATATAGACCCCATAGAACGACACCTACCGATATTAAGAATGTTAAAAGTTTTTACCAACCGAAATAGCTGAAATTTGTGTGTTTAGTATTCGATGGGGATATGAAAATTTTTCACATAGAATGGTCGGTACACGTTTTTGATATAGATCGGCACTAACCGATTTCGGAATTTTTGTAGGTAATTAATTAAAAATAATGTGTTTGAGATTTCCACTACTGATATCCCGAGGAGCATGAATAACCGTCATCAAAACGATCGTTTCATTTTTCAATACAACTCCTTAGGCCATGATAGCTCAATTAATTTAACTCAAATTTGTCAACTTTGAAATTAATGAAAATTATCTATGATTTATAATAGGTTTCAGTTGTTTGCTGGCTATCAAACGTTGTGGAATGGTGTTCCAGCTATTAAATACTAACTTGCTTATATTCACGAAGAACCAATTCACGGTGCTCTTGAAGCAACTTTAAATGGAAGGTGCCTACACCTGGAAAGTTTTTGCGGATTCTGAAACTACAATGTTCATATAAGGTAGTGATGCAGTCAATGCATAGTCCCAATTTGAACTTCTATATCTCGTGTAGAGAATTTTCATAGCTACAACAATTTCTTTAGTCCCATTTCGATAGGACTTGCGGTTTCCAAGCAAAATCGTGAAAACCTAAAAAACCCCTAAAAATGTCAACTTGAATCGCGATTTATTTAAAAAGCGTTCCGGCGATTTTTTTGTTTTTTGCATTGATAGAATGGTCAAGTAGACTAACGTTTCTCGAAACTTTGTGTCAGTCGAATTAGCGTATGTTACCAAGGCAGTTAGGTATCCTGAGTTCGGATAGCAACAGACAATTAATGACAGTAAGCCTGTTACTTTATGTATGTTCATAAAACCAGCTTCGTTTTACTTATTCAATAATAGATTTCGAACATGTACAAATCCATACGTCTGCGTCGGATACACAAATACGTATCCGATAAAAATATATAACGATCATTAAATATTAGTTTGCAGTGAGTGGAGGGTATCACAGGATTTTTTCCTTCATGAAAATATTAAAGAGACGTTTTAATATCCGGTTGCTCATAAAGGTAAATAATTACAAATAATTCCATAGCCATAGGCCAATCGACACAATATTATATATATTCAAATTCCTATAATAAAATCTGCCTACAGCAAAATTACTCTATACAGTCACTAATTAATAAATTTACTATCCAAAAATCTGTGCTGATTCAGGTTTATTATTATTTTCTTGGAGCATTGCAAAAGACATGGCCATTCACAAGGTGTTGCATGCTGTAGGTCATGAAAGACAAACAACAATGAAAAATGTCTCATACCCTTGCAAAATGAAAACAAACAAAGATCTGAACAATAAATTCTAAACTCAAAATTATTTATACATACCACAATGTGATTGCCGGCTCTTAATTATGGTAATTAAACAAAAATTGTCAAGGTCAGAAATCGCACATGACTTAATAATTATATACACATGCGAACATACTTACACATGAATGTGTAGCATTTTCTGTTATTATTTATGTTTAATGCCATATTTATGAATTGGCGTAACATATTAAAAACATTTTTCATAAAAAATAACAATAAAACATTTTTTAGGTGCTGATTACAATGATGAACAACCAACCGGTCGATGGGTAATACCAAGAAAACTGTTAACCCACTTCACATTTTGTATATATTCAAACATATGAACGTTTATTACATTTGAATATTACAGCGTTTTTTAAGGGTCATGACGAGTTTAAATATCTCTGTCAGCAATAATTTTTCTCCTCATCGTTTTTCATTGTAATACATATTCGCCACGGTAGCCATGAGCTGAACTTGGTTACTGATGTTATTGTTGTTACTATTATTGTTGTTATATGACGACTCAGCAATTATAAGCTGTTTACAGCACGTTGTATTTGTGTATTTTTTCATTCATTCACTCATTCATTTTCAGTTAATTATTTTAAGTGTTTACAAATATTATTGTAATAATGTATCAGCTGTTTCATTAAAAAATAGTAATAAAACAAAAAAAAAAAAAAAACTTGAGTTGCTACATTTTTAAATGTCTATAAATTGGTTTTATTGCCTATAGTTTTGTAATTATGGTATGAAATATGTATGTACGACATAAGGTACCGCAATTCTATTTTTAGCTCAATGATATGGAACGCTGCTTTCAAGAGAGGCAAGGCCTTTCAACGTGGATCTTAGAAAATCCATATTGTATTATTTTTCAATAAAGCCAATGCCTTTAAACGTGGATTTTTTAAAGAATGTCTTTCAAGGAAGTCGAGGCCTTCCAACGAGGATTTTTTAAAGAATATTTTTCAACGTATTTAAGGCTTTTAAACGCGGATTTTTAAAGGAACCCAAGACCTTTAAGCGTGGATTTTTTAAAGAACATTTTTCAACGAAGTCAAGGCCTTTAAACGTGGATTTTTTAAAGAATATTTTTAAAGGAAGCCAAGGCGTTTAAACGTGGATTTTTTAAAGAATATTTTTAAAGGAAGCCAAGGCGTTTAAACGTGGATTTTTTAAAGAATATTTTTCAACGAAGTCAAGGCCTTTAAACGTGGATTTTTAAAGAAAGCCAATGCCATTAAACGTGGATTTTTTAAAGAATATTTTTCAACAAAGTCAAGGCCTTTAAACGTGGATTTTTAAAGAAAGCCAATGCCATTAAACGTGGATTTTTTAAAGAATATTTTTAAAGGAAGCCAAGGCCTTTAAACGTGGATTTTTTAAAGAATATTTTTAAAGGAAGCCAAGGCCTTTAAACGTGGATTTTTTAAAGAATAATTTTAAAGGAAGCCAAGGCCTTTAAACGTGGATTTTTTAAAGAATATTTTTAAAGGAAGCCAAGGCCTTTAAACGTGGATTTTTTAAAGAATATTTTTAAAGGAAGCCAAGACCTTTAAACGTTGATTTTTTAAAGAATATTTTTAAAGGAAGCCAAGACTTTAAACGTGGATTTTTTAAAGAATATTTTTAAAGGAAGCCAAGGCCTTTAAACGTGGATTTTTTAAAGAATATTTTTAAAGGAAGCCAAGGCCTTTAAACGTGGATTTTTTAAAGAATATTTTTAAAGGAAGCCAAGACCTTTAAACGTTGATTTTTTAAAGAATATTTTTAAAGGAAGCCAAGGCCTTTAAACGTGGATTTTTTAAAGAATATTTTTAAAGGAAGCCAAGGCCTTTAAACGTGGATTTTTTAAAGAATATTTTTAAAGGAAGCCAAGACCTTTAAACGTTGATTTTTTAAAGAATATTTTTAAAGGAAGCCAAGGCCTTTAAACGTGGATTTTTTAAAGAATATTTTTAAAGGAAGCCAAGGCCTTTAAACGTGGATTTTTTAAAGAATATTTTTAAAGGAAGCCAAGGCCTTTAAACGTGGATTTTTTAAAGAATATTTTTAAAGGAAGCCAAGGCCTTAAATCTTGGTTTTTTTAAAGAATATTTTTCAAATAAGCCAAGGCCTTGTAAAGTGGATTTTTTAAAGAATATTTTTCAAGGAAGCCAAGGCCTTAAATCGTGGTTTTTTAAAGAATATTTTTCAAGGAAGCCAAGGCCTTAAATCGTGGTTTTTTAAAGAATATTTTTCAAGGAAGCCAAGGCCTTAAATCGTGGTTTTTTAAAGAATATTTTTCAAATAAGCCAAGGCCTTTAAAAGTGGATTTTTTAAAGAATATTTTTCAAGGAAGCCAAGGCCTTAAATCTTGGTTTTTTTAAAGAATATTTTTCAAATAAGCCAAGGCCTTTAAAAGTGGATTTTTTAAAGAATATTTTTCAAGGAAGCCAAGGCCTTAAATCGTGGTTTTTTAAAGAATATTTTTCAAGGAAGCCAAGGCCTTAAATCGTGGTTTTTTAAAGAATATTTTTCAAATAAGCCAAGGCCTTTAAAAGTGGATTTTTTAAAGAATATTTTTCAAGGAAGCCAAGGCCTTAAATCTTGGTTTTTTTAAAGAATATTTTTCAAATAAGCCAAGGCCTTTAAAAGTGGATTTTTTAAAGAATATTTTCAAGAAAGATAACACGTGTAAACGTTGATGTTTTTAAAAATCTTTTTTTTTTTCAAGGAAGCCAAGGCCTGTATACGTTGATTTGAAACAATATTTTCAAGAAAGTCAAGGCCTTTAAACGCTGTTTTTTAAAGAACATTTGTTAACGAATGCAAAGCCTTTAAAGTTGGATTTTTAAAGAACATTTTTCAAGGAAGCCCATGCCTTTAAACGTGGATTTTTAAAGAATATTTTTCAAGGCAGCCTAGGCCTTTAAACGTGGATTTTTAAAAGAATATTTTTCAAGGAACCCAAGGCCATTAATCGAATCGAATAATGAATTTTTTAAAGAATATTTTTAAGTAAGCCAAGGCTTTTAAAAGTGGATTTTTTTAATATTAATGTTTTTCAGTGAATTCAAAGCCTTTAAACGTGGATTCTTTTAAATAATATTTTTCAGTGTTTTATTTAACTTGCTTTGGCGTGTGTTTAGTTCAAATCTGGTAACTCATTTTTAACACGGTTGCAGTTGACCAATCGAACTAAAACTTTGCACACTTTTCAGATTTGGATGACAATACACGAATTTGAAATCAAAACTAATATTGGTCCATTTTTACATTATTTTACAGTGTTTTATCTAATTTGCTTTTCAAATCTGGTAACTAATTTTTCATACAGTTGCAGTTGACCAATCGAACTTAAAATTTGCACACTTTTCAGATTTAGATGGCAATACGTGAATATGAAACCAAAATCAATATGGGTCCTTTTTTTCCTATATAACGGTACCGCCCGATTTCCGGTATTTTGCTTTTCAAATTTGGTAACTCATTTTTCACACAGTTGAAGTTGACCAATCGAACTAAAACGTTGCACACTTTTCAGATATGGATGACAATACATGAATATGAAACCAAAACCAATATGGGTCCATGGGTCGCTGGATAGATTAAGAATAGAAGAACTGGATTGCTCGAAACTAACAGGAAAGAAGCCATGCAATAACGAAGCGTTAACTGCAATCAACAGGATGACAAACTACCAACCTAAATAAATTTTTACTAACATTATACATTTAATTAATAAATGTAAGCCCATCATTAAATATCATTTATAATCTCAACTATATACAAATAAAATTGAAAATCTTAAAAATGTATTTACAAAAAAATTAAAAATAATTATAAAATTAATAAGTTTCAGTGTTCTATTTTTAAATGCAATAAAAACTAGAAAATAAGTATATAATTAAAAAAATTAAGTAACAGTGTTTATAAAATGCACTAAATGCACTTAAAAGTAGAAAATAATTTTTCATGATGGAATCTCTCAAATAAAATATTGTCACAATTTTTAATTAAAATGCAAGCGTTTTATTTGAGAGATTCCATCACGAACAATTATTTTCTATTTTATTTTCTATTCTACTGTTACTTAATTTCTTTTAATTATATACTTATTGAGAATATTTTTGAAGCAAGGCAATGAATAAAATTTTTAAATATTCCTCAAAAATTCAATCAAAATAAATGAACTTGTTGAACTTTTAAAATAAATTCATATTCACCTAACAGAAAAAATAACGACAGGAATTTGAACCACAGAAGCTAAAGAACGAGTTGAAAAGCATCACCAAACTAGTTAGCAAACCACTGCTATGACGACTACGACGACCCAGTGTTGTTGTGCTTGTTTTGTTGCCTGTACAAGTGAGTTAGTCAGCGCGCCAATAAGAATAGCAGCTAAATACGTCAAATAATAGTAACCAGTCTCATACCAAAGAGTCATCATAACCAAACTTTACCCAAACAACTAGACAAGAAAGTCTAGAACAAAACATAGAGAAAGATGCGGATAATAAGACCCAGCAGTGGCACCAGCAACAACAACAATTTCCAATGTAAAAAAGTAGTAATTCCATTAAGAAGGAATTGTCTACAACAATATGGCACAGATGACTGACTACTGTGCTTAAGAAAAAAATAGTTTGTTGTCTATTTCATTCCATTTTGTTCTTCCAACTCCCAACACAATTGAGTTCAACATGGACCCTTCCAGATGAAAGAAATGTGAACATAACAAAAACAAAAAACATCATGAACACGTGAAGTGAAGGGAGAAGTAAAAGGTGATCAAAATGCTCCAGGGAAAAGGCAGAAAACATAGAACATAGCAAACGGTCGTGTGGTAGGCTTAAATGAGCCACAAGAAAGAACATTCAATAGGGAACAAATTGTGGTTCGCTCAGTGAGTAACCAACTAACCCAACCAACAGTCATAAATTGATGGAAGATCTTTGACCCAACTAGAAAGACCAAACTTAAGTTGGGAACAAGTAGAAAATGAAGAAACAACAAAAACTGGAAATGATTCGACGACGATGAACATTTCCAGTGGGGAATGGTTTCAAAAAGAGGTTAGCTATTGGAAGTTGTAGAGGGTAACTTGAAAGTTATAGTAAAACGAATGAGGAAAAATATTTTAGAAATGGTCTCTGATCATTTTATCGTCAGAAGCTGAGGGTAGTTTTTCTGTAAGAAAAAGTTTATCCTCAGCTGCCGAGGATGATTTTTCTGTAGGAAAAAGTTTATCCTCAGCTGCTGAGGATAATTTTTCTCTAAGAAAATTTTTTTCTCAGGTGCTGAGGATAACTTTTCTATAAATTTAGAAAAAACTTTGGTTCGCTCAGTGAATAACCATATAGGACAAATTTATCCTCGGAAGCTGAGAATCATTTTTTCTATAGGGAAAATTTATGCTCAGCATCTGAGGATAATTTTTCTATAAGAAAGTCCATCCTCAACGTCTGAGGAAAGTTTGCCTATAGAAAAATATAATACACCGCGGATGAGGATACTTATCCTATAGTAAAAGTCCATCCTCTTCGGCTGCGCATAGTTTTCCTAAAGGAAAAGACCTTCCTCAGCCGCTGAGGATAGTTTTCCTGTAGGAAGAGTCCATCCTCAGCAGCTGACGATAGTTTGACTCTGGGAAAAGACCATCCTCAGCTGCTGAGGATAGTTTGTCTATAGGAAAGTCTATACTAAGACGCTGAGGACAGTTTGTCTATAGGAAAGTCTATACTAAGCCGCCGAGGATAGTTTGTCTATAGGAAAAAGTTTATCCTCAGCTGTTGATGATAGTTTTTCTATAGGAAAAACTGCTGAGGATAGTTTTTCGATAGGAAAAGCTGTTGTCCTCAGCTGCGAGGATTGGCTTTCTATAAAAACCTGTTATCCTCGCCTGCTGATGATACTTTTTCTGTAGGAAAATATTATCCTCAGCTTCTGAGGATAGCTTTTCTATAGGAAAATATTATCCTCAGCAGCTGAGGATAGCTTTTCTATAGGAAAATATTATCCTCAGCTGCTGAATATAGTTTTTCTATAGGAAAACTGTTTTTCTCAGCTGCTGAGGATAGCTTTTCTATAGGAAAATATTATCCTCAGCTGCTGTGGATAGCTTTTCTATAGGAAAATATTATCCTCAGCTGCTGAGGATAGTTTTTCTATAGGAAATATTATCCTCAGCTGCTGATGATAGTTTTTCTATAGGAAAATATTATCCTCAGCTGCAGAGGATAGTTTTTCTATAGGAAAATATTATCCTCAGCTGCTGAATATTGTTTTTCTATAGGAAAACTGTTTTTCTCAGCTGCTGAGGATAGTTTTTCTATAGGAAAACATTATCCTCAGCTGCTGAGAATAGTTTTTCTATAGGAAAACATTATCCTTAGCTGTTGAGGATAGTTTTTCTATAGGAAAACATTATCCTCAGCTGCTGAGGATAGTTTTTCTATAGGAAAACATTATCCTCAGCTGCTGAGGATAGTTTTTCTATAGGAAAACATTATCCTCAGCTGCTGAGGATAGTTTTTCTATAGGAAAACATTATCCTCAGCTGCTGAGGATAGTTTTTCTATAGGAAAACATTATCCTCAGCTGCTGAGGATAGTTTTTCTATGGGAAAACATTATCCTCAGCTGCTGAGGATAGTTTTTCTATAGGAAAACATTATCCTCAGCTGCTGAGGATAGTTTTTCTATAGGAAAACATTATCCTCAGCTGCTGAGGATAGTTTTTCTATAGGAAAACATTATCCTCAACTGCTGAGGATAGTTTTTCGATAGGAAAACATTATCGAATCGATTATCGATTATCGAGTTTTAAAATATTAAAACAACAACAATGGGATTAAGCCAGACTATTTTGAAAAAACAAAAATGGAAAACATTATCCTTAGCTGCGGAGGATAGTTTTTCGATAGGAAAACATTATCCTTAGCTGCGGAGGATAGTTTTTCTATAGGAAAACATTATCCTCAGCTGCTGAGGATAGTTTTTCTATAGGAAAACATTATCCTCAGCTGCTGAGGATAGTTTTTCTATAGGAAAACATTATCCTCAGCTGCTGAGGATAGTTTTTCTATAGGAAAACATTATCCTCAGCTGCTGAGGATAGTTTTTCTATAGGAAAACATTATCCTCAGCTGCTGAGGATAGTTTTTCTATAGGAAAACATTATCCTCAACTGCTGAGGATAGTTTTTCGATAGGAAAACATTATCCTTAGCTGCGGAGGATAGTTTTTCGATAGGAAAACATTATCCTTAGCTGCGGAGGATAGTTTTTCTATAGGAAAACATTATCCTCAGCTGCTGAGGATAGTTTTTCTATAGGAAAACATTATCCTCAGCTGCTGAGGATAGTTTTTCTATAGGAAAACATTATCCTCAGCTGCTGAGGATAGTTTTTCTATAGGAAAACATTATCCTCAGCTGCTGAGGATAGTTTTTCTGTAGGAAAACATTATCCTCAGCTGCTGAGGATAGTTTTTCTGTAGGAAAACATTATCCTCAGCTGCTGAGGATAGTTTTTCTATAGGAAAACATTATCCTCAGCTGCTGAGGATAGTTTTTCTATAGGAAAACATTATCCTCGGCTGCTGATGATAGTTTTTCTATAGGAAAACATTATCCTCAGCTGCTGAGGATAGTTTTTCTATAGGAGAACATTATCCTCAGCTGCTGAGGATAGTTTTTCTATAGGAAAACATTATCTTCAACTGTTAAGGATAGTTTTTCTATAGGAAAACATTATCCTCAGCTGCTGAGGATAGTTTTTCTATAGGAAAACAATATCCTCAGCTGCTGAGGATAGTTTTTCTATAGGAAAACAATATCCTCAGCTGCTGAGGATAGTTTTTCTATAGGAAAACAATATCTTCACCTGCTGAGTATAGTTTTTCTATAGGAAAGCAATATCCTCAGCTGCTGAATATAGTTTTTCTATAGGAAAACTGTTATTCTCAGCTGCTGAGAATAGTTTTTCTATAGGACTGCTAGCCTATAGAGGTTAGTTTTTCTATGGAAAAATTTTACTTTCAGCTGCTGAGGATACTTTTTCTATAGGAAAAATGTTATCCTGTAAGAACAATTTTATCTTCAGCTGCTGAGGATAGTTTTCCTACAGGAAAAATGTTATCCTTAGCTGTTGAGGATAGTTTTTTTCTGTAGGGAAACTGTTGTCCTCAGCTGCCGAGGATAATTTTTACAAGAAAACTGCAGCTAAGCTGCTGAGGATAGTTTTTTAACTCATCAATAAAAACAAACTTTTTTCGAAACTCTGCCCCTTTATCTTATATTTCCCCAATGACTTATACATTAAAAAAAAGTTATGTTACCATTTTTAGCAATCAGCCCGGTTGTCAGCAAACGGTTAACTAAATTGCGATGTCTTTGATGACACTGATGAAAAAGTGTTACACATAAAAACAGGTAGAACAGTTTTCATTTACATTCTCATGGGACTTATCTATAATATTTCTGCAGGCAACACTACAACACGTTTGACACACAACAGCAAAAACAACAACAACTGTGACAACAAGAAAACACCATCTAAAATGCGTAAAGTAGAAACTAACAGTTAATACCAGTTCCCCATTGGCTTCAAAGTAACTTCATGCGGCACAAAAACTCCCAGAAGATAAAACGAAATATTCAAAGAAAAATACAAAATAAAAGTGTTCCAGCAAAACTGAAAAAGGAACACCAAAAATTGTCTTTTATAGTTTTGTTTGGTAAGATTGTGTTGAAATGTTTAAGACCAAATTTTAATGCCTTTGCCTGGACACTTGGCCAATACGAGAAGAGCCACCATCATAATTACGTTTTATGATGATCCCCATTGTCGCCAAGAAACAGTCAGCAAAATAAAATGCGATTTTACGGAGAAATATGAGAAACAGAACCATTAGAAAAGTAGGAGAATACCATGTGGAAACATGACTGGAAAGTAGAAGAAAGAAAAAACAAAGATTTGAAATGCAAAAGTTTCTATTTGCTTGTTGCTGCTTCTTGCTATACTGCTACTGGTACTACTACTACTACTTCTACCGCTGTTGCTGCTGTCATAGTTATCTGGGAAGCATCTGTGTTGGATGTGAATGAACGAAAGAATGAACACTTCTTCTTTTTCATCTTGGGGTCTTTCTTGTAAAGCTAACACTTTAATGATGTTATACCAAGTTGTTGTTTTTTTCTTGTTATTTGGCGCGTCTTCTATGTTTTACTGCTGCTGACGGATTTTCTATTTGATTTTCTAATCGCCAAGATGGTGTTAGGACAGATAAGATGTTTTGAAGGTTTCATTGCACCACCACACAACCACCATGAACTTAGCTCAACAGGTGTCTTTTGGGAGTGTGTCTGTGTATTGGTATATACATAACTTGAAGAAACCCTATTCTTTGTTGTTTTTGTTCTTCGTTTTATTTCTTTCTTTTACTTTTGACACCAGTTTGCTAATGAAATGCACATTTAAATTTGGTTTCTTTTGAAAAGTTTATTAATATTTTTGTCAGAATTGTATGCAGTTTGAGCTTCTTGTGTGTGTGTTTGTCTGTTTGGAGATACATAACCTAGTTAAGGTGGGTAACTTAATGAATATTGTAAATTATGCTTAGAAGAGAAATTTAATGATTTTTGAGGAATGCGTTTTGAGAACACATTCATATGTTAATGAAATACATTTTGGAAATTTTTTTGATATGTGAGGAATTTTTTATGATTATATTAAGGTTCCAATTTTTTAATTAATATTTCCCAAGACAAGATGAAAAATATTACAAGATATTTGTTTTATACAAGTTATCTTAGAAAACTATGCTTCCTAAGTGAACCATGATCTCTCAAAACTAAAAAAAAAAACAAAAAAAAAGGTGACAAAACTCGTCAAAATATTGGGCAGCAAAAAATACATTTTGGGTTAAATTTGAGTCAAATACATATATTCCCAAAAACGTCCCTTATGGACATATATAGAATCTACATTTTATATCCGAGTCCATTGGCCTTTAAAACTGCCAAACAATAACTGATCGACAGTAATAAAGGCGCGATCTTACGTATAACACGCATAGCTCTGGTACGGACACAATATCCTGCAATGATATAGTTATAATGCAGCTAATGACATCTGTATTTACAAAATGTGGAAGTTCAGTTGTATATAGGTTATAACTTGGACCAATTCGATATAGGGAGGTAAGAGTAAAACCAAACTTTTGAAATTGAATGCTAAAGCAGGTCCTTTCCGCTGCTGCCAGGCGCCATTTGAAACAGTTTGACAGTTTTTAGCCTATACGTACTCAGGACAGATTGTCATACGACCTTGTGTTATCTTATTTACAGTGACTTGAACAAAATCACTTTGCAAAAAAAATGGAATTTACTTGTGAACTTTTTGTCCGATCATTTTTCACAATTTTGGATGTGGATAATCATGGCAAGAGCGCATCGATCAAATTAAATTTTTGTATGTTGATAAAGCGTCATCATATAACACAATGAAAAACTGGTTTAATTAATTCAATCGTGGGCGACACTAGGACGAAGGTCGTGAGGGTCTCCAAAATCGGCCGTTGTGCCAGAAAAAAATTAATCGATTTACACCAGCAATTGTTTGACCGAAAAAAAAATTGATGGGTCATTCGCCGTACAGCCCTGACTGGGCATTCAATGACTTTGTTTGATTCCAGCATATCAAAAAAAGGCGTGGTTAACGATTTTCGTGGCCAAAAGATTCTATAAAACAGTTCAAAAAGCATGTTTTGGAGCACATGAAAAAGTGTATAGATAGATGCTGGAGAAAACAATAAAACTATTTTTGATGGAAAATATTCGCGTTTTCATTGTTAGGCCAGATATTTATCGTTCAGCCCTCGCATAAGTTCGAAGATGAACCATATCGGTCCACTTAAAAGTGTTTGTCTAAAGTGGTAGGCACGACAACTCCCGAAGGGAGTAACCGATTTGGTCCATAGTTTGCACATCGTAATATTTTTGCCAGACATAGATCAGATTCCAATATAGACTATATCAGTCCAATTTCTCGAGTACCTCCGACAAACAAATTTTAGTTCAGTACAGCTTAAAACCTCTTCTAGAAAAGTTTTGATTTTTTTTTGTACAGATAGTGCTCGATGTCTCTGTAACCAAGGTTGACAATTTTTTTGAGGCACTTCCTTACTTCCTGAGAAAATTGTCTGTAAGCTGCAAAAAAGAGCCTTCGGTCGCAATGCAGCGCACGATGCCTTTCGAACCGGTTACTGGTTTGGTCCAAACTTAGCATATCGTAATATTCGCAGAAATATCTTAGTTTAAGTTGGAAGATGGTGGTTATAGGCCCACTCCTTCCGGTACCGACCCCACAAAAGTTCAAAAATATTCCGTAAAATATTACGCCCGACATCTCTTGAACGGAGCAACCGATTTTTTCCAAATTTTGGATCTCGAAATATTTTGCCTAAACATAGTACAAGTTCGAAAATGGGTAATATCGGTATACTCCTTTTTTATACCCTAGTTAGGGGTAATACGTCTTTGTGCATAGTTGCTTTGGGGATATACATACATAAAATCACTTTCTGAGTCGATTTATGCATGTCCGTCCGTCTGCGCATGTATTTTTGAAATCAATGTACACGTCGATGATTTTTTATACCCTCCACCATAGGATGGGGGTATATTAAGTTTGTCATTCCGTGTGTAACTACCCGAAATACTCATTGTAGACCCCACAAACTATATATATTCTTGATCAGCGTGTGGCGGGCTATGTAGGTCCACGTTTTCGTGTAGACCCCATACAAAGTGACGCGTCGTCGTTTTAAGGAAATTTTAAGATTTTCGTCCCATTTGACCACCGAATTGGTTGTAGTTGGGTATTTTGTGTCTCCAGAGGCTAAAAAATATTTCTACTAAATTTTGTTTATATATGTCCACGTTTTGGTATAGGCCCCATATAAGGCCCCATATATAGTACGCGTCCCATTTGACCATAGAATCGGTTGTAAATATGTATTTTGTGTTTCCAGAGGCTAAGAAATATTTCTACCATAAAATGTTTTTATAGGTACAGGTTTTGATATAGACCCCATAGGACGATATCTCCCGATTTTCGGTATTTTGAAGGGTTTGGTCTCATTATCGCAGCGAAATGGCTGCAATTTGGTATTTAGTCTTCGTTGGGGGTATAAAACTTTCCCCCGGAAAAGTGAAGGTATAGGTCCACGCCTTCATATAGCCCCCATAGGAGGGTACCTGCCGATTTTCGATATTTTGAAGGTTGTGGCCTCAATATTCCACCGAAATGGTTGAAATTTGGTGGTTAGTCTTCATTTGGGGTATAAAACATTCCAGATGAAATTTGTCGGTATAGGTCCATGCCCTCCTATAGTCCCCATAGGACGATATCTCCCAATTTTCGATATTTTTGAAGGTTTTTGCTATACTATACTATAAAAAGGTCTGAAATTTGATATTTCGTCCTCTTTTGGGATGCAAAACTTTCTCCCAGAAATTTATCTGTATCGGTCCCACTTTGATGTACATGGAAAGGTACATCCCAATTTTCGGTGTTTTGAAGGGTTTAGCCTCATTATAACACCGAAATGGCTAAAATTTGGTACACAGTCTTCATTGTGGGTATAAAACTTTCCACCTGAAATTAGTCGGTATAGGTCAACGTCGTCATATAGCTTCCATAGAACGGCACCGCTCGATTTTCGGTATTTTGAAGATTTTAGCCTCATTATTTCACCGAAGTGGCTGAAATTTGGTATTTAGTCTTTTTCCGGGCTACAAAAATTTCTCTCAGAAATTTGTCGGTACAGGTCAACGTTTTGAAAGAACGGTACCTCCAGATTATCGGTATTTTGAATTTTGTAGCCTCATTATTTCACCGAAGTAGCTGTAATTTGGTATTAGTCTTTTTCTTGGCTACAAAAATTTCCCTCAGAAATTTATCGGTATACGTGCACGTTTTGGGGGGTTTTAGGGTTATAGCCTCATTATAACACGGAAATGGCTGCAAGATGGTACTTAGTCTGCGTTGAGGATATAAAACTTTCCACCTGAAATTTGTCGGTATAGGTCCATGTCTTCATATAGCCCGCATAGAACGGTACCTCCCGATTTTCTACATATAGCTCGTTCTCCACCAAAATAGCTGATATTTGGTATTAAGTTTTTGATAGAGGTATGAAACATTCCAGCCGAAATGTTCCGGTATAAGTCGACATCCTCAAATAAGTAAATAAAATATTGCAGAAGAGAATTTTCAGTATCAGGTATTTTGAAAGTTTTAGCCACAATATTCAATGGGAATAACTGAAATTTGGTATTTAGCCTTCGCTGGAGCTACGAAACTTTCCTCCAGAAATTTATCAATATAGGTTAACGTTTTATACAGCTCCCGATGTTGTTAACTATCCAAATCCAGATTGTCCAGGTTTAGGTCTAGTCGGGTTTGCCCAATTTTATGTATTTCGCTCAATTCGGAAAATTGTAAATATTGGTCCATGTTTTGGAAAGAACAAAAATGTCGCCCCATATTAACTGTTTTGAAGGGGGTATTATCATTTGAGATATATGTACTACTCCTGCAATAAGTTTAGTAATTTAATAAACGAAATAAAACTAATTGTTCCTGTTCACTTCAACACAGTTCGTGGTGGAGGGTATAAAAAGTTCGGCCCGGCCGAACTTAATGCTTTTCTTACTTGTTTTTGCCAAAGGACGAACGCTATTTATTTTAGTAAAAATCGGTTCAGATTGGGATATAGTTCCCATATATATTTTCGGCCGATTTCAAGTATTTGATGCACCACACACGCTGTATATGTCCAATTTCGAAATTTGGAATGTGTAACGGAATTATATCTAGAAATATATGTGAAAATTATATCGAAATCGATTCAGATTTGGATATAGCTCCCATATATATTTTCGGGCGATTTAAGGCACAAAACACGCTATATATGTCCAAAATCGATGAATGTTTGACAGAAATAAACGTGGCAAATTATATCGAAGTCTATTTAGTTTTTTATATAGCTCCAATATATATCTTCGGCCAATTTGAGGTATTTGATGCACCATACACGCCATATACATACTACATCTAGAAGTATATATTATATCTAGAAGTATATATTATATCTAGAAGTATATGTGCCAACTTATATCGAAATCGGTTTAGATTTGGATATAGCTCCCATATATATATATATATATTTTCGGCCGATTTGAGGTATTTTAAGCACCTAACAAGCTATATGTGTCCTATATCAATGTAATTTGGCATGTTTGACGGAAGTAGGTCTAGAAATAAACGTGCCAAATTATATCGAAATCGGTCCAGATTTATATATTGCTCCCATATAGTCGGCCCCGCCCACTTTGGTTCTTTCCTTACTGTTTTTATACCCTACACCACTATGTGGGGAGGGTATTATAAGTTGGTTTTGGCCAAAAAGTTTGTAACGCATCGAAATAATGGTCGTAGACCCATACTTATATATACCAAAATGAATGTCTCGACGAGCTGAATCGATCTGGCTATGTGTGTCCGTCCCTCAGTCCGTCCGTCTGTCCATCTAAATCTTGTAATCACGATACAGGTCGCAATTTTGAACGGATCGTCACGAAATTTTGGGGGTTAATGGGTGTCCCAAAGAGAAAGAAGCCTATTGATTTTGATGATGGTTGGATAATATTCAGGAGTCGGAATGGGCAAACACTTATTTGTAGAAAGGTCAACGTTTTATTTCAAAGCCAATATCTCTGTTTCTTTAAGAGGTATATCAAAAGCAAAACCTGACAAGGAAAGTAGAAAATATCACCTTTACAACGATGTAAAGTACGTTGTCGTAGCTGCTCAAACAACAGAGATATCGCAATAGGCGGTAATGCATCCCATTTTCCGATTTGTTTGTAATCACGCTACAGGTCGCAATTTGGATCCCATTTGGGTCCCACAGAGGAAGAAGCCTATATAGTTTGCTGATGGTCGGATAATATTCAGGAGTCGGAATAAGCGAAAAGCTTATGTGGAGAAAAGTCAACGTTTTTTTCTTATGCGAATAACTCCGCTTCTGGTTGGAGTATTCCAAAAGGAATACCCGTCAATGGAAGAAGAAAAGATCTCGTTTATATTGATGCAAAGTATGTAAAGAATGTTGGCGTAAGTGAGCAAACCGAGATATTGCAAAATTCAGTAATATACCCAATTTTTTCATTTTTTGTAATCACGCTACAAGTTGGAATTTTGATCGGATAGTGACGAAATTTTTGGGGGTAGATGGGGGCCCCACAGAGGAAGAAGCCTATTGATTTTGGTGATAGTCGGATAATATTTAGGGGTCGGAATGTGGAAAAACTTATTTCAAAGTTTTATTCTTTGTGAATATATCGGCTTCTAGTAGGGGTATTCCAACGGCAATGCCTGTCAATGGAAGAAAAAAATATGACCTTTACATTGGTGTAAACCAGGTTGGCGAAGGTGGTCAAACAAGGGAGTTACCACAATAGTCGGTAATGCATCCAATTCTTCCATTTTTCGCAATCAAGCTACACGTCGTAATTTTAATCGGATGGTCACGAAATTTTGGTTGCTTATGGGGGTCCCAGAGAGAAAGAGGCATATTATTTTTGGTGGTAGTCGGATTATATTCTCTAAAAGAAATGTTTTCCAGTGATAAGCTTATGTACAGGGGTAGTGGTGTAGGGTATCACATGGTCGGCCCCGTCCCGACTATAGCCTTTGCTCACTTGTTTATTTCTGAAAAAGGTACATATAAATTGTATAATTTCAGGAATTCTGTGCCCTTGACAAATCTCCATTAGTTTTTTAAACTAGTTTACTTTGCATTGCATTCCATGGGAGCTACGGTGATGTAGTTGTAAGCACGTCCGTCTTGCATTTAGAAGGGTCAATCCCCGATCACAACATCAAAAATTTCGGTGGTGGCAAATCCCCTCAGCGTAATGTCGACTAACATTTTCTGAGTATTTCAGCCATGAGAAGCTTCTCTATGGTCCGAACCCGGTGATAAAAAGTTGGTCAAATAGAAAAGTCTCCATTGTCAGTGTGCGGATGCTGTGGGAACCTATGTACATATGTATGTGCCTTGCATTGTGTCGTTTACCAAGGCCTCTGTTCGGACGTTTGTGAAAGCTGACAATGACAATATGTTCAATTGAATATTCAGTTGTTACCCGTAATATATTTTGGTGGTATGTTTCGTGACTTCTTTCGATCCACTCACTCATCGCTTTGAGTATTATGGCTGTGAGAGCTCGGTATATCATCATTGGATTGAAACCTCATTAAGAACATATAGCCCTTCTAAAGATTCGCCAGCTTTTGTGAGCTGTATTTGCTCTTTGTTCCTGAATATGATTTATATACCCTTATAACCTTTAGGGTAATGATGGTACATACACCTTCATACGATAAAAATGTGCCTCATCAAAATAATGATGTTAGACCCCAAGTATGTTTCGACGAAATCAGACAATTTGTAGTCGATTTAGCCATGAGGTTATACTCGAGGCCTCTTTCACCAAGGTTGACATTTTTTAGTGGTAAGTCCATACTTATTCAGAAAATTGCCTGAAAGCTGTAAAAAACGCCTACGACCGCAATAGGAAATGACTAGAGCCATTCGAACCGTATACTGTGTTGATCTTAGTATATTGCAATATTTCTGCGAATCTTAGATAAAGTGCTTATCGATGATGGTGCTTATCGTCCCACTCCTTTCGGTTCCACCCCCAAAAAATTTCAATTTCGAAATATTTTGTCTAAACATAGTTTACGTTCGAAAATAGGTAGTATTGGTACCCTCCTAAAGGCCTGGGTACAAAAACTGCCTCGAGTAAATTTCGAACTGTTTTGCTCTTTTCTTCTTTATTCATTTATTTTTATTATGTTAGAAATGAAGCAGTAGAGCAAGGTAAGCATGCTAGGCTGTTTATGTAGCCAGGCCTTTAGGGTACTTCCCTCACAAAAGTTGAAGATTTATGTTAAAGTTCAGTTTAAGGTATGTTTGAGGATTCTTTGGACATTTTTACCGAAGCTACTCTTTGTGGTCCTATTTAGAGCAACATAATGATCCAAAAGCTCTAAATTATAAGGTGACCAATTGAATTGACTGGTGGGCTCGATATCTATCGAAAGAAATTGCCACAACATTGAATTTTTAGGAAAAAGGTTTGTACTAAGTTATTTTATTGGATTCTGCTTGTGTAGCCGGTATTCGATTAGTCCGTAGATGAAAGTTTCAATTTAAATAGGCTGAGTGTTGTTTCTCTGTAAAGACTTCCGTCTGGACGTCTATAATTGCACTCTGCGGGTCGACTATAAATATTCCGTTCTTGCCGTCTACAGAAACTCCTTTGTAGTTATCCATGAAGACTGCATTTTGGTCATTGTAAAGACTTTTCTTCCTCTATGTGGTCGTCTACAATTATGCCCTTGTGTTCGTTTATAAAGATGCCCCTGGGGTCGTCAAGGAGGACTTCCTTAGGTTCTCCATTCTGGTAGTCTGTAAAGACTTCCTTCTGGACGTCTACAATGACAATCTTTTGGTCCCGGCCCTTCTGCTTTTTGGTTATCGTAAATGATGCTTGTTCCTCTATAAAGACTGCCTTGTGGTAGTTAAAGATTCTCGTGTGGTCGTCTAAAGTATACCCTTGTGGTTGTCTCTAAAGATTGTCTTTAATTGTTATAGAGACTCTTTTTTGCCCTCTGCAAATACCGTTCCCGTCCTTTATAAAGACTTTCTAAGAATCGTCTATAGATATTCTCTTGTGGTCTTATATAGGGACTCCGTTATGGTCGTAGTCATCTATAAAGACTCCCTTGTCTATGAAGACTGAATTTTGGTCTTTTAACACAATGATCTGTAAAGATCTAATATACCCATAAGGACTTGAAAAAATCTTCTACAGAGAGAAACAAGTAGAAAAGCGGTAACAGTAGAAAAGCGGTAAGTGCGGCCGGGCCGAACTTTTTATACCCTCCACCATGAAATACTCTGATCAGTAGAGCTGGCAAACCATCGATATTCCCAACATTAGATATTTTCGATATAATAGTTTAAAAAATCGATTGCAATCAATATTATCGTTAATTTAAACAATTGCTTTTATTTAATAAAAATACATTTTACTTTTTCGAAAAATTTGTACGTGTGACTACCAACTTACTTTCCCAGCAAACCAATCGTACCGACATCGTAACGACATCGGAACAAAATTCGGACGATACGTCCGATGTCTGATCAGAAATCGTAACGATTTCTTAACGAAAGTTGTATGAAGTGGTTGACATAATTTCGGAACGAAATGTCTTAGCGACATCGGATCGATTTCGGTCCGATTTCGTAACGAAATCTGAAGAAAATCCTTGGGAAATTCGGAGAGGAAATTTCTTTCCGACATTCGTTCCGAAATCGAAACGAAATCGGTACAAAATCTGAACTATTTCCTATCCGAAAAATCGTTTAGAAATCGGAACGAAATCTGAACGACTTTGCTTCCGAAATTGTTCAGACGTGTCGGACATCAGACATTTGGTTTGCTGGGTTCTTACATCCACAAAAACGAAAATCCGCGAATTTCTATTAATTTCAATGAATTTTAGGTTAGGGATTTTTAATCCGATAATATCGATAGACAAAACTATCTATCGATATTGTATTTTTAAAAAATAATCGATATTATCGATAGTGCCATCGATTTTTTGCCAGCCAGATTTCTTGCCCAGTCGGTCGGTATGGACATATGTCCATAATTTTTGTTAGAGAAGTTTCTTGATCACTGGGAACCCTAAATGATAAATTATAGCTAATTCGGTCAGCAAATGTAGCTAAAAACGTCAAAATACTTCAAATCGGGCGGTACCGTTATATGTGGGCTATACAAAAACGTGGACCTATGTTGGCAATTTTTAGTGGAGAAGTTTTTTTGGTCATTGGGAACCTCAAATTTAAAAATTCAGCTAATTTGGTCAGAAAATATAGCTAAAAGCCTCAAAATACTTTAAATCGGGAGGTACCATAATATGGGGGCTATACCCAAACGTGGACCCATCTTGGCAATTTTTAGTAGAGAAGCTTTTTGATCATTGGGAACCTCAAATGTCAAATTTCAGCTAATTCGGTCAAAAAATGGAGCTAAAAGCTTCAAAAAATCTTAAATCAGGAGGTACCGTTATATGGGATATATACCAAATGCGAATCTATCTTCAAAAATTTTGGTGCAGAAGTTTTTTTGACCTCTTGAAACTCCAAGTTCCAAATTGGAGCCAATTTTAGAGGAAAATGTAGCTAAAATCTTCAAAATACCTTCAATATGGAGGTACCGGAGGCTATACCAAAACGTAGACCTATCTTGACAATTTTTAGTGGAGAAGTTTCTAGTCCATTAAGAACCTCAAATGTCAAATTTCAGTTAGTTTGGTCAAAAAATGTAAATAAAATCCTCAAAATACCTGGTACCGTTATATTGGGGCTATATCAAAACGTGAACTTATATAGCCCATCTTCGAACTTGATCTACCTATGGAAAAAAGACACTCGGGTGCAAAATTTTTGCGTTCTATGTCAATTATTGCTTTCGCTAGAGTGATTAAAACTGACGGACAGAAAATGTTATACTGATCAAGAATATATGTATGTACATATATACTTTTTGGGGGTCCCAAATGATTAGTTCGATGTGTTACAAACAGGAAAACAAACTTAATATACCCTCCATTCTATGGTGGATGGTATAAAAAGACCTTCTGCTGACTTAAGACCTTCAAATAATCAAAGGCTCCATATGTTACGTAGCCTTTCTGGTTTTTGAAAATCTATGAAGACCCAATTAAGGTCGTATGTAAAAGCATCCTACCTGCCTTTCATTAAGGCTCTTTTTGGTGAATATATGGATTTTCTTTTACTCGTATACTAAGACTGCTTGCAGATATTTTATAGAATCCCTTTTGGTTGTCAAAAAATCTCAATGCTCGTAATCCATTCGTTGTCGCTCTTGAGTTTTTATAAACATTCATTTCACAAGAATATTTTTGTCGGTTAATGAGTAAAGGCTAACAGGCATGACTAACTGCATATTTACAAAACTTTAAGTTAGTATTAATGCGTTCATAAAAATTAAACAATTTAAATTCATTTTTTCACAAGAAAAGAATGAATAAAAAATATGACTTGGGACTTACCAAAATGACCACATAAAAAAAGTATTTCCTTTTTGTTAATTTGTTGCTGCAGATATGGAACCAAGATTATGTTCGTTGCATTAACACCTTTATAAACCACGCACTTCAACACCAATACACATAGACACACACACTGATACTCCAAACAATCAACAATCTGAATGATTAATACGTTTCAATGAATTAATTCAATTTCCTTATCTTGTTTTCTTTTCAGCTTGTTATTTATTCCAAGCGGTATTCTTCAGAACACAACTAACACAAATAAAAAAAATATAATTTTTTGGGAATTAACAAGATATTTTAATATTTTTTCATTGAATGAAATAGATGAATTCCAAAAATTCCCATACTTCTAGAATACATGGCGGGACAATACACAAATAGAATAACCACAATACAGAATATACACTGAAAAGGAAGCCAAAACTCTGGTGTAGATACAAACAACAAGAATAGAAAAATACGCGTTTTTTGCTATACTTTTTTTCAAATTTGCTTGGCACTCGTTTTGGTGTTAGGGAATAGAGGAGGGGGGCAGCAGGTTATTACGGGCAAAAACGACAAGACAATAAGCAATGAACTTTGTTTTGTGTGGAGGAAACACAACACCGTTAGAATATTACACTTATATATTATTATATTATATAATTTACATTAATACATTTCTTTCTTATTTTTTAAGTTATATTTTTTTAACATCTTTTTTTAATTTTTCTTTGCTTGTTGGGAATTTGTTTGTGATTTATTTGCTTTACTGGATTGATTTAGAACGGGCTGCGCCGTGCGCAGTTTAATATTTCGAATGACCAACGTGCTTAAACTCTCTCCGCATACTGAACTTGGCCTCTGACGCCATCTTAGCCAAAGGTGGTAGACTGGTTAAAACACAAAAATTCCAATGAATGAGAAAAAAGAGTTCAGAAAATCAAGTTAATTAAGAGAGTAAATAATAAAACAAATGAGAGAGAGAAATACTGGAAAGGCCATCAAAATTAAGAATTAAAGAAAAGAAAATTCAAATAAAAATAATAAACAGAAAAATGTTATTAAATATTTTAACTAAATTATTTTCTTAATTAAAAATATTATTAACAATTGAACACTTTTTATAAAATATAATTACAAAAAATATATGTTTTGTTAGTTATGGCAATGCCATCTCTTCTCCAACATCTTGCTACTCTCTTTGCCAATTGGAAATTGTCTACAAACCTGGCTTAATAGCGCATTCCACTGAGTGAACAGAGCACTTTTGGCCAACATCATTCATGAATTCGAGTTTTACGTTTAGTTTGTGCTGAGCGTTTATAGTGTTTGGACGTGTTAAATTTGTTAGTGAAAGACGACGACTCCACGCTAGGTGGTGATGATGGTGGTGGTTTAATATTTAACTCTCATCTTTTTATTCTACATTTTGTTCCAAAAGAAAAGAGCGTGGAGAAATTATTCAAACAAAAGAAAAACGAAGAGAACAGAGAGCCTGAAAACCAGCTCTTGTGTATTAGTTACACCTGTATGAATGCAGTGTAATGTAAAATAGACAAAATAAACATCGCCGATTGTATATGTGCGTGTAAACAGAAATTAACAAAGAAACGGTCAAAACAAAACAAACGAGGAGAAAAAGAAAATAATAAAACAAACAAGCAGAGAAGAACAACAACTACCGCATCAATTTCATCGTAATACAAGCAGCCATCATCACGTTATACAAGTGTAGCAGAATTTTGATATGAAAATGATTGGCAGTGATTATGTTTTGGAGGCTCACAATATCTTTCACACCACCGAGGTCAGTTTGTAACTATGAATTGAAATACATTTTGAATATTTGTATTTTTTATTAAAAACATGTTTGCGTCTTAAGTCTTTCGTTTGTGATTGTGCAATTTCTAAGAGATGCAATCAAAAATGTGCTTCATCCAAATAATGGTTTTTGATCCCACATACAGTTAGGCAACAAATGTATTGTAAAAACCAAAATTGTAGAAAATGTCTTATTAATTGTTCGTTTATGGTCCTCAAAACAATATTCCGTGAAAATATGCAAAGTATTTGCGATTTATAAAAATACGGTCAAAAACAAGAATTAACTACTACTTGGGGGTGACAATAAAAGTATTACAAAAATTACCAAATCTATGGTTTCTTGAAGAATTACCAAAGGTGTGTTCCTTAAGGAGTTGTCTATCCACTTTGGACATTCATTAACCTTAGTTAAACCCAAAACTAAGGCTAAGCATATTACAATTTTCCCAATTTTTGGTAAATCTTGATATTTTGTTTCGAGTTTTTTTCCTTAAAATGGACCCAAAAATGTTGATAAGGTTTGATATCAGGATTTTGGCCCGAGGTATTTATCAGTTTAGTGTCGTTATATTACACTTTACACAAATAAGATTAATATGTCTTGATCCGACTTTTGGAATGGTGATAGTTGAACTTGTTTGAGATTTCTGGATCGCTTTTACCGACTTTCAGAATAATGACTATTAAAAATTTCGTTTGTGTCTGTGAACCCGATTTCGCATACTATTTTGCATGGTAAAGAATATAGTACCCACAAATTCGGTATTCCAACTTCTCCAGTATTTGATGGGTTTTATTGCATTTGAATCTCAAAATATTGCACTGAGGGTCTATGTATACCCTACACCACTATGTGGAAAGGGTATTATAAGTTTTGGGAAAAATTCATGTAATACCGCGAAATATTCGTCGTAGACCCCCAATGTAGTATACCAATCTTCATATCTCGACGAGATAAAGCGATTTTGAGATGTGTGTCCGTCCGTACGTCCGTCTTGCAATTATAAATTATAATCAAACTCCAGGCCGCAATTATGGACCGATCGTCACGAAATTTTGCATGTAGGTCGGGCTCATACCAGAATAGACATCTATTGTTATTGGCGAGGATCGTGAAACATTTAGCGGGTTAAATGGACCAAAAACAAAATTTTTAACCGATTTTGTAGCTGCTCTCTAGGTAACAATAATAGTAAGATCGCGTCGACATTTTAAATAAGGTAAGACTATATTACAAAGAAAAAGTTTGCAATTTGAGATGGTGATCAGACAAGACTAAGAGGGTTAAATGAACCAAAACATTTGTGTGAAAATTGTTTATATACAGTTTATATCTTTAATCTTGGAAGACACATTCCGGGCAAGTAAGATATGTTTGGAAAAGGAACTCTTGACTTTTCTATTGACGCCAATTGTCTTGATGTACATGATTAGATAACAGAGTTATAGGCTCATATATCCAGTTATTTGTTTGTAGAATAATAATAAATACGCTACACCTTTTTCACAAGTAATTCGAATCATTTTAGTTGTAATTCGAGAATTCCATTTGTAATTCGTAACATTTTATTTGTAATTCGAGAATGTCATTTGCAATTCGAAACATTTCAATTGGAATTCGAATTATTCGATTTGTAATTTGTATTATTCTATTTGTAATTCAAATTATTCCATTTGTAATTCGAATTATTCCATTTGAAATTCGAATTGTTCCATTTGTAATTCGAATTATTTCATTTGTAATTCGTATTATTTTATTTGTAATTCGACTTGTTTCATTTGTAATTCGAATTATTCAATTTGCAATTCGAATTATTCTAATTGTAATTTCAATTGGAGTAATTCGAATTGCAAATAAAACAATTCGAATTACAAATAAAATAATTTAATTTACAAATAAAATAATTCGAATTTCAAGTGGAATAATTCGAATTACAAATGGAATAATTTGAATTTCAAATAGAATAATTCGAATTGCAAATGGAATATATTTCCTATGTTTGGATCCAAACATATGTTATGTTAGGGACTGTTGAAAACATATTTATGTTTGGATCCAAACATATTTTATGTTTGCATCCAAACATATTATATGTGTGCTGCAGTTTTTAACATATATTTCTCTGTGTGTAGGAAATGTTGATTAAGACAGTAAAACATTTTTTATACCCTAAGCATTTATGCTAACGAGTAACAAGTATGTTTGGACGAAATCTGTTTCAGACAATTTGGAGGCGATTTAGCAATGTTCGTCCTTTTTGACTGGCTGGTTGGTGCGCACGATAACTCTCGCTTTGATTTTTGTTGTAACAACATGTATTTGCTGCCTCCATTACGGCAATACAAGTTTTATCAGGGACAAATCCATACTTCTTGAGAAAATAGACTGAAATGGGCAAAAAAAACCCTTATGACACCGTGTGTAGTGGTTGGAGCGCAAGATAACTCTCCAACGGATCTGCCGAACCGATCCAAAATTTGGCCTTCGTAACATTTTGTAAAAATTTAGTTTAAGTTTGAAGATTAGCCATATCGTCCACTCCTTCAGGTACCTCCCCCACAAAAGTTCAAAAATGTTCGGAAAAATTGTGCGCATAATAACTCTTGAAGGGAGTGATCGATTTGGTCCATACTTTACACTTCCTAATATATTTAACTGATATAGACCAGGTTCGAATATGCACTATATTTGTCCACTCCTTCAGGTACCTCCTACATGAAATTTCTGATAAGTTCACTTTAAGACCTGCTCTCGAATCACTTTGATGTTGAAGCAACTTGCTTTCGCTGCCTGCATTGCAACGACAAAAGTTTTTTTCAGAGGCAAGTGCATACAGCCCGGTAAAACAGCCCTGTTCGAAGATACTTTGGAAATGTATACCGATGCTGTTCGTTGTAGTCCTGTTTACAGCGATATTATATTTTCCGTAGACAAGTCCATGTTTACTGGCATACTGGTCCAAAAGTTATACGATATACCCACTGAAATGACCAGTGGGGGCGATGAATATCGAAAGATATGACATAAAAGATCCAGAACTATGTCGGTCCATTCCTTCAAGAACCCCCTCCGCAACACTTTTGAATTTTAATTCTAATCCACATTTTTGTCGGCAAGTTCAAATGTCCAAAAAGGGCCACAGAATTCTGAAAAGACCTTAAATACATTCAATCTGTCCATAGATGAAAGTTGCAATTCACATAGGCTGAGGGTATATCTCTGTTGGCAAAGCCTGATACTTTTTTAATTGAAACCCTTGATATATTGTTCATTTTGTCCAATAGACATGGCATTTCATACACTTCTAATCTGCACAATACTGAGCTCGTAATCTTTTGAGTTTATTGAATCTTACGAAAACGTAAAGGTGAGTTCTCATCATATTAATCTATGGTTTAAAGCCTCGAACCTTTATTATTTGACAATGAAATGATATGGCTTAGAAAGTAATTCAGATTTTACTGGAAGTTCCTCTCAAAAAGAGTATTCAAACAAAAAATTAAATATTTCTTAGACAACTTGTGAATAATGTACACTTTCAGTACATAACCTTCAGAACAGTATAAGTTTTCATTTGAATATTTTGTTAAAGTAGCACAAACAATTTATAGGACCAAACCATTTCGTTATACATCGTAAAAGTTGCAATGTAGACCTTGGAAAACATCTCCACAAAAGTTCAACATTTTTACTGAAGTACGTCTCGAGAATCGTTTGCTATTTTTTTACTGAGAGTGCTTTTGTGGTCCTACACAGCGATATAATGTTCTTCGCGTTCTATATTTTCACATCGTAATCATTCTTCCAAAGATGGGCTATATCTGTTCACTTCTTACGGATAAATTTTAAATTTTCTTTCGTATAGTTATCGCAATAAGTGCAACAGTCATTTTCGAGAAAATCAACTCATACTGGGTTTGATTTTTTATTTATGTCAAAGTGTACATCTCTGTCGGCAAAGCCGACTTATACGTTTTGACTTGTTTCCATCCAACTTTTTTGTCAAGATTGGGTCATTTTATGGGTTAATAGATCGATCATATAATTTAGTTCAATTCTTCTCTGTGTAAAGGAGGTTCTTTTCTGTACATGAAACTATAGGTCCCTTTTCTGGTTTGGAAGGCTACCTTTATTCAACATTTCGTGACGATTGTTAATAATTTCCTGGAATTTCATTACAATTTACAATGGATGCATATCGTTTTATCTCGTTGAAATAGCCAATATTTCAAGGTGTAACATAATTTTAGACAAAAACAAGTAAGAAAAAAACTATAGTCGGACGAAGCCGACTAACTGATACCCTACTCCACTACTTTTGCATGACCTCTTGGCGGATAAGAATAATTTTTTAAACAAGGATACTTTTTCCAGAGACGAGAAATAACATTGTAAAAACAGTAGATCCTCATACAGGTTATGATACAGACAGCATATAAATAATTGCGTGTACTTTAAATTAAATCTCAATTGGTATGTGATCAATATATTGGTGACCATTGCTGACCATACTTTACGTGGAGGGGTCAAAATTTCCCCTTTCATATAATTTGGTTCCACAGAACTACAATATACAGTTTGAAATGTTTCACACAAGATGTATATTCAATTTGACTCACTAATAGCTCATGAGCAATATCTGAAAGTAGGGTCGTCCTTGTCATAAGGTGCCTAATTCCATGCGAAATTTTCTGACGTTTGGTATATAATTGCGCTCGGAAGACTCGGACCGACAAACATATAAAGCCAGGTGGGACCAATATTTACTATTGAATAAAACCAATATTTTAAATCGTTAAGACGCGGTAGATAAATGGAAATATAGGATTTTCTCTGTCACGATTCCGACAATTTCTTTACTATCATATAATGTCAATTTGTCGGATGGAAGAAAACTATATTTCGTTCACAAGTAAGAAACGACTATAGACGGACTAAACTGACCATGTGATACCCTATATCACTATATCTGAGCACTATATCTCCGCGGAATTTCTTTTTCACGATTCTTTGTTGCTGCCGTCCGGTCATATATAAATAGCATTTTGTACATTGTCATTTCTAGAAGGTCAAAGAGTAAAGTTGTGTATTCTGCACAAATTTTACGAAGATCGGTACCACAAAATGTGTGTCCGGAACCAATATTTCGAGGTGTTACATGATTTTTTTTGTAAACCAAATATTATGCCTTCAACACATTGCACATAGGTTTCAATCAGGAAATTTTTGGCCAAAACCCTATTTTTGAAGTTTCGAAATTTTAATTTGTTTTTGCACAGAATAATAAAAAACACATCAAGTCATCTGAAAATAATTAGTTTTTGTAAATAACGTTAGTATTCGTTGATTGGCGCAGTACCAAAGTTGACACTTTTTTATGTAAAAATAAAACAGACTTTGTGCTGTGAAATATACACTTTTTGTTGTATTGCGTCGCTGCATAAATATACAGAAGTGAGACCAAAGTTATTATGTATCGGGAAGCTGTTAATGAGTACTTTCATAATATTTACAAAAAGAACGATGAAATTTGTAAAATTAGCGTAATAAAAACAATGTTTTTATATATATTGAAAATTATTTTTTACAAATATTTTTTAAATATATTTAAACTTTTAAAAAAGTGTCCAAATTTGTCCACCTCCAAATCGAATTTGGAAGATAGCAGGGGGTCTGTACTAATAAATTCAGAAGTAAAATCGTGCTCAAATTTGCCACAGTTAAAATAAAGTGGATTTTTCTATTTTAAGATGGGAGAATTTTTTGTAAATACCTGTTGTGACTGTACGTAGTATCCAATTGAAATATAACGGTAATACGCACATCTATCAACCGAGTTCCCTTAAAATTCATATTTAAGGGTTTCAGAGTGTAGAAAACAAGTATGTATAATTTTTTTGAAAATAGGTCAATTTTTTGTCGTAGCCCCCACATAAAATTACTGTCCGATTTTAGATATTTGTGGATTTTAGCGACACTTTATGACCGATTCGGCTGAAATTTGGTATTTTGACCCCTTGAAAGATATGAATTCTTCGTACCAAAAATTATTAACATAGGTCAATGTTTTGGTTTAGACCCCACACAACGGGACCACCCTGTTCAACAAATTTTGGCAGTTTTTGGTAATTTTGGTCGTTAAAACGTAAGAATTGCTGTTTGTGCAATAATAAATAAATAATAAATAATTTCAATACAAAATGGACGTTGAAATAGTTTTGGCCAGAAAATTTGGATTTGGGACCATTGTGCATTGTGATGTGATCGATTTCGGTTAATCGGTTATTAGCCGTAAAATTTATAAAAGTCGTAGTCGACTATTGAATGTGCGAAAACCGGATAATCAATTATCCTTAATCGACTTTCGGAAGACGGATTCAACTATTATTCGTAGTCAACCATTAGTCATAGTCCGAATGATCGAAAAACCGAATATAGCATTTCACTGCGTATCCCTAATACATAATAAGAAATGGAACGAACTTTTCTCCCAAATTCAAGACTAAGAATTTACGAATGAGTTGTTTTATCCATGTGTGATAGTCGTAATCATTATAAATTATATAGGCACCATAATTTCGAGGTATAACATTATATTCCTTCTATGTAAAAGCAACAATTTCTTTATAATGAAAGCGGCAATTGTTAGCATAAAATAAAAATATAGGCTTTTTTACACACAACAAAAAACTAAGGAACCCACCTATATATTAGGGAGCAGTTCTGTTATCCGCTGCATTATTACAATAAGCAGAAAGTAAAATATCAAGAGTTAATTTTGTCTACATAAGCTAGTTGGCAGAAATATACCTCCTTGAATTTAAATATTTTTCACACAAAATTTATGACCAACTTCACAGGCTAAACACCATTCGATCATCATCCTAAATTATTGGTATCTCATTGACCTAAACTCTTACCTCATGCAAAATTTTGTTAGCATTGAACTCTAACTACAACATTTTCGTGATTATAATACACTACAAACTGTGAGATCACTTTATACATTAGGCTGTAACTCTGTCATCTGACCACCTACATCAACATAACTGACATAAATGGAAAGGTCAAGAGTTCCTCTTCCAAATATCACTTACTGGACCAAAGTGGGTCTTCCAAAAATAAAGATACAACCTGTACATTAATTTTTTTACTATTTTTAACCTGCGAAATATTTAACCTGCTAAATTTTAACCGTTCATGTTCTAAGATTGCAAGCTTGTTCTTTGTCATGAACTCAAACATAATTTAAAATTTCCCGTCGATTGGACTATTATTGCGACTTACAGAGCAGCTACAGAATCGGGTAAAAATTTTGTTTTTGATCCATTTCACCCGCTAAATATTCTACGATCATCACCAATTAAAATAGCGATCTATTCTGATGTGAAGCCGACCTCCATATCAAATTATGTGACGATCGGTCCATAATTGCGGCCTGTAGTTTGATTATATTTTATAATGGACAGACGGACACATGGACGGACGGACACACATCTCAAAATCGCTTTATCTCGCCGAGATATGAAGATTAGTATACATTGGGGGTCTCCGACGACTATTTCGCGGTGTTACATGAATTTTTAGCAAAACAAACTTATATTACCCTTCCCACATTGTGGAGTAGGGTATAAAAAAACTTATAACAATACCTTTCCTACGTTGTGGTGGATTATAACGTCTTAAATTCCTCTGGACTAGGTACATTGTTTTGGAATGTGCACCTGTGTGCTTAACAAATAAATTAATATGCATTTACTAATAAATTTAAAAGAATTTAGTCATTTAACATTTCACGTGATGTATCTATTCTTCAAGTCTTCATTATTTGTGTGGCGTGTGTGTCTTAAGTCTTTTGATACAATTCCATGAAATCCATAAAATTTATGACTAAATTTGCAGTTGCTTTTTTAATTTTTTACTTTACAATTGCATTTCCAATACAAAATTATTGTCTTTTATCACGGTTTACATTTTTTATCGTCTATTTTCAGGTTGATGGTGGTGGTTGTTTTAATGGAGCCGGCAGTTCTGCCTTGGTCTTAAAGGGTGTTAATTTAACCGTTCACAGTGGTGAAGTAATGGCCATTTTAGGTTCTAAAGGTAGTAACATTTGTCTTTTTCATATTTTATCTTCATATTTCTTGGCATTATTTTTTTATATTTTTGCAGGCAGTGGCAAACGAGCTCTTCTTGATGTCATTGCCCGACGTGCCGAAGGTTCAACAAGAGGTCAGGTTTTGTTAAATGGTTCTCCATTGACCAAGGCATTGTTTCAACAACGTTGCGGTTATGTTACACAGTCGTGTACATTTATACCAGGTTTAACAGTTGCTCAAACTCTACACTACACTCCCACCATAGTAAGTTGGCCAATGCCTGTGGGCAATTATTTTAGTTTGTAATTTCTTTAATTGTTGTTGTTTGTATGTGTTCGTTTTTTTGTTCTTTCTTTCTTGTCAGCTATCAGGCTATTTGAAGAGTTCAAAAGTACGACAAGTGTTGGCCGATTTGGCATTATCTCAGGTGGCCCACAAACGTGTTGAATATTTAAATATGAGTGAAGCTAGACGTTTATCGATTGGTGTCCAATTGGTTAGAGATCCGGGTAAGTGAAAAGAAAAATGTTGACATTTTTAGGTGGAGAAGAGAAATTCTATAAGAGAAAGTTACAATGTAGTGAATTAGAATCGATGAAGGTTTTGGGGTTACATAAGGTATAAATGGACATTTTAATGCTTCTAATATTTTTTTTTTATTCTAATTATTTATTGGTAGTGAAAATACTAATAATAACGTTTAAAATTTTTTCTAAACCAGATTTTGTTCTATTCCCCAAGGTCTGGTAATCATTCATCACTTTTCCATAATTCCTGGAATTGTTTGATTGGACATATTACATCTCAACCGGCGTACAGAAATAAGGCCCCATGAAATAACACCCTAAACGGAAATGAAAATGAACCCCAATTTTTGGAGTGTTTTTTTTTTTCAATATGAAAAATGGCCTCAAACTAGGGAATATGGTCCCACAAAATATTATATTTATGTCCCAAAATTTCATTAGGATCAAAATGCATTTTTGAATTTGGGTTGCATTTGGCAATATCACCCCAAACACCGAAAATACAATTAGGCCCCAAACTATGCATTTACGCCCCAAAAAATGTATTCACTTAAATTTGGGGTGTAAAGGAAGCAAGAAATTTGGGGTGTATTTGCAAAAAGGGTTTTTAAAGATGTTCATCCAATAGTTTGTAATAAGTATCTAATTGATGGCTAAACTTTTTTTTATAATTTTGAATATGTCCCAGTACTGCAAGAATATACTAATTTTTACTATTTTTTCAATACCATAAAAGAAAATTTGTTATCGTAGTAAAAAATATAAGTTTCTTGCAGGTTTTGGAACAGACATTTTAACATAAAGAACAACTCGCTCGACTTTCAAAGTTTTACTAAATACAAAGTTTTTCTAAAAAACAAGTAAGCAAAGGCTATAGTCGGACGGAGCCGACCATGTGATACCCTACACACCATCTGTAGAAAATAGTTCGGAATGTCCGGTTTCGATTCCCATCAAATTGTCAATGGTAGCGAAATACCTCTTAGTAATGTTGGCGATATTTCCTGAGTAATTCAGTCATGAAAAACGTCTCTACAAATGGCAACTTAAGACACGCCGTTCGCACTCGGCGATAAAAACTAGTTCACATATCAATAACATAATATGAATCTATTGATATAAGAGAAGCCTCCCTTGTCTTTACTGGGATGTTTGTGGAAAAATATATAAATTATACATTTCTAAATAATATTCGAAAATTCACATCGATTAGCTCCTCCTGCTACATCTTCAAATTGTCTTTGAATATCAGGGTTTTCTTTGGAATACGCCTAAAATAATTACATATGTAGTTGCAGAATCTGCAAAAACTTTCCAGGTGTAAGCACCTTCCATTTAAATTTGGTTAAGGCACACCGTGAGCCTACATTCGAACTTAAACAAATTTTGGGCAAAATATTACGTTGTACAAAATTTGTTTCTAATCGGTAGATCCGTTCGAGAGTTATCGTGCGCACCAGCCAGCTAGACATTAAGAGAGGCAGATGAACGGACAGGGCTAAATAGACTCCAAATTGTCAGAAAGGACTTTTCTCCAAACATACTTGGGGTCTAAAACCAATATTTCGATTAGACACATCTTTGGTAGTATTTTGTTTGTATCCCCTTTACCCTAAATCCTGAGGTATAAAATAGGCGACCCCATGTTGCAATATTTGTACAAAAATCCAATTTGACAACAGAACTGAAACTTTCTCTGTCATGATAGAGACAATTTGTAGCATTGGAGGAAATTGTGGTTCTCTACACAAAACACATTATATATCAGGCAGTAGGTGCGTTATCTAGCAGACACATTATTGCAATTTGCATCAGGGGAAATATCAGTAGTTATTTTTCCATATGTAGGCTACTTTGCCGGTATATGCCCTCCAGGAATGAAAATATGGACCAAAAATAAATTTGTATATTTTTCATACAAAAGTAATGGTCTATGTCAACCGTTTTCTTCAACCTAAAATCTATCCTCGTGCAAAATTTCGTGAATATTGCGCTATAATTGCGACCTCTAGCGGGTTTATGATTACACTACAAACAAAAAACTGGATATATTAGGATGTAACTCTGTTATCTGATCACGTACATCAATATAATTGACATCAATTGAAAGGTCAAGAGATTGTCTTCCAAATATATCTCACGAGTGGGGAAGGTGTCTTTCAGGAACAAAAATATAAGCTGTTTATTAAAAATGTTCACAATTTTCACACAAAAGTTGTGGTCCATTTAACCCTCTAAATATTATCTGATCGCCATCTCCAATTACAAGCTTCTTCTTTGTCATACACTCTTACCTTATTTAAAATTTCGAGGCGATCGGACTATTATTGCGACCTACAGAGCCGCTACAAAATTAGATAAAAATTATGTTTTTGGTCCATTTCACCCGCTAAATATTTAACGATCATCACCAATTAAAATAGCGATCTATTCTGATGTGAAGCCGACCTCCATACCATATTTCGTGACGATCGGTCCATAATTGCGGCCTGGAGTTTGATTATAATTTATAATGGACGGACGGACACACATCTCAAAATCGCTTTATCTCGTCGAGATATGAAGATTGGTATACCACATTGGGGGTCTCCGAACAATATTTCGCGGTGTTACATGAATTTTTACAAAAACAAACATATAATACCCTTTCCACATAGTGGAAATCGCGCGTTTTTTACAAAAATATTTTCAAGTTTTACTAAATACAAAGTTTTTCTAAAAAATTGCAAATATTTTGGTGACAACTGAAACTATAGTATTCCCTACCCTCCGCCCGCAACTAATCAATTTCATATCCACTGTAAAACATTTTGTTGTTATTCAAATACTTGAATACAACAAAATATGGACTCAAGCTGAAATAAACACAAAGATTTTTTAAAACCGAAAAAATATTTTTGAAAAAATTGCACGATTTTTTTTACAAACATATTTTCACAGTTTTACTAAATACTATTTTTTAATAAAAATTGCAAATACTTTTATAAAAGCGAAAAGCGCCGCAGGCAAAATAAATTTTGACAAAATCACGCGAATTTTTACAAAAATATTTTCACAAGTTTAAAAAATACACAGTTTTTTCTAAAAAAAGCGCCGCAGGCAAAAATATTTTTGAAAAAATCGAGCGATTTTTTACAAAAATATTTTCAAAGTTTTTCTAAATACAAAGTTTTTTCAAAAAAATTGCAAATAATTTTATAAAACTGAAAAGCGCCGCAGGCAAAAATAATTTGGAAAAAAAATTTGCGCGATTTTTTACAAAAATATTTTCACAATTTTAGAAAATACAACGTTCTTCTAAAAATTGTAAATAATTTTATAAAACCGAAAAACGCCACATGCGCGATTTTTTACAAATATATTTCCACTGTTTAAGAAAATACAGAGTTTTTGTAAAAAAAAATGCAAACACATAAAAAATTTCCCGATTTATTTTTTTTTCAATTAGGTTAGGTTAGGTTAGGTTGATAAGAGGGGTGATTATTAGATCACCACATTCCCATGTGGACATACAATTAAGCCATAACTAGGCCTGTTGTGCGCTCTAATTTTGGGTTATGGAGGATTATATTTTTTTTGACTTAGTCTAGGATCTCTGTCCTATTTACATAGTCTCTGATCTTTTTCAACTCGATTGTCCTAATTTGGTCGAGTCATTCCCTAGTAACTGGGTTCTCAGAATTGTGAAAGCTTGACAATGGCAGAGGTAATGTTCCAACGTTTCGTCGTCCTCTCCGCATGCTCTGCATTCACTGTTTTCTGCACAACCTATTTTGTGCAGGTGCGCTTTTAGACCTAGGTGACCTGTAAGGATACCTGTCAGTCTACTAATATCTTTTTTACTTAGTAAAAGTAATTCTTTTGTTTTGTTCTCGTCTGGGTTTCCCTATAGGATTTTTGTGTTTTTTCCTTCTCTTCACTACTCCAGAGTGATATATGTGCATTTTTTGCCCATGTCTTTAGTTCTAGTCGCGTAGCTTTAAACGGCTTAGCGTTTTCTAGACTTATCGTGGGTTGCTCCTTGGCTTGTTTTGCCAAGGAGTTTGTTATTTCATTACCCCTAATCCCGGTATGCCCTGGTACCCATATAATGTTTACCTTACCGTGTTGGGAGTAACTATTTATAGATTTAATACATTCCAAGACAGTTGTAGATTTCAATGTCTTGGTTGATATAGCTCTAATGGCTGCTTTGCTATCCGTAAGGATATTTACAGTGGTAGGCCTTGTGTGAGTATCAAACCAAAGCAGACACTCTGTTATCGCCCGGAGTTCCGCCTGCAGGATCGTGTTATGATCCGGCAGACGGAGGGAGATTTCCGTTTCCGGTTCCATTATATAAAGACCCAGTCCGGTTCTCCCCCCTAGCACAGCCCCATCTGTAAACCCACAGCTTCCAGCGGGAAAATGTGCTAGAGCTCCCCCGATCCACATGTCTCTGTCAGGTATTGACACTTCACACAAGGTTTCATGTATACGGTCCGATACTACCTGATTTATAGATTCACCCGTTGTGACCTTTAATATGTTTTGGTGGTATGTTTGGTGGCTCTTTTCGATCCACTCGCTCATCGACTTTAGCCTTACAGCTGCGATGGCTGCCTCACACCTTACCTGAATATCTATTGGGTGCAAAAACAAAATTTTTTCTAGAGCCCTAGTCGGTGTGGTTCTCATTGCTCCGCTAATGCTTAGGCAGCATGTTCTTTGGACCTTTTGCAATATTTGCACATTGCATTTTTTGTCCATGGCTGTCCACCATACCACATACGCGTACGTTAGAATTGGTCTAATTACGCTTCTGTATAGCCAGTGTATCATCCTAGGATTGAACCCCCATTTTGAGCCTATCGCCCTTCTGCAGGTTGACCAATATATTGAATAGACATAATTCTGTTTTTCCGGGTTGACATTCAGACCTCTCGGCCTGGCCCAGTTAAAAGCAATTTTTAGAGCCGATTCTGCTCTTCGACAGAGTTGATTCGGATTCTTTCCCCTTAGAAGTATTATAACGTCGTCTGCGTAGCAGACTGGGTCAAATCCTTCTTCGGTTAGGGTCCTCAAGAGACTGTTTATGGTGGTAACCCACAATTTAAATAATTAATATACTCGTATATACGAAATGTCTTCGTCGACTACACTGTGCAACACGAAAATTATTAACCATATTCTGACACCGCAGCGAGATAGAAGACCAAAAAAGAGAGGACACGTGTCTCGCCGTTTTTTCGTATCTCATCAACTTTCGCGGTTACAGGCCTCCAAATGTTTGAGACTTTAATGAAAAAAGGTCATTTAGTCAGGACTATATCTTCCAAACCGTTAGGAAATTTGAAAAAATTGTATATTATATCGTATATTCTAGAAAGATGTTTATTGAGATCTGAAGTAGATTTTTGTAGTTAGTTGTTTGCTCCTAATTTGATCGGTTTGATAGCTGTAGACCAAAACCCGAAAAAATTCTTAAAAGAAATTTGACCATGGCGATTTTGACCTTGCAGATGAAATTTGATTATATGTGTTCACAATTTTTGTTCTCTAAGACAAGAGCTACAACTTTGCCTCTGAGATAAATTCAAATTTCCCTGACTAAATTAGCCCTGACTAAATGAACGCTTTTACCTCAAATCCTCAAACCTTTAAAGGCCTATAACAACGATTTGATGAGATAGGGAAAAACGGCGAGACACGTGTCTTCTCGTTTTTTGTGTTCTATCATACTGTGGTGTCAGAATATGGTTAATTAAATTGCACACACTGCTACCGTGGTAAAATTTCTTCGAACTGCAACTGACAAATACAGATATAATTTCATTTTTAAAAACTCTTATGAAATCTGGAAGATTTTGCGGAGACTTCGGTATTGTTTGGCATTTAAGTCTTCCCTAAAATTTATAATAGTTCTTTGATCAATAGACACGGTGTGCCTTAACAAATTTAAATGGAAGGTGCTTACACCTCAGAAGTTTTTGCTGATTCTGAAACTACAATGCTCATAGATGAGAAATATCAAGGAACAAAAAAATTGCCGGAGGGATTTTCAAATAAATCGCGATTTAAGTTCACATTTTTAGGGGTTCTTTAGGTTTTCACAATTTAGCTTGGAAACCGCGATTCCTATGTAAATGGGTCTAAAGAAGATGTTGTAGCAGAGAAAATTCTCCACAAGATTGGCCTTTATGATATTTTCGTAGGTTTTACCGTTTTTGAGATATGGAAGTTCAAATAGGGACAATGCACTGACTGTATCGTCCCCTCACAAAACAATATTATGCACAGTACCCCTTAACTATCTTTTAATGGAAACCGCTTACACATGGGATGTTTTTGCGGATTCTGAAACAGCAATGTTCATAGATAAGAAAAATAAAAAAAAATTGAAAAAATCGCCGGAGGGATTTTTAGATAAATCGCGATCAAAATTCACAATTTTAGGGATTTTGTAGGTTTTCACGATTTTGCTTGGAAACCGCAAGTCGTATCGAAATGAGTCTAAAGAAAATGTTGTAGCTGTGAAAAGTCTCTATAAGACTGACTTTTAGGTTTTTTCGTAGGTTTTACCATTTTTGAGATATAGAGGTTCAGTTCAAATTTTTAGGTTTTTATCTTAAGTCTTCAAGATTTTGCTTGGAAACCGCAAGTCATATCAAAATGGGACTAAAGAAAATAGTGAAGCTGTGAAAATTCTCTACAAGATTGGATGATTTATTTTTTTTTAGGTTGTACCATTTTCAAGATATATAAGTTTAATTCGGGAATAGTAGTAATGACATTGTTTTATAAGGAGGCGATACAGTCAGTGCATTGTCTCAATTTGAAATTCTATATCTCAAAAACGGTAAAACCTACGAAAATATCATAAAGGCCAATCTTGTGGAGAATTTTCTCTGCTACAACATTTTCTTTAGTCCCAATTACATAGAACTCGCGGTTCCCAAGCTAAATCGTGAAAACCTAAAGAACCCCTAAAAATGTGAACTTAAATCGCGATTTATTTTAAAATCCCTCCGGCGATTTTTTTTGTTTCTTGATATTTCTCATATATGAGCATTGTAGTTTCAGAATCAGCAAAAGCTTCCGAGGTGTAAGCACCTTCCATTTAAATTTGTTAAGGCACACCGTGTAGAAAAGAATGGAACATTTCGAAAAGCAAAAACAAAACTTTGAATTGAGAAAAAATCGTTGGCAATTATGCCCGTTTTTATGTAGTTATGTCCTCTTTGCTTCACGGACATAACTCTTAACGAATTTTGGGAGTTATATCCGTGGGTGTTATGTCCGGGCACCGTTTTTTTTTGTTTGTTCTGAATAAAATTTTTGAAATTACACCCTAATTTTTGTTCGTTTTTTTTTTCATAATAACTTTCGAAAATTCACCCCAATTTGTTTTTTCTGTTAAACAGTGGACTGCATTTGGGCCCTAAATATGTACAAATGCAATTATACCCCAATATTATTTAGACCCCAATTTGATTTTTAAATTTTCGATTTACTTGTTGTGAAGACAAATTGGCCGCAACAGCTGAATGAAAAAGGGTACCAAAAAGGCGAAAATAGGCCCCAAAAGTTTTGTTGTTGTTTTCCATATACCTATTTGGGTTCTATTTTCATTATCAATTTGGGGTATTTTTTCATGGGACCTTATTTCTGTACGCCTCTTAACCATATTTACCATTTTCCAAGACCAACCATAGAATATTTGTTATTTTACATTTTCAGTTATGTTGCTACTGGATGAACCCACCCAGGGCCTGGATCCTCTAAGTGCCTATTTGCTCATTTCAATTCTATCGAATACAGCCAAAAAGACCGGTTGTGGTATCCTCTTGTCATTGGAGAAGCCACGTTCAGATGTTTTCCCCTTTTTAGATCGTGCATTGTTCCTGTGTTTGGGTGGCGTTGTATATTCGGGTGGTACTCGTGCTATGCTTGAATATTTCCATGGTATTGGTTTCCCTTGTCCACAGCTGGAAAATCCTCTTATGTATTATTTATGCCTATCGACTGTCGATAGACGCAGCCGTGATCGTTTTGTTGAATCAAGTCAACAAATTGAAGCTTTGGTTGAGAGATTTTCACGTGAAACTCCACTGTCTGATGGTCCCGTCAATAATATGGGTAGTGGAAAGGTACCACTGGCCTATGGAAAACCAGGTGAATTAAAGGTTTGGGTGATGTTGTATTTGTAAGTATAAGAAATGAGTGAATCGGTATGGACTTATTACTATGCTCATATGTATTTCTATTTATTTAGAAAATTATTGGCATCTACATTTTCGTGTGGCACATCGGGCATGAAAACATTATTTTTACGTTTATTTATTCTACCACTGGCTATGAGTTTAATGTGGTTGTTCTACACTAATGTTGGGGTAAGTATAAAACAGATATACATTAATATCGCGATATTTGCGTAGTGACTATTCCATAAAAACAGATAGAAAATTTCGAATCTAAAAATTTTCGACAGAGAACAATGTTTGATAAGCTCTTTAATTAAATTTTTTTTGCCAAATTTGTAATAAAAGATCGTAGTTTGTATAGGGACTATAAAAAGTAGACCTGTGGACTGACATTTTTTCAGGGAACTAAATGCTAAAATTTGACAAAATAAAATGCTAAACACATTTAGATTTTATACCGTTATATGGTGTATTTTCCGAAACGTGGACCAATGTCGACTGAGAGAAAGGTCTTCTCCTCATAGAAAACCGAACATGTCAATACAATTTCCATAATTTGTTTATTAGAAAATAAAAAATAAAACAAGTAAGAACGGCGTTAAGTTAAGCCGGGCCATTGAGATTCCAAAATACCAAGTTACATCCCCTTCAGAAGGAAAATGTAGAAAAACTCTATAAAAGAGCTCATCATTGTTCTTACTATCCTATCTATCATGATTACATGCAATACCAAATCACAACAATCTCGGTTTGACAAAAAAAAACCCTCGAAATACATAAAATTGGGCAATGCCGGTTCATGGGGTAAGTAAAAATTTGTGGTGGAAATTTTTTAACCATTTAAGTGGGATACTGAGGCCACGACCTTCAAAATACCGAAAATCGGGAGGTACTGTGAACGTGAAGAAGTGGACCTATACCGATAAATTTCAGGTGGAAAATTTTATACCCCCAACGAAGACTATATACCACATTTCAGGCATTTCGGTGGGATGTTGAGGCCCCAACCGAAAATCGGGAGGTACCGTTCAATAGAGGTTATATGAAGACGTGGACCTGAGATACCGTTATAGAGAGGCTAACCAGAACATGGAAATATATTGACAGTTTTTTGTAAAGCAGTTGTGTGACCATTGGGAACCTCGAATGTCAAATAACCGCTATTTCGGTAAAAAAAAATAGCTAAAAATCTCAGTGTACCGAAAATCGGTGTCGTTATATGGGGGCATACCATAACATGGTCAAAGGTTGACAATTTTTGTTGGAGATATTTTGTTACCACTCGAAACTTCAAATGTCAAATAACAGGAAGTTCGAACAAAATATATAGAAAAAATCATAAAACTGAAAATCGGGAGGAGCCGTTATATGGGGGCCATACCAAAACATGGACCTATAGTGACACATTGTGTTGGAGAAGTTTTGCGACCAAAAGTTCAATCAAAATACCTAAAATCGGGAGGTACCGTTATATGGGGGGCTAGAAGTTTTGTGACCATTGGGAACCTCAAATGTCAAATCATAAATTATAGGTGCCAACTTCCACTGTTTGTCCGAGTTCTATGGATGCATTTCGCATCTGATATAACCTTTTCCATCAGGATGTTGAAGAGATCACACGAAAGGGTGTCTCCTTGTCTGAAACCTCTATTGGGACTAAACTGGTGGCCGATTTCGCATAACCTATTCCATCATCTCTGAAATTTCTTCGCATGACTCTTCTGGTCATACCATGGGTCTCATTAGAGGTCTCTTGTATCCAATTATGGATTTTACATCTGTGTGCGTGGAGTGGCCAATACTTTGCCACTGTGCTGATATGTTATCGGAGTGCGTTGTTAAGCAATTGGAACAGTTAACCAGTTTTTATGGGTATTTGTTGTGATTGCAGCTTATAAATGTCAACTTTCTTTGGCTGCAACAAGGTGGTGATCGGGGTGCATGTTTGCTTCTCGGAACCATCGTATATTCCAGACGCTCGATGAATGTCTTCCATCTATCACAACGTGATCAATTGGAATTCTTGTTTGTTTGGTCTGGTGGTAGCCACATGCTCTTATTAATGTCGAGCTTAAATCTGGTACTGCTAACTACCATGTTTTTTGCCGCTGCGAATTCTATCAGCCTCATACCATTGTCAGATGTTTCACTGTGGAGACTGAATTTCCCGACTGTTGGGACAAAGATATTCTCCTTTCCAATTTTGGCATTAAAATCGCCTAGTATAATTTTAATGTCATGGGCAGGGCAACGGTCATAAGTTTCTCCTAAGCGCTCGTAAAATATATCTTTGGTCTGTTCGTCTTTGTCTTCAGTGGGAGCATAAGCGCAAATAAAGCTGATGTTCTGATGTTCTATCAGCCTCATACCATTGTCAGATGTTCCACTGTGGAGACTGAATTTCCCGACTGTTGGGACAAAGATATTCTCCTTTCCAATTTTGGCATTAAAATCGCCTAGTATAATTTTAATGTCATGGGCAGGGCAACGGTCATAAGTTTCTTCTAAGCGCTAGTAAAATATATCTTTGGTCTGTTCGTCTTTGTCTTCAGTGGGAGCATAAGCGCAAATAAAGCTGATGTTGACGAATTTTGCTTTTAATCGAATTGCAGCGAGCCTTTCATTCACTGGGGTGAAGCTGAAGACCATATGTTTTAACATCCGACAAACTACAAATCCGCAACCAAACTCATGCTTTGTGCATCACCTTTAAGTGTTGTTGTGACGCCTTTCACGTTCCATCGTATTTCCTGTATGACAGTAATAAAGACCTTTTGTTAGTTCACCTTCCACTTCGTAAACTGCACCTACTCTGTGAAGTGTCCAGACATTCCAGAATCAGATTCGCATATCATGGTCCTTAAATATGCAATATCGTCAATATTAGAGATTTGTTATATCCTCCTCCATAATATGTGGGTTATAATTAAATTTGTCATTCCATTTGTAACACATTGAAATATTGATCGGAGACCATATAAAGTATATATATATATTCTTGATCAGGGTAAAATTCTAAGTCGAAATAGTTCTGCCCGTCTGTCCGTCCGTCTGTTGAAATCAAGATACAGCTCGCAATTCTTAGGATAGAGCTTTGTAATTTGGTATTGAAGTTTCTATTACTTCTAGGATGTTTGGTACTGCAAATGGACTATATCGGTCCACGTTTTAAAATAGTCTCCATTGAACGGTACTACCCGATTTTCGGTATTTTGAAGGTTTTAGCCTCATTATTACACCGAAATTGCTGAAATTTGGTTCTTAGTTTTTGTTGGGGGTATAAAACTTTCCCCCAGATATTTGTCGGTATAGGTCCACTCCTTCATATAGCCCCCATAGAACGGTAACTCCCGATTTTCGGTATTTTGAAGGTTGTGGTCTCAGTACTCCACCGAAATGGCTGAAATTTTGTATTTGGGCTTCACTTAGGGTATTGAACGTTCCATATGAAATTTTCGGTATAGGTCTACGCCTTAATATAGCCCCCATAGAACGGTACCTCCCGATTTTCGGTATTTTGAAGGTTGTGGCCACAATAATCCACCGAAATGGCTGAAATTTGGTACTTGGGCTTCACTTAGGGTATTAAGCGTTCCTTATGAAATTTGTCGGTATAGGTTCACGCCTTTATATAGCGCCCCTAGAACGGTACCACCCGATTTTCGGTATTTTAAAGGTTCCAGCCTCATTATCTCAGCGAAATGGCTAATATTTGGTACTTAGTCTTCGTTAGGGGTATACAATTTTTTCCCAGAATTTTGTCGGTATAAGTCCACGCCTTTATATAGACCCCATAGAACGGTACCTCCCGATTTTCGGTAATTTGAAGGTTGTGGCCACAATAATCCACCGAAATGGCTGAAATTTGGTATTTGGCCTTCACTTAGGGTATTAAAAGTTCTATATGAAATTTGTCGGTATATGTCCACGCCTTAATAGAGCCTTCATATAACGGTACCTCCCGATTTTCGGTATTTTGAAGGTTGTGGCCTCAATATTCCACCGAAATGGCTGAAATTTGGTATTTTGTCTTCATTTAGGGTATTCAACTTTCCATATGAAATTTGTCGGAATAGGTCCACGCCTTCATATAGCCCCCATAGAACGGTACCTCCGATTTTCGGTATTTTGAAGGTTGAGGCCACAATAATCCACCGAAATGGCTGAAATTTGGTATTTAGTCTTTGTTGGAGATAAAAGCCTTTCTGACTGAAATTCGTCGGTATAGCTCCATGTTTCGATATAGCCCCCATAGAACGGTACCTCCCAATTGCGTAATTCTGAAGGTTGCGTCGTCAATATCCCATCGAAAGACTGAAATTTTTGAATTATCAGTATAGGTACGCGGGTTCCTATATCCCCCATAAAACTGTACCTGTTGATATTCCGTATTTTGAATATTTTACCGAAATATCGGAAATTTATATTTAGTCTTCTTTGAGTCTAACAACTTTCCACCAGAAATGTGTAGGTATAGATCGCCGTTTTGATATAGCACCAATGGAACGGTACCTCCCGAATTTCGGTATGAAAGTTGGTATTTAGTCGTTGCTGGATACAAAAGCGTTTCTGGATGAAATTCTTCGGTATAGGTCCTACTTCCGATATAGCCTCCCGCTGGTTCCTATATAACCCATAGAAGCGTACCTCTTGATTTTCGGTATTTTGAAGATTTTAGCAAAATATCGGAAATTTGGTATTTAGTCTTCTTTGAGTCTAAAAACTTTCCACCAGAAATTTGTAGGTATAGATCGACGTTTGGATGTAGCCCCCATGGAACGGTACATCCCGAATTTAGTCTTCTTTATAAACGAAAGGAAACGAATTGTTCGGTTTTACGTCAATACAACTCGTGGTGTAGGGTAACCAAGTTCGGCCTGGTTGAACTTAACACCGTTCTTACGTGTTATAAATATATTTCTTCTTTCAGGATGACTCTCACGGATTCTTCAGTAAAAATGGTATGATTTTGAATGTCTTGGGTTTGGCGTATGGTTGTGGCATTCTAAGTACAATATCTCTGTGTAAGTAATAACAAATTACAAAATATTTATATAAATTACACAATAAAATCAACTTTTAGTTCCCATATGGCGTAAACGTTTCTCACAGGATACACCCGAAGGTCTATATTCCGGAGCAACTTTGTTGATAGCCTATAATTCGGTGTCAATACCATTCTCATTGATTTCTTCTGTTATGGCTAGCCTTGTTGTATATCCGTAAGTTAAAGTTGAAAATTGTTTATTGGTAATGTCTTATTCAAATGTATTTATTACAGATTACTATTGGATTCTAAATTGCCTAATGGCACCACATTTGCATATCTGATGGTGGCCTTGTGGTCTAGTTTTGTATTGGCTGAACAATTGAGCATATCCTTCCTTTTGGTGGTGAAAGTTCCATATAATGCCGCTATTGCTGTTACATACATTTTGGTAATATCGATTGCGTTGGCAAGTGGAACAGTGCGGTAAGATACTAATCATAATGAAAATTTATTGAATTTGAATATTTTATTGTAATATTCATATTTATTTCAGCTCATTTAAAGGCCTCCAACCATGGCTGCAGGACAACACCAAGGGCACTCATACACGTTATGCATCCTCGTTATTGCACAGCATTACATTCCAGACAAGAAATATGAATTGTACTCCCACCGCTTCCGTAATATGTCCAAAACCAGCTGATTTTTTGCATGAACGTTTGGGATTAGCTGATCCGGATGTAAGTTTTCCCTAACCGCATTTATAATGAAATCTAAACTCTTCTTTTATTTTGTTTCTAGGAAACAATTGATGTCGTTGCATCATGCGCCTTTGCCGTTGGCTTGGCTGCCTTTAACATGCTGCTCTATATGTTCCCAATGCCTCGTTGCGTTAGACAAAAATTTAGAGACTGATGAGATGATAACTAAATTGCTCTGAAATTTTGCTTCAAAAAGATATTTCAAATATTATTTTTTAAGTTAGAAATTAAATGATTAGATTATTAAACAATAAAAATATTTAATATTATTGTTTTTATACCCTCAGCATTTATGCTAACGAGGGTATACACATTCATACGGGCAAATGGTGCCTCATCGAAATAATAGTTTTAGGCCCCGGGTATGTTTGGACGAAATCCATTTCCAATTTGGAGTCGATTTAGCCATGTCCGTCCGTCTGTCTGTCCGGCTGACTGGTGCGCACAAACCAAATTTTCCACTTCGTAAAATTTTGCCCAAACTTAGTTTAAGTTCGAAGATGGACTATATCGGTCCACTCCCTCGGGTACGTCCCCCACAAAAGTTCAACATTTTTCGCAAAATGTACGATAACTCTCGAAGGGACTTACCGATTCGGTCCATACTTTGCACCTCGTAATATTTCTAGCCGACGTAGATCAAGTTCTAATATGGACCCCCCCCCACAAAATTTCGGAAAAGTGCACTTAAAGATCTTCTCTCGAATCGCTTTGATTACGACGGTACAAGTTTTTTTCAGGGGCAAGTCTTTTACTTCTACTTCCTGAGAAAATGGTCCGAACGTCGTAAAAACACGCTATGGTACCTTGTCTAGTGGATGGAGCGCATGATAACTCTCGAACGGATAAACCGATTTGGTCCAAAGTTTGGCAGTCGTAATATTTTGCGCAACATTAAAACAGGTTTGAAGATGGACCATATCGGTCCTCTCCTTCTGCTACCTCCCCCACTAAAGTTCAAAATTTTTCGCTAAAATGGTGCGCACATTAACTCTCGAAGACAGTAATCGATTTGATCCATACTTTCTACATCGTAATATTTGTACGAGACATAGATCCGGTTAGAATATGGACTACATATGCTAACTTCTTCAAGTACCTCCCACACAAAATTTCGGAAAAGTGCAGTTTAGTAACTCCTCTCGAATAGTTTTGATTTTTCTTGCAACATGTTGTGTTAAAAGACTCGATTACGATGGTACAGTTTTTTTAAGTGGCAATTCCATACTTCTTGAGAAACCCTTACGGCCAGCAAGTGTAGTGGCTGGTGCGCTCGACAACTATCGAACGGAAAACTGCGTTGGTCCATACCTTAAATATCGTAATATTTCTTCGAATATTAGATGAAATTTCAAAGTGGTGCTTACAGGTCCATTCCTTCCGGCACCTCCTCCACAAAAGTTCGAAAACATTCGCCAAAATGGTACGCGCGATATCTCATAAACGGAGCAACCAATTTGGTTCAAGCTTTGGATCTCGAAATATTTTATCCAAATTTAGTTTATGTTCAAAAGTGGGCCTTATCGTTTAACTCCTCGAGGTACCACCCACAGAAATGTTCAAAATTTTTGTGTAGTTAATGGTCTGTTCGAAGATCCTTTGGAAATTTTTACCGAAGGTACTCCTAGCAGGTAAGTACATGTTTCCTGATATAATGATCCAACTTTTAGGTACCTCCCCCGCAGAATTTTTGAGCTTTAATCCAAATCTATATTTTGGTCGATTTATATGCCCAAATTTGGAAAACCTAAAATACATAACATTTTGGGAAAAAGTGTTTCAATTCACACAGGTTGAGGATATACCTTTGTCGGCAAAAACGACTGATACTTTTTTTACTCGCTGTTTATTATCAACTTCCTGATAAAGGTTAACTTTGATCGGGTTCGATTTCTTCTTTAAGAACAACCCTATATACATATATTAAGACCAAATACGTTTCAGACAACTTGGTGTCCATCTGGTCATGTTCGTCGGACTGTCTGTCTGGCAGGTTAAACTTTGTACATAGTAATAGGCAAGTACATGTTTCCTGATATAATGGTCCAACTTTTAGGTACCTCCCCCGCAGAATTTTTGAGCTTTAATCCAAATCTATATTTTGGTCGATTTATATGCCCAAATTTGGAAAACCTAAAATACATAACATTTTGGGAAAAAGTGTTTCAATTCACACAGGTTGAGGATATACCTTTGTCGGCAAAAACGACTGATACTTTTTTTACTCGTTGTTTATTATCAACTTCCTGATAAAGGTTAACTTTGATCGGGTTCGATTTCTTCTTTAAGAACAACCCTATATACATATATTAAGACCAAATACGTTTCAGACAACTTGGTGTCCATCTGGTCATGTTCGTCGGACTGTCTGTCTGGCAGGTTAAACTTTGTACATAGTAATATTTCTTTCAAACTTAGATTAAGTTCGGAGAATGGACTACATCGGGCCACTGCCACTTAATTTCAAAAATATTTTATTGACTGCAGTTTAAAGTATGTTCGAAAATTTTTGTTAAATTCTTACCGAAGGCAGCCCTTGTGGTTCTGATTATCATGCGGCACAAACAAAAATGACTAATAAGCATAATAACCTACAAATTGAGTATCGTATTTAGCAAATCGTTTACACTGTGCAACATTTTTAAGGTAATCTTGTGTTAACAATTTGAGCTCAGGATTTGTTGAAAGTACGGACCCAAACGACAAAAAATTGTAGTTGGGTTTTGTTGTGTCAGATCCAGAATGGATTTTATGGCCTGATCTAAACATGATTAAATGTTGACTTTTTAAAGCAATTCTGGACTATATCTCGGAAACCTATGTGAATCTTCATCTGACCTTTGAAGCAAATTTGTAGATAAAGGCAAGAATAAACTATTTGGAGAAATAATGAACTCGAAAAAACTACATTTATTGTCTCAAATTTTATGAAATATCGAAAATTTCCATAATTTGATACATTTTGCGCCATATCCCCAAATATTCGCTGAAATGTAATACACAACTCTTCAGAACATGTCATTGTCGTAAAATGCCTCTATCACGTTGTTTTCAGAATATTTTTCAACGATGATTTAATAAATATGATAATAATGTGGTGAAATCCGAAATGCGAGAATAAACTGTTGGTGTGAACTGTGTTTGAAATACGTGTTGTAAAAGATATGATGCAAAATACCGCTGAAACAACATGAAGTAAGCATAGTTCATATCAAACGTATAGTAAGTGGGCAAAATAACAATCGATCAAGTAACTAGGTAGAACTTAAATCTAGTCCAGGTTTTTAGTGCAGGCAGCCTTTTTGAGAAACACTCAGGTATTTTAAACCCATAGTCAGATTACAAAATTAATGCGGATTTTTCAAAATAGTCAGGCTTAATATTTTATTAAAACAACTTTAATTTATTAGTGGGAAAAATTTGGTTGCAAGTGAAGTTGCTTGAGTTTAGGTAGTGCCAAAGAAATTCTCGATCAGAGTGTTTCTTTGCGCACGTATCTATTTGAGCAAGTAATTGACACTTGGGTATAAAAAGTTTCTTGTTGAAAAACAAGAAACAAGGGAACTGATGAAGATCTGTGGCGAGATCTGAAACTATAGTCTTCCCTGCCTTACCCCTTGGTAAACATCGCCAATTTTTTCCCACTAATAAATTTAAGTTGTTTTAATAAAATATTAAAACAACGACTATAGGATTAAGCCTGACTATTTTGAAAAACAAAATAGAAGTCGTCATCCCAAACAAAAAACGCCAACCCTCCTATTAATGCGGGTATTTTTTATACAGTCAGCATTTGGGACAAAAATTGTGCCTTGTCGAGATAATAGTGGTATTCACTCATAGTGGTAGATGTACAACTCTTGTATATGTACTAGGATTTTTACAACGAAGTGTGAACGTCTTTTTTGTGAATATTGTAAACAAATCAAGACATCTTAACGTCGTCGTCAGTCTATCTTTTAGTTTCAGTTTAATTACACTTTTTTCAAAAAAAATTGTTTTTTTCTTGGCCACCATTCTTTGATTCTTTTTATTTTCCCAATTTTTCTACCACAAAACGAAACTCCGACATGAAATAAAACTCACAACAAAGTGGCGGCAAAACAATCAGCTGTTTTCTACACCCTTGTAAAGTACAGTGAAATGTTTACAATACTTTTAGGTCGAGTAAATTAACAACCCTGTGGTAAATTAAACTTTCATGTATTTTGTTGTTATGGTATTGTAAACAGTTGCAGATCTACAATATTAACAAGACGTGCAAGATCTGCAATGCCACTTTACCACCATGAGTGAATACCGCTAATGTTTTCAGACACCAAGTATGTTTGGACGAAATCAGTTTAAGACAATATGAAGTCGATTTAGCCCTGTCCATCCGTTTATCTGTTTGGCTGGCTGAAGCGCAAGATAACTCTCGAATGCAGTAACCGATTGGGTCCAAATGTAGTACATCAAAATATTTTCGCCAACCTTAATATTTTCAACGTTCCACTCCTTCCGATACTTCCCCCACAAAAGTTTAAAAATGTTCACTAAAATGGTGCACACGATATCTCTTGAACGGGCAACCGATACGGTTGAAATTAGGCACGTCGTAATATTTCATCCAGAGAGATTAGGTTCAAAGATGGACTATATCAGATCACTCATTCTGTGCGCACGATATCTCTCTAACATATCAACCGATTTTGCCCAAAATTTGTTTAAGTTCGATCGGTCCACTCCTTCGGGTACCTTCCCAAAAAATGTTAAACATTTTTTAATTAATTAAATTAATCGAACTAACATGACCTAAGGAGTTTGGTATTGAAAGAGCGAATTCTAGTGGAAGAAATGGCTAGAAAATAAAGGCTGAGTTTGACAACTTCTATTTGTACAAGCATTATTGCAAATTTGCAGATATAAAGTATTGATAAGAAAAAGGCTTCAAAAATACTTCATATCTGCAAATTTGCAATAATATTTGTACAAATAGAACTTATCAAAATCAGTCTTTGCTGAGTTGCAGAATTCCATTGCTGCTCTGCAGTATTGCTTATGCTTTGTAAAATTATGCATTACTTTTCTACCTGCTGCTTATATTGCACGTATCCTGCGTTTATAATGCTTTGCACTAATTCTGTGTCACTACGATATGGCATAGTATGCTTAAGACATTTACAAAGTAGGTGACGTTTTAAGACAATCTACTGGGTTTCTCATAGAAGACATATTTCTCTTTATGTGAAGAAAACCTATTGAACATCTATGAAATGGACTATTGGTGTTCTGAGAAAGATCCTAATTAATGTTCCTAATATCCAAATTGTTTTCTATTAAATAAAAAACTAAAGGAAGCAGCTGGAGTCTATAAGCAAACTTCTACAACAATATTACTTGACGAAAATAATAAAGCCATTTGATATCAGACAAGAAAAGGGTATGGAAAAATTATGTAATGAGATTATTTAATGATGAAGGAAGAACCCCATATGAAGAAATACAAATCAATCCGACTTGGGACACAGATAACTAAGAACGAGGTATAATACGCACTCAACGCTCTTAAGGAGAATAAAGCATCAGGCCCTGACGAAATTCCCTCAGAGGTACTGAAATTGATAGATGGAGATAATATAAACCTACTCGTAAAACTCTTTAATCACGTATATGTGATACCGTTAGACTGGTTTAAATCAAGGTTCATTACTATACCAAAAAAGAACAACGCCAAAGGATGCGAAGAATTTAGGCTAATAAGCATTATGAGTCATACATTAAAAATATTCCTACGCGTAATACATAGACGTATACACTCTAAGTGTGAACTGTCAATGGGAGCCACTCAGTTCGGTTTTAAGGAAGGAATGGAAACTAGGGAAGCTCTACTAAGCATTCAAATATTAATACAGAAATGCCGAGATGTACATAAAGATGTATGTATGTGTTTCATTGAATATGAAAAAGCCTTTGATACTGTCCTTCATGATAAGCTAATGCACATCCTCACAACGATTAGAATAGATGATAAAAAAATACGATGTATACAAAACTTATACTGGAATCAAACGGCATATGTTGACGTTGATGGTGAATTGACTGAGGAATTTTCAATTTCAAAGGGCGTCCGACAAGGTTGCATACTCTCTCCGCTACTATTTAATATATATTCCAAGATGATATTTATGGAAACTATCGAATCGGAGAAAATTGGCATAATGCAGATATACAACACTACATGCAGACGATACAACACTATTGGCTAGTAGCATATCTGGACTTTAGAAATTAATCGACAATCTTACACATGTAAGTGAAACCTATGGACTTAAAATCAACACTAGGAAGACTAAACACTACATGCAGACGATACAACACTATTGGCTGGTAGCATATCTGGACTTTAGAAATTAATCGACAATCTTACACATGTAAGTGAAACCTATGGACTTAAAATCAACACTAGGAAGACTAAATACGTGGCAATAAGTCGAAAAATTTTACCTTGCTTCACTTTAAAGATTAACAACTTCGAAATTGAAAAAGTCAAAACCTTTAAATATCTGGGAATCACTATAAACGACAAATGGAATATATCCAATGAAATAAAGTGCCGTATAGAGATGGCTAGAGACGCCTTCTATAAATATGTACTTCAAAGTACTAACGAGTTACGACATTGGTATCCAAACAAAGCACAGATTAATAAAATGTTACGTGTGGTCTGTTCTTTTACATGGCGCAGAAACTTGGACGCTAAAAACAAGCGACATGAAAAGAATCGAATCCTTTGAGATATAGATATACCGAAAAGTTCTAAAAATATGGTGGACAGACCGAATGAATAAAAGCGAAGTACTTAGGAAAATGAATGCGAATAGGGAGCTAATAAGAACTATCAAAAGCAGAAAAGTGTCATATGTGGAACACATCATGAGAAATAACAAATACAAAATACTGCAAAACATTATTAAAGGAGTGATTAAAGGAAGACGAACCAGTGGCCGAAAAGAACTCTCCTGGCTGAAAAATATCCAAACCCTGGACCGGTCTCCAAGACGAAAGAAGCCGTCTAAATGCTGCGAGAAATAGAGATCTTCAATAAATATGAAATGTTCTAAAATATGTATTCACTTTATCACTTAAAATTTTAAAAATATTGTATAATCGCATATATCCGAACATCGGATGTGCAAATAAAGAAGAAGAAGAAATAAAAAATACTTCTTGGTTATAAATGGGAAGATCTTTGGGTCTATTTGACATATTGTATAAAATCTTCAGTTATTGTTTTCTACAGACAAAATCGATCAAATTAAAAAAAAAAAACAAATGAAAAATTTATTAAGTTGACATCACTGCTGCTATCTGTACAGCTTAGTCCCAATTTACATTAGGCGAGTTTACTTGCGGCAATTGTCAGTTTGATGGAGAGAGAGAGGTGAGGTATATGGTAACCCTTTGCCTCTCAACACCCTCACTCACCCTCAAACTGACAATTGCCCCAAGTAAACTCGCCTAATGTAAATTGGGACTTAGAAACCAGTTTAGTTTTATCGTTAATTACCGAAGATATTTTAATTTTACCGAATTTTTACGGTAACATCAAAATGAGTTATAAAATAGACTGTTATGAGGAATCGTATTGAAAGAAAATGAAAATACCTACTGTAGTGCGAATCTCTAACTCATAATTTTGCGTTTTAATGTGTGTTTAGGTGAGGGAGGGGAAATCCATAGGTTTCTTCGATAGTTCAACGATAGCTCAGGTTACCGAATGTTGAGCAGTGGGGGGAGAAAAGAATAAGAGAAATAAAAACAACCAGTATTTATTCTTAATATAAATATAATTGAAGTTTATTTGTGATTCTTTTCATACAACAAAGTAGATTACCTTTTGTAATCGGTGGTAGTGGCGACAGAGGCCTTTTTGTAATAACGCGTAGACGGTATTCTTCGACAAATGACTAATGACAAGTGAACGCAGAGGTTCTAAGTGATCGCAGAGGATCCCATGTCATATACTAATACAATTACAATTATTCCAGTGAGATTAAGAGTGTAACAAAGTGAGCAAACCGTCAACAACCGATGCCCAGCGGCGATCCGCACACTACGGTATCCGCAGAGGGAATTGTAGAGGAGATGCCAGTGCGCCAATCAGCATCCGTGATTGATCGAGCAGGGGAAGTTGAGGGACAAAGTATCTAACTTATACAATGTGCAAACAACTTCTTACGTGCATTTTATGAAAGTAGAGACCCATCAGACAAAACCCGTATTTGGGTTTGTTTTTTTAGATCGGGTTCGGGTTTTATTGCCTCATCTCAACATGGTTAAATATTGACTTATTAAAGCAAATTGGTACTATATCTCTGAAACCATATATGGGAAATGTTGCCAATTCTTTCATGTTCTATTTCCAAAAAATTTAAGTTTTTCTTTTCGCGTGCAAATTTTTGGTTATTGTGGACAAAAGTTATTGCGATTTTACTTCTGCTTTTAAGAAAAAAAAAATTGTAAAAACGCTAATTATTGTTATGAGCACAATTGTCACTAAAAACTTATTACGAAGGGACGTCAGATAGTAGATTGCATGATATTTGTAAAATGTTATTCAATATTCGCAAAATTTGCCAAAAATTTACAAAATTTTTAATGTAAACCGACTTTTTTCAAAACATAGGTCTATTTACCCGTCAACAGTTGCAAAAAAATGTTTTAAATCCAAAATTTTAATGATCGGGATAATAGTTAGGATGTTATAGACAAAATAAGCATATTTTTGGTTAACAAAAAATTAATTTTTTGCTAAAAAAAATTTCACATGCATTCTAGAGTTGAAAGTATTTATTTTTGTTTTTATTATTCTTGAAACTCTCAAGAAAATGGGCGGATTTTGCTTTATCGGGTTTCCCATTGAGGAAAGTATCGGGTTGTTGATATTAATCATTAGGCTTCTTAAAAGGAAATAGAGTTCAAATAAACCGTTTTAATTTATATGCATTTTTAAAATATGTGTAAATCGCGTAATTATCAAAATCATTCATTCAGTCATTTTCATGTACAGCAAGACCATACCTTTTAATTTGTATATATCTTTCGAAATATAACTTGGATGTAGCATCGGTTGTATCTTAGCATTAAAAGACCTATAAATCATCGCTAATATCCGCAAAGTGCATACAATTTTTGTCCGCATCCGCTTTCAGTGCCACCTAATTGTCGAAGATTCTGTACTAGTTTTTTCATTGCAATTTTAGGTGATTTTCCGACTTTGGAATTGCTTGTTTCTCACGTTTTTGTAGATGGATTTTAACGAGTAATGATTTATTAGATCCGGAACCTAAAAATCTAAAATTATTACAGGCCCGAAAAATATGATTTTTAGAAAATTTTTCGCACAATGTATCGTATTTGGATGCAGATTTTTGTGAAGCTGTGTAGACTACATTCACGACGCATATATCTAATAACTCAGAATCGCGAGTTCTACAATCCTATTTCTTAAACCCGTTTACGGAATGAAATTAGAAGAAAATTTCAAAGAAACGCTTAAAATCTGGCTTTAAAATGTTAGCTTCATTTAATGGTAGACGCAGATAAAATTTGGAAAAGTTATACATTGGTGAGATGATCCTTATTTAGTTGGCTTCTACTTTTACTTTGACAGGAAAATCGTGAAAAGTGTGGTTTAATCACAAATCGACAGAAAACAAAAAACGACACTTTGGCTTCAACCCATTTTTTAACCAAGTCTGAAAACATTTCAACATTTCTGAAAACAAAGCATTTAATTTGGATAATATAAAACCACAATTCGCGAGTTTTAAAAGGTTAAAACTTGGCTTCAACTATGTAAAATTTTCAAAAAGTATTGGCCATTGGCACCATTCTCCAAACAAATTCTTAATGTAATCTTTGCGAAAAATATTTTTTGGAATGTAATACGCAACTCTTTAGAATACTTCATTGTTCTAAAATGCCTCTATCGCGTTGTTTTTAGCATATTTTGCAACGACAATTTTATAAGCGTATAAACAATGCATTGAAATCCAGAATGTGAAGAATATGAAATATGCTTTGTACGAGGGCGGTTCGGAAACATCTTAGCCTATCAATGAAAGAGAATAGTTAGTTTTTCAAAAATATTTTTATTTTTCAATATAATCTTCTGAAACTTCAATACACTTAGTCCAACGCTTTTCTAGCAATTATATCCCTTGATTAAAATAGTTTTCCTCAAGGTCTTCAAAATAGTGGTTTACAACTGTAATTGCATCTTCATTTGAGGTAAAACGCTTGCCAGCAAGAAATTTTTTAGATTTGGGAACAAGTAAAAGTCACTGGGAGCTAAATCAGGAGAATAAGGTGGGTGGTCAAGCAACTCGTACTTTAATTCGTTGATTTTAGCCATTGTTAAAACACTCTTGTGCGGTGGTGCGTTGTCTTGATGAAAAATGATTTTTTTGTGTTGTAAGCCAGGACGTTTTTCTCGAATTTGTACATTTAATTGATCCAAAAGGTTGCAATAGTACTCTGAATTTATTGTTTTACCCTTTTGCAGATAGTCAATCAATAAAATACCTTTGAAGTCCCAAAAACCCGTTGCCATAACCTTACCAGCCGGTTGAATTGTTTTTGCCTTCTTTGGGGCACTTCCTCCAGCTTCAATCCATTGTTTGGATTGTTCTTTTGTCTCTGGAGTATAGTGGTGGATCCATGTCTCATCAACAGTTATGAATCGACGCTTAAAATCCATTTTATTTCGCTTAAAACGATCCAAACAAGCTTGAGAAATGTTCATTCTTATGCGTTTTTGATCGACTGTTAACAAATGCGGCACCCATCTTGCAGAAAGCTTTTTCATCTGTAGTTCTTCATGCAAAATTAAATGGACTCGATCATTTGAGATGCCCATGATATTAGCAATTTCACGCACTTTTATTCGTCGATCATTTAATACCATATCATGCACTTTGGCTACAATTTCTGTTGTTGTTGCTGTTTTTGGACGTCAACTACGTGGTTCATCTTCAATGCTTGTACGACCACGTTTAAATTCAGCAACCCAATTGTTTACTGTTGCATATGAAGGAGCACTTTCACCTAACTTTTACCATTGTAAAAAAATTGCGGATGCGTCTTTTGAACACCTGTTTCTATATGAAGGAGTTGTCAGATCGAAACAAAATTTGTGCTAGGCTAAGAAGTTTCCGAACTGCCGTCGTAGAAGGCCTGTAGTGCGATTCTCTAAGACATTTTTTGAGTTACCGACAAAAATCGGTAAAATTAAAATGCTTATAAATTCGGTAATTAACGATATTTTTCGGTAAGTTAGCGGCCAAGTGAAAGCAGTCGTAAAGTTCTATCGATAGCAACAGTGCTGTCAACATTTATTTGAACTTTTCATTCATAATTTTGCGTTTTAATTTTACCGATATTTGTCGTTAACTCAAAAAATGAGTTAGAGAATCGCACTACTGGTATGAAATACCGCTTTAACAACATGAAATAAGCATTTTAGAGTTTCGTAATGTTCTAAAGAATTGCTGGGTACATTATTTGGAATATTTTGCGAAAGATTACTTGGTTCATCTCCAAACAGTTCATCTGCTACTGACCAGAAGTCCAGAAATTTTGTAACTTTTCTATATTTTATGTTTTTCTCAGTTCGTCTATTCGACATATAAGTTTTACTACTTTCGGGTGACAATATTGCTGAGAACTGCAAAGCAAACTTCTTATCAGTTTCTGAAATAAAGGATCAGTGGAAAACATGCTCGTTTTAGCCCGGTTTAGATGAGGCCACAAAATCCAAACCCGATCTAAAAACACAAAACCCAACCACCTTTTATGGTAATCTCAATATGTACTTTCAGAAAATATCCACTTATATCTGACCCAAGTTACACAATTTCGGGCGGTTTTTGTGTGTAGCTTGGAGTTGACAGCTTAACCCTTTTTGTTTATACTTCTTCATAGGGTTGCGCCAGAAATTAATGGTTACAAATAAAATTTTTCCGCATGTACTTTTACAAATTCAGCCTAAAAGTATGCTGTAGACGTACGTATAAAATTATTGAATGAATGGCAATGCCAAAAGTTTTAAAAATGTTGCAACTGTGTTAGAGGACATATTCAATAACGTTATTTGTAATTGAATTAAATCTTCCCAACCACAAAATAATCATGATTTATAACATTTCCACCATATTCTATATGGTTTCTATATGGAACGAAAGGGTACTTTAAAATTTAACGGGCACTTTTAACTTAAAGTTAACGGGAACGCTATAAATCTGTTCGTAAAATCCAAACAATAACAAAAGAAAACAAGTAAAAAAGTATCAGTCGGCTTGGCCGACAGAGATATACCCTCAGCCTGTGTATATTGAAACAATTTTTTCCCAAAAAAACGCATGTATTTAGGGAATTTTAGGCGTTTGAACTGACAAAAATGTTGATTAGGATTAGAGATCAAAAGTTTTGCGGAGGAGATACTAAAAAGAATGGATCTCCAGCCACTACATATGGTACCATAGGGGTTTTTTTACAACTTCAGGGATGTTTGCTCAAGAAGTATGGACTTGCCCCTGAAACAACTTTTACCATCGCAATTGAGGCAGCGAATGCAAGTTGCTTCAACAAAAATCAAAGTGATACGAAAGCAGGTCTTAAAGTGAACATGTATCCGAAATTTTGTGTGGGAGGTACCGGATGGAGTGGACAAATATAGTCCATATTTGAACCTGATCTATATCTGGTAGATATATTAAGATGTGTAAAGTATGGTCCAATTCGGCCACTCTCTTCAAGAGTTATCGTACGCACAATTTTACCGAACATTTTTAAACTTTTGTGGGGGAGGTACATGAAGGAGTGGACCGATATGGCTTATCTTCGAACTTAAACTATGTTTGGACAAAATATTACTAAGACCAAACTTTGGACCGAATCGGCAGACCTGTTCGAGAGTTATTTTGCCCTCCAACCTCCTCACACGGTGTCATAGGGTTTTTTTTGCAACTTTCAGGCTATTTTCTCAGGAAGTATGGACTTGCCCCTGATGAAACTTATATCGTCGTATGGAGGGCAGTGAATACAAGTTGCTAAAGCAAAAATCAAAGCGATTCGAGAGATGGTCCTAAACTGAACTTTTCCAAATTTTTGTGTGGGAGGTACCCGACGGAGTGGACCAATTGAGTCCATATTAAAACCTGATCTAAGTCTGGTACAAGTTTCACGATGTGCCGATATAGCCCATCTTCGAACTTAAACTAAGGTTGGGCAAAATATTACGAAAACCAAAATTTGAACCGAATCGGTTCATCCGTTCGAGAGTTATCGTGCGCTCCATCCAGCCAGACAGACAGACAGACGGACGGACATTGCTCAATCGACTCCAAATTGTCTGAAACACATTTCGTCCAAACATACTTGGGGTCTAAAACCATTATTTCGATGAGGCACATTTTGCCCGTATGAAAGTGTATATACCCTTCATAGCCTAAAGGCTGAGGGTATAACTAATGACCATGGCAGTATGACATTTATTAATTATTTGGAATCGGGTGTAGGATGTTTAACCATCTTGAACATTGGTTTTGCTAAACTTTTGCTATGCTGGGCTAATCGCATAACTGAATATGAAGCATTTGCTTGGGATATTTTAATAATAATCGATTAAGTCCCACAACATACTCTCAAAAGCAAAGTTCTGCCTCTTGCCAAAAATTGCAAAAGAATACTATCTTAAAACGTCATCTTGAAGGTGAAAATAGGTTATGGCCCAAAGACTTGAGACCTTGATATTATTTTCATGATCACAAGAATTTCGATTTACTGTCAAAGGCAAAGTTGTAGCTCTAGCGGTATCTGACTATCACCAAAATCAAACGCCATCTTCAAGGTCAAAATCGCCAAGGTCACACTTGTTTCATAATTTTTTTCCTATGGTTTTGGTCTATAGATACCAATCTACTCAACGTAATTTAAGATAACATGTCCTGAACTTAACAAGTGAGCAAAGGCTATAGTCGGGACGGGGCCGACGATGTGATACACTACACCACTACCACTGTGCATAAGCTTTTCACTGGTAAACATTTCTTTTAGGAATATAATCCGACTACCACCAAACATAATATTCCTCTTTCTCTCTGCGACCCCCATAAGGAAAATTTCCTGATCATCCGATCAAAATTGCGATCTGCAGCGTGATTGCAGAAAATGGAAGAATTGGATACATTACCAATTATTGTGGTATCTCCCTTGTTTGACCACTTTCGCCAACCTACTTTACACCAATGTAAAGCGGGGTACACACGATCAGTTTTGACTGTCAGTTTTGCTCAAATAATCGGTTGCTTGCCAGCGTGGCCGTTCACTTTTGTCAGTCATCAGGCATCCACAAAATATTTTGTGGTTGCGGGACGGTTGGACAGTTATCGATAATTCCGAAAAATCGATAGTCAAAACTGATCGTGTGTACTCCGCTTAAAGGTAATATTTTCTTCTTCCATTGATAGGCTTTGCCGTTGGAATACCCCTACTAGAAGCCTATATATTGACAAAGAATAAAACTCTGAATTTGTCTGCACATGAGTTTTTCCCCATTCCGACCCCTAAATACTATCCAACTATCACTAAAATCAATAGGCTTCTTCCTCTGTGGGCCCCCCATCAACACCCCACATTTCGTGATTATCCGATCAAAATTCCAACATGTAGCGTGATTACAAAAAATGGGAAAATTGGATATATTACTGACTTTTGCGATATCTCGCACTTACGCCAACATACTTTACATCAATATAAAGGAGATCTTTTCTTCTTCCATTGACGGACTTTCCTTTTGGAATACTCCTACCAGAAGCGGAGATATTCGCATAAGAAAAAAAACGTTGACTTTTCTCCACATAAGCTTTTTGCTTATTCCGACTTCTGAATATTATCCGACCATCGCCAAACCTAATAGGCTTCTTCCTCCGTGGGACCCGCATCAACTCTCAAAAAATTCGTGACAATCTGATCAAAATTGCGACCTGTAGCGTGATTACAAAAAAAAAATCGGAAAATGGAATGCAATACCACCTACGACAACCTACATTACATCGTTGTAAAAGTGATATTTTCTACTTTCCAGGTTTTTCTTTTGATATAGCTCTTAAAGTAATAGAGATATTGGCTTTGAAATAAAGCGCTGCCTTTGTTCCAAATAAGTTTTTGCTCACTCCAACCCCTGAATATTATCCGACCATCATCAAAATCAATTGGCCAAAATTTGGTGACGATCCTATCAAAATTGCGACCTGGAGCGTGATTACAAGGTTTAGATGGACAGACGGACGGACACACATAGCCAGATCGACTCAGCTCGTCGAGACATTCATTTTGGTATATATAAGTATGGGTCTACGACCATTATGTCGATGCGTTACAAACTTTTTGGCCAAAACTAACTTACAATACCCTCCCCACATAGTGGTCTAGGGTATAACAAGAAAAAGTCGTTAAGTTCGCCCGGGTCAAACTTTTTATTCCCTCCACCATAAAATAGTCTTAATTAAAATAGAATAATTGGTTTCATTTCAAAATTTTAGGTAGAAACATTTTTGGAAAATGTATACCCAGCCAGGTTCAACCAGATGACAATCCGACAATGTATCTAAGACCCTCAAAATACCGAAAATCGGGAGGTGCCGTTATATGAGGGCTATACCAAAACATGGACCTATGTTGACGAATTTTAGTGTAGAACTTTCGTGACCGCAGATAACCTCATATGTAAATTACAGCTAGTTCGGTTAAAAATTGTATATACAATTCTCAAAATACCGAAAATCGGGAGGTTCCGTTATATGGGAGCTAGTTCGATTTTTGGTGGAGACATATAGTGACCACCGTGGTGCAAAGGTAAGTACACCCGCCTTGCATCCTGAAGGTCGTGGGTTCGATTCCCCGGCCAGTCAACATCAAATTTAGCAAAATACCCCTCAGTAATGTGGGCGACATTTCCTAAGTTTTTCAGCGATGTAAAACTTCTCTACAAGTGGTGTCTTATGACACGCCGTTCGGACTCGGCGAAAAACATATCATACCATTGAGCTAATATGAATCGGGTGCACTCATTGATTATATAGTGTCGTGATCACAGAGAGCCTCAAATTCAAGTTAAAACTAGTTCTGTTAAAAATTGTAGCTAAAACCTTCAAAATACCGAAAATGGGAGGTACCGCTATATGGAGACTATAGCAAAACAAGATCCTATGCTAATGATTTTTAATGAAGAAGTTTCGGGGCCACGGAGAACCCCAATGCCAAATTCGGTTAAACATTGTAAAACCCTCAAAATACCAAATCGGAAGGTACCGTTATATGGGGGATATACCAACACATAGACCTATATTGACGATTTTTTGAGAACCTCAAATGTCTATGTTCAGCTAGTTCGATTAAAAATTGTAGCAAAAATCCTCAAAATACCGAAAATCGGGAGGAACCGTTATATTGGGGCTATACCAACACATAGACCTATATTGACGATTGTTGGTGGAGAAGTTTCGTGAACACGCAGAACCTTAAATTACAGCTAGTTCGGTTAAAAATTGTATCTAAAATACTCAAAATACCGAAAATCGGGAGGTACTGTTATATGAGGACTATACCAAAACATGGACCTATGCAATAATTTTTGGAATATAAGTTTATTGATCACTATGAACCCTAAATGTCAAATTATCGCTAATTCGGTTTGAAAATGTGACTAAAAACGTCAAAATGTCTGAAATCGGGCGGTACCGTTATATGGGGCTATACGTAGCCGTGGACCGATATAGACATCATCGTACTTGAAAATTATTTCAAACAAGAGACGCACCTTCCCAAAATTTCAGCGTCCTATCTTCATTTTTGTGGATGCTACAGTGATAACCACAGATCGACCCTGAATTTAACCCTGATACTTCATAGGTAGACAGCGGAATTTTATGCAACCCCTATTTTTGGTCCGATTCATGTCAAATTTTGGGACTTGGCATATTTTTGGCTTCTGATTACATTGCAATTGAAACATATGACATATGCAAAATTATGCCAAATGCATACATTTTTGCATATGCAAAATTTATGCATTTTACATATTTTCTTATGCAACAAATATTTCAATAATAGGTACAAAAATGCTTGTGTGTACAATTTTTCTCTTCTCTTCAGTCAAGTCAATAAAATAGAGAAATGTATAACTACAGCCACAACCTTCAAAATACCGAAAATTGGAAGGTATCGTTCTATGGGGGCTATATGAAGGCCTGAACCTAAACCGACAAATTTTAGGTGGAAAGTTTGTTTACCCCCAACGAAGACTTAATACCAAATTTCAGCCATTTCGGAGGGACATTGAGAGCGCAACCTTCAAAATACCAGAAATCCGGAGGTACCGTTCTATGGGGGCTATATGAAGACGTGGACCTATGCGAACAGATTTCAGTTGTAAAGTTGCATACCCCTAACGAAGACATAATACCAAATTTCAGCCATTTCGGTGGGATATTTAGACCACAAATCCTTGAATATATTTTTACATATGGTTTTGCATATGCTCATTTTATGCAGATATGTAAAAAATGTGTCAAAATATGTACGATATGCAGAATATGCAAAAATTTCTGGGCCTAATTCGTTTTATTTTGTGATAAAACGAGTTTCTGTCTAATCAGATTTTCTCTACGACCATCCTAACCATACGTATATGCATTTGCATTCGCTGTCTATTCATAGGGTAGCAAAATAATTATTTCAATGCGTTACAAACCGAATAACAAACTTAATATATCCTCCATACTATGATGGAGGGTATAAAAATTATAAATTTCAAAACAACTATTTTTATTTCTTTATTAAATTTATTTTTCTTATTTATTATTTACAATACAATAATAAAGAAACTTAAAAGTTAAATAAAATTGTGTAAATGAAAAAAAAAAATAAGTATAAAGAAAAAGAAACTGTTTATAAATACGAGTATTTTTTATCAAATAAAAAAACATAAAATAATGAAATATAATTTTTTTAATAGAATGTAAACAAGTTACCACCAAAAACAAGGAAATGGTGAACGAACATAATGAAACAAAATGAAGTATGTAGGGTAAAATACATATAAAGTTTAAAGTGTAGGTACCTACATTTGTGGCAGATAAGTGTGTTTATAAGAATTATTTATTTTTTTTATTATAATTGTCTAACGACTAAAAAAACATTGCTGTATGTTTTTTGTTTTCAATTTAAATAACTAGAAATACATTTTCACATTTATTTATTTAGTGTTGTAGGCATTGTGTATTAATCTGTTATTTAAATATGGTTTTATTATAAAAATAGTGGCAGGTTTTTTTATATATTTATTTTTAATATGGAATAGAAATGTTTCGTAGTATTTGTGATATAAAAATTAAATTGAATTGAAAAAATAATATTAATGACAAATAATGAGTGGGTATGAAATGTACTAATTGTGAATTGAATTATTGTGAATGAATTATTTATTGAAAATGTATTTATTGAATCGAAAGAAAATTTTTAGAGGGCACTGGTCATTTATTTCAGAGAATATAAGAATAAAATGTAGGTAAGATGAATGTAATAATTATCATGTATTCAGTAAGGTATATATGTACATTACGGAGGGGCGATTAGTATGAAAGGAAGAAACCTTCATGGGAACTTCGAGTATCTGAATCTTGGGATGATCAAATCGCCCCATTCTAATGTATATTCTACTGAATATAAAACTAATTGTAAGCCCTTATGACGTGTGAAAAATATTCCATTCTTCCTTGTTTGAAAGACTAGGGCCGTAAATATGTCCGATTACTACCATTACCGACTTTTGTTTTTTTTACATGAGGTTTCATCAGGACGGTCTACATGCTACGCAGCTTTAAACACCATGGGTGGTTCAATAGGTTTAATGAAGTAAAATTTCTGTTTAACTATTCTGAATTGAAGTCCGGCCAATATTAAAGAGTAATAAAATGCTTCTTCCTAAGAGTTGGGACCAGTATCCTACAATGATTCGCTACCTTGAACATTTTTAATTTGTAAAGATATGGATATTTGTGACAGTGTCTATTTGTGGCTGTGAGTGTGTGTGTGGCTTATGTGTTTAAGGATATTTTGTTTTAAGTTTGCTATCAATTAGTTTTTTCGTGTTTTCGTAAATTCTTGAAATTCATATTCAGGATATTCCTGTGGCGATTCACTCAATGTGTCTGTATCATAATAGGCATAGTCATAACTGGTATCTTCATCGGCATGGGGTGGCCTCTTTGAAGTTTTCTTTTTACTGTCATTCTTTTTGGACTTTTTATCTAATTTATCGGCATGTTTACCACTCTTCGTAATGTTGAAGGGATAGGGAGTTGTTGTTGTGGTACTAGTGGTAGTAGAGGTGGTGGGACGTCTTGTGGTTGTTGTTGTGGTGCTAGTTGTAGTCGAAGATGGACTGTTAGTAACTGCATAAGTCACCGGCTTTTGTGTAGTTTGTTGGGTGGATGACGAGGAGTATGAATATGCTGGATATGTAAAATAACTTGTGCTGCTTGGTGAGGCCTGTGTGGTTGATGTCGTTGTCTTGGGACTAGTCAACGAACTCAAAGGATTATAATGCGAATTATATTGCTGTGAGGTCTTTTCCGCCTTTATTATATCTGCTCGTAATTTATTTATACTGGCCGCTCCGAAATTCAATGATTGTGCCGTATTGAAAAGTTCATCTTCATCACTGAAATCATTGCGTTGAGCCGACTGTTCCTTTTGGAACGAGGTTTGTTGTTGACTTTTCAAATGGCTAACTGGATTTTGATACGACTGCTGCTGTTGCTGATAGTAAGGTTTACTGGTAGTAGTAGTTGTGGTGGTACTGCTCGAACTTGTTGTACTGCTGGAGCGTTGTAAATTATATTTATTTCTTGGGAAATCAATTTCATACAATTCCGGATGATATTGACCATCATCTTCATCGATATTGTAATAGGGATTAGCTGTGGTATAGCCGGTTGTTGTGGGCGGCAAAGCTTTTGTGGTGGCCTTTTGTTGTTGCTTATTTTGCGGCCGACTTGTTTGTTGGGTCTGAGTGTAGAAACTGTTGTCGTAGGTCTTCTTATAGGTTGTGGGCTTGAATGTGGTGGGGTCATATTTATCCTTGGGCACCAATGTGGAGAATTTTTTGTAATTTTGTGCCGAAACCGTGGGATAAGTTTCACTATTACGCTGCGTAGTGGCCTTGTAGTTAATACTACCGCGACTCACAAAACCCCTGGGCTTTTCGGGAACGGCTGCTATGGGCCTTTCTTTTATACCTTCCGTTGTGGTTCTGCTATTACTGGCCCTGGTTGGTGCTGTCTTAAAAGGCTCTGGTTGCCTATGTTGACCTCTGGAACGATAATATTGGGGTTCTACTTCCGATTTTTTGGGGGCCTCAAAAGTTTTTGCCGGAGCCTTAGGTTGGAACGGTTGTGGTGGTTGGGTTTTAATTTTGGCAAAGTCACTGAATTCATTTAAATTGACAAAACTGCTATTTTGAGCCGGAGCCTTTTGTTGACTTTGTTCGAACTTCTGCAATTTCTTATTGAATGCTTCATTATTTACCCCCTTGTGTCGATTGACTTCGGCGTATTTGGGTGTAGAAGTCTTCAAACGATTGGGATTATAGGTGGTGGGTTGGATATTCAATTGTGTCTGATAGTCATTTACACCAAAATTAAAACGATTTACCGGATTGTGTTGTGGCGTTTTGGTTGTGGTTACAGCAACTGTACTAGGCGCCGATGTAGTGGAGGCCGTTGTAGTTGACTTATACAAGGAATAATCAAAGAAATCGGTATTATAATAGGCTGTAACTTTCTTTGTCACCTTAGGTGCTGCCGTAGTTGATTGAGTGGTGCTTGCCAAGGTTGTTGAAGCTGTGGCTGGTGGTCGTCTGGCTCTCGTTGGGGTTACACGTGACTTTCCACCACTTGTGGTTGACTCAGATTTCTTGGAGAAATCATTAAAGTCATTGGGTTTCTGCTGCTGACGCACCGGATGATCTACAAAATCATCTTCTCTTCCACCATTGCGGTTGGAAAAGAAATGAGAACTATGAGAACCCTTAAAAATGTCATCCAAATCCTCTGTAGGAAAAAAAAAATAAACAATAACAAATTTAAAAACAAAAAATAAATAAAGTAACAACAAAACAAATAAATCTAAAATCTTACGCTTAGAATCATCGCTACTACCACCATAACGTTCGGTTGTCGTTGTTGTTGTCGGTGTATAATAGCTAACAATTGGCTTTTTGGTAACATCCGTTTTAACCTTCTTCTTCGTTTGTTTTTCCGCCTCATCATTTGGCAAATAGTTGTGGTTGTTGTGATGATGGCCACCAGCACCACCTCCACGAGTTGCCGTCTCATACTGTTTAGTATAATTAGGTGGTTGTTCAGGGCGTGACTTTTGATCTACGGTTGTTTGCTTGTATCGTCTTATATCACCTGAGGCATTGTGGCATTACAAATTTAATAAATTGCTCTACTTAAATTCAGTTGAATATATAATCACTTACCTGTTTCAGCCCGTTGCAAATGGAACGTAGATTCATCCTCTTCGGCCAATGGTGCACGTTTACTTTCGAAACCTGAACTTAAACGATATAAATCAAAATTATCGCTACCATAGTAGAGTACGGCTTGCTCACAATCAACATCGGCCCAATTGGCACAGATTTGTGCCTCCTGATCAAATGCTGTACTATTTGGACACAAGAAACGGAAATCTTGAACCTGCAATAGAAAGAAAATGAATTTGATCAATATTAGCTCAGAAAGGAAATATATATTTATTTCGATTATTGTATAACAAGGTAGTAATCTCCTACCGAAAAGTGGGAATGCGTGCCCATCAGTATATTTAGCTTTGCAGACGAATACAGTATATATACCCTAGGTGACGACCATAACAAAGGGGTGCAAAAACAGACACCATGCCAGCGCGGACGACTTTTCCACGCAGACCATCTACATTGGGAGTGACGCAATTCAGATGCAGTAATGGGAATTGTTTGATATATTTAGGCAGTATGCGGCTCTATGTCTGAGTCGGGAAGTTCTTACATGAGCAACCATCCATCCAACTATCGGACGAAATGCATAATATGATCCCATCCCATCTCAATCGAAAGTTGCTCTAGGGAGCAGCAGTCTAGGCGACCAGAGAACAACTGCCTCAAAGAATGGAATTGTTTCCCACATACATGTCTTTCCCACGTCTCTAACCATCAAAAGTAGTAAGGCCCGAGAAGGAAATGACAAGTTCGGATATAAGAGAGCGGTGCAATATTGTTACAAGTTCGTGGATAAATCTACAGGAGATGTTTCGCTGGCAAAATTCTTGGAGATAAGGTTGATGTTTCGCTACCTGAAGCGCTTCGAGAGAAAGTAACCTCACCTTGAGATGTGTTCGTTAACAATCGAACGTACTCTGTTCCCTGGCCCGAAAAACGGTGGTTTCAAGATGTCCGGATACCTTGCGGAAAACAATGGTGTCTGCGGCAGGGCCAGCCAACTCGACTCCATCGACCCCAACGACACGATCGGTCTCTAATAAGGTGGCTCTCACTCCAGAGTCGGAGAAACCGAAGAGGCGGACGCAAGCGATGCATTCAGCTAGGGGAAACCGGAAGTGGAAGTATTTTGGAGCTCCCAATTTGCAAACAATTTCAGCTCCTCGAAAAAACATAGCTGGTTCAAAGAAGAAGGATGGTGCTGCTCGAAGTCTGTTGGCTGATACGACTAACGGACCATCAAACTCAAAGAAGGCTAGTGGGCCGAAGACAACTACTTCACAACAGGCGTGCGTGAAGAGAGTGCGGTTTTCTGAGATTCCATAGCCAAATGCTAAGATGATTTTGGAACGTCCGTTTGGGCAATCACTCGGTTTCGTACGCGAAGGTGGCAGCCCTTCAGTTAAAATAAATCCCTCAAAACCTTCTTGTGAGAAGCAATATGAGCCATATAGACCTGCGAGGGTGATAACTTCAAATGACCTTTATAAGTCCAATCCAGAAGACAGGATCAGTGAGGACAATTGGTTGTCGCCGGAGGAAGGTCATAACTTCTGACAATTTGGATGAGAGTATGACCGCCTTTAGCAGGGCAGCGATTTTAAAGGGTGTCTATGTCATTAATTGTAAGCACAAGGATACGCAAGATTTGCTCATCCAGATAATAAATGGCTCTGACACACTTTGGGAGGGCTGCGAGCTGGCCACGATCTCGACAGCCGAAATTCTATGCCGAGTTGCTCACACAATATGGGTGCCACCTCCTGACTCGGATGTGACAGATGCGTTTAAGCAGACAGCTGGAAGTTGGTCAACCTCTTTCAGGATGGATGGATACCGTTATGATGTTCACGATGAACGGCGAGAGCGCGATATGCATTAAAGGACCTCAAGGCTATGTGAAGTTGTGGGATATAATGAAACAATCAGCACCTTCTTTGTCGGTGTCCCAGACTTACAATAAAAAGACACATGCTATTTTTGTGTCCATTAGATTGAATTTCCCCCTGCGGATCTGTTAAGATATTGAAGGAGTCTTAAGTCCGGTCTGCGACGTTGGTTCGCATAAATTATGGTATACTATAAAGAGTCTACATGTCAAAATGAGTTGTACCCTATATCATAGGAAATAAATGTACGCATAAACAGCTACGTTGTCACCCTTTCAGTTTTATCGGAGAAGGAAACCCAGTAATATTGCTGTCAAAATCCACCACTATCCATTTCACTTCATGTATGTCGTTACTGTCGTTACGGAAACATTACTTTCTAGACAGTTCCTACTGGCCTGTCATTTGCCAAGTCCATCCATACAATTACATTGTGATGCAGGATCCTCTTCCATGCCACATCCGGAAGGACATCAGACACTACCGACCGAGAGTTCACCAATCACCGCTTCAGAGAATTGCCCAATCCTTCTGATGTTCGGGTAGCGGAAAGGACGTTCCGGGACATCATCACTGCTGCAGCCGCTCGCCATATCCCTGCTGGTCGAATACCCGAAGTAAGACCAAATTTCCCAGCAGAGGCGACGGGATTAGCAAATGAGCTTCGTCATATCAACCCCAATGACCCCAGAGTCATGGAGCTGACACTGGAAGTTAACAGGCTGGTCGGCGAGCATAAGCGGAACAAATGGTTAAATCATCTGAAGAGCTGCAACATTGGAGCCGGTATAGGTGAATTGTGGGCAACGGTTAAGTCACTCTCGAACCCTGGAAGAAGGGAAGATCGGACCTCAGTCACGTTTGGCGACGTTACGTTGACTGACCCGAAGAGGTGCGCAAGTAATTTCAATCGACAGTTTGTCGAGCATCCCGAGGGTGACAGGGCGAAGAGAAGAGTATTACGTCGCATCAGATCTCTTCCTGCCGAGGATGAACCACCACAATTTACAATGGATGATGTTGCCAATGCCATCAGGAACGCTAAATCATCCAAAAGGGTGGGGCCCTGATGGAATCTCCATGGTAATGTTGAAGCAGCTGGATGAGCCGGGAGTTGAGTATCTCACCAAAGTCTTCAACTTGTCGCTAGCCACCCTCGTTGTTCCCGAAGTCTGGAAAATGGGCAGGGTGGTCCCACTACGGAAGCCAGGCAAGGATGCCAGCAAAAGTGAATCGTACAGACCTATTTCGCTTTTGTCGCCCGTAGCAAAGACACTTGAGGCCTTGCTCCTCCCTAGTGTCAGAAATAGCTATCAAGTTGCTGATCATCAGCATGGATTCCGTAAGCAGCACAGCACGACAACAGCGCTGCACGCCATTACCACATATATCTGTAAAGGACTCAACCAGAGACGGCCGTGCGATAGAACAGTGATGGTGGCGCTTGACTTATCAAAAGCCTTTGATACAGTCAGGCACTCCACGCTGTTTGAGGACATTGAGAAGACAACCCTCCGGCCAATCTTGAAACGTTGGATAGTCAACTATATGTGTGGACGCCAGTCGTACGTGGAATTCAGGAATAAGAAGTCCAAACCCCGTAGAGTGAAACAGGGAGTTCCCCAAGGTGGGGTGATATCTCCGGAACTGTTTAACCTCTACCTCTCCTGTATTCCACCCCTCCAGACGGCATTGAGATCGTGACGTATGCGGATGATTGCACGATCCTGGCGTCGGGTACCTATCCTGATGACATCTGTGAGAGACTGAACAACTATTTAACCGTTCTTACCACCTTTTTTCATTCGAGGAATATGCAGATTTCCGCCATAAAATCTACAGCCACTCTGTTCACCACATGGACAGCGCAGTTTGGACGTGAGTTGAATGTCGTGGTCGACGGTAGCAGAATTCCGACCACAAACTGCCCTAAAATTTTAGGGGTCACGTTCGACACTACATTCACTCGTGCGCACACGCCACAGGAACAAGGTCCTCTAGTCCTTTGCCGGCAGCACTTGGGGTGCAGATAAAGGAACCTTGTTGGCCACGTATAACGCGATAGGTCGGTCTGTGTTAAGCTATGCGGCTCCAGTCTGGTCCCCGAGATTGTGTGATACGAACTGGAAAAAGTTTCAAACTTGCCAGAATGCCGCCCTGAGAACAGCGACAGGGTGCCTCCTCAAATCTTCAGTGGACCATCTACATGAGGAGGCAAAAATTCTTCCTGTAAAGCAACACAATGAGATGCTTTCGTTGCAGTACCTGCTTGGATGTTATCGCGTGAGCCATCTCATTCACCATCTTGTGGGTAGGCCCGGCCCATTCAGGGAGATCAGGGAGGATATCCATGGTCTAGAGGGAGAGGTCCAACGATACAGGAGAGAACCTCTAGATCAACAAGCATATCAATCAGGATTGAATAGCATTCACACGGACGCAGTTGCCAAGGCCTTAAGCAACTATAGTGTGAATAAAGTACTCGGAGTACATCCTCCATCTATCGCAGCTGAGGAGCGTCAGCTGCCACGACAAACCAGAGTAGTTTTGGCTCAACTACGCTCGGGATATTGCAGTCGCCTAAATTCGTATTGGGCGGAAATCGATCGCGCCGTGCAAGACATATGCCCAGTATGCGGCATGGGCCCGCACGACACACAACACATTTTTAACTGCCCCGCCAATCCTACCCATCTAACTCCAGTGGATCTGTGGCTACATCCCATCGCAGCAGCCATTTTTCTGGAACTGGAGATAGACCCAGAGCCAGATTGAACAGAGGAACGAACATATAAACATAATAAAAACACAGTTACAACAACAACAACAACAACAACCATACATTCAGACCGTACGAGTAATTCCAACTGACATGAACAGATTGCCAATTGCGACAGTCCTTCAGCAGCTTCTTAAGTCGTCGAAGGATAATGTTATAACAAGGTCCTAAGGGATCATTCTCCTGCAATCTCTGATAGTGGAAGACTTTAACCCAGACAGACCAGAGTAACCATATCCATACATTCACAAGTTCAGACTATTCAAGAGCAGATTGGCAAATACGAGTATAAGCGTTCTTATAAGTGAACATTGTCCGGTCTTAAATGAAGTCAATGTGTCAATTTGAGGTTATTCCCGTGCGGTACAATCAATGTTCAGGATGAAAAATACTGCGATAAAATCAAAACGATCTCAGACATGTGCATAAACTGCACTTTGGCGATAAATTTTGTGTGTGTCGTGCCTGAAGGATTGGACTGATCTGCAAATTATAGAAATTTATCTTGCGCACCATTTTAACGAAAATCGAACTTTTGTGGGGAGGTACTGTAAGGGGTTGGCTGATATGGACTTTATCCGAACTTAAACTAAGTTTGTTGAAAATATAAGGACGTACAAAATTTGGATACAATTGGTTTGTGTGTCTGGTTCGAAAGTTATCGTTCTTTTATTTTAGATCTTTCGCTCCATTTTCTCAGAAATAATGACTTGCCTTGAAAAAAGTGTACCGTCGTAATAGGGTCCGGAAGGACAAGTTGTTGCAAAAAAGTCAAAGTGATACTAGAGCTGGTGTTAAACTGCACTTATCCGAAAAATTTTGAAATTTTGTGTCGGAGGTATACGAAGGTGTGGATGGATACAGTTAATATTCGAATCTTATTTATGTCTGGAATAAATATATTGACGTGCAAAGTATGGAGCAAATCGGTTACTCCCTTCGAGATTTATCGCCCGCCCCATTTTGGAGAATATTTTCAAACTTTGTGGGAGAGGTATCCGTGGGAGTTTGGATAAAATATTACGAGAGCCAATTCTAGTTCGAATCGGTTGACAAGTTCGGGGATTATCGTGAGCTCCACACAGATTCTCTGACGGACTGTGCTAAATTAAATCCAAACGGATTTCGTCCAAACATACTTGGTGTCTAAAACCATTATTTCGATGAGGCACATTTTGGTCTTATGAATGTGTTATATAAATAATTTTCAGTATAATTTGTTAAATTGTTATACATTTGAAAACACGTCTGTAAAACTACACGTTAATTACTATACAACCTGATTCATAGCTGTGCAAATATTTTCCCACGATTTGCCACAGCAGAATTTCATAATTGTCAATAAAACTAATCAAATAATTAAAATTCAAGAAGATCCATGCCAAGTTTACTTTGAAATTCCAAAAAGTTAATTAACTTTAGCAACCATAATACAAAAACATATAGCAAAACATTGATAGTGGCGGAAAAATCAATCTTCTCCCATAATTGCTACTCAGCAATAAATTAACCTGTTGACGGTAATGTTTTTTTATTCATCTTCTTCTTCTTCAGCTGACATTGTCCGTGTCATGGATGAGTATCAGTATTTACTCTATGTTGTTGTATTATTATTTTAAATTATTACTTGTAAATTAAATTTAATTTGATTTAAACAAATGATAATTGCAAACAAAAGACAGAAACAACATCAATATTACAAAGCATCGGTGGTGAAGAGGAAGGAGACTGGGAAAACAAACAATAAGATATTCTATGAACCGGAACAACCACATAAAATTGAGCCGAAGTATTATTTTTATTTGCAATTGAACTATGATATTTTATTGCATGACAATATTCCATTGACTACGTGAAGAACATAAGCTCACTCACATTGGTTGTGACTTTGAGAACCAACAAATATCCAAAGTCAATTCAATTGTCAACTGGCATAAAATAATGAAAAGCGAAAAAAATGTGCAAGAACGGATGCTGCTATACAGCATCAGCAAGTTAAACAATTCTTACGAGACTACAGCCTTGCATGTTCATCGGCACAGAAGTTCCAAGCACTCGTATTAAACAGCGGCAAAATTCGATTTAAAATAATTTCAAGTGACTTTAATTCCAGAGTTCGTTTTGTTTGCCTACCTATGACTGTTCGACATGCAAAAGAAGATCATCATTACCTGATTGCCAATAAGAATTTTTTTTTGTTCTTTAATTTTTTTCATTTATTTTCGATTTATTGCTGCAATGTCCAAAGGAAACAAAGTTTCGTCTCGTTTGGGTAAGGAAAAAAGGGTTTGTATTTGACATTTGTGGACAACTTAATTTATATGAAATCGTTTTCTCAATGACATTTTGTCGGGATAAACAAAGGTAAACATATAATTGAATGTCATGACGTTAATAGACTAAAAGGATGGTTGGCTCATGAAAGAAGCCATATACATATACATATGTATATATTTATTCCGATCTAGATGTAGTTCAAATAATGGTATGGTATAAACAATGCTTTATATGGTTTTCAGTTTTTTTGAGAATCTTAGGCCATAACAATATTTTAACCAATGAAAATAGCTCAAGGCTTCGAATATTGAATAAAAATTATGTACATGGCATATGTATGAATATTTTACAACCTCGTATCCCTGTATCATATTTTATTAAGTTTTTAACTTACATTAGATAAATTCACGCACAAAGTCATTTAATTTTTTTTTCAATGTGAGGTTTTGTGACAAACTCTTGAAGACACTATAAACAGATATATAACCGAAAATCAGGGGCCTAATTATGTGAGTCGATTCGATCGTGAATTTACTCGTGAATACGTTTTCGACACGAGAAAAAAACGGCATGATAAGACTCGATCGAAATCGTTGATCGAATGTTTCGAGAGTAACCGGTAATCGAACTATGTGTTCTTCAGGGAATGTTATGAAGGTAGATGTCAAAAAATGTGTTTATTTCAAAGCAAAAACTAAAAAACAAAATTATGGATGAAAAATATGTATTTCCTTTGGTAATCAACGGGGGATGAACTGTTTAAAATGCACTTTATTAAAAGTTGTTCACCTATAAAGTGAAGGCTATTAATATTAAATAATTTTTTGTTTTGCAGAAATTCATATTTTTTCAACTTGTATTTTAACGACTGCAAACACTAATTTTTGGTTAATGATAGCATGCATATGTATTTATTTTAATTCTAATTTTATCACAATTTCTCAAAACGACTGAAAAGGACTTTTCCCAATTTCTCTTGTTATTTTGTGTAAAGAATGCTCACAATTATTTACTCATATCATTTTTCCTCTATAAACCGTCAATAAACAACAATTTTTTACATTTTAAACAAAAATACAATAAGAAATCTTTCATTTCGTTTGTTTACGATAGGTCATTTGGCTACGAGAAATTACTCGCAAGTTTATGCTCAATTTCTCGATAATTTTACTCGATAACGAATGTTGTCATCCCAACTTTGAGTACTCGGGTCGAAACAACTCGATATCGAATCACGTAATTAGGCCCCAGCTTTGGAGCCACACGACATTCTTCAACATCAGCTTGATTTGCGCTCATGCTACTACTGAAGACATGGACGAACATACCAAAGATATATTTTACGAGCGCTTAGAAGAAACTTATGACCATGACATTAAATAATTCTAGGCGATTTTAATGCCAAAATTGGAAAGAAGAATATCTTTGGCCCAACAGTCGGGAAATTCAGTCTCCACAGTGAAACATCTGACAATGGTATGAGGCTAATAGACTTTGCAGCTGCAAAAACATGGTAGTTAGCAGTACCTGATTTAAGCATCTCGATATTCATAAGGGCACCTGGCTGCCGCCAGATCAAAGAACAAGAAATCAAATTGATCACGTAGTGATAGATGGAAGACATGCATCAAGCGTGTTGGATGTACGATCGTTCCGAGGTGCAAACATAGACTCGGACCACTACCTTGTTGCAGCAAAGATACGTACCCGATTAAACGTAGCAAACAAAGTGCGAACAGACACAACACGGAAGTTGGACATCGGTAAGCTGCAAACACAACAGATAGCCACAGCATATACCACTCAACTAGCCCAATTGCTTAATGAATGCACTCTTCGTCCCGCTAAAATATCAGCAGAATGGCAAAATATTGCCCACTCCATGCAAACAGCCGCAAAATCCATACTTGGATACCAGAGACCTCCACCAAGGAATCCATGGTATGACCAGGAGTGTCGTGCTGCTACCGAAGAGAACAATGCGGCATATAGGGCTACTCTACGATCAGTAGCAACGTGTGGCGCACGAGAGAGGTATCGGGTGAAAAGGAGAGAGAAGAAACGTCTTTTCCGCAGAAAAAAACAGAGAAATGGAAAGGCGGGAGTGTGAAAAAATCGAGATGTACAGGAGCCAGAATGAAGTCCGAAAGTTCTACCAGGTTACGGAAAGAACAATTTTTCAAACTGTTGGTATCCGATAGTAGCGATGACGGCGAAGATACCACAGATCCAATCCCAGAAGATGGTATTGAATTATACCGCCCAGCCAGGATGAGGTAAAAACAGCAATAAACCGGCTAAAGAATAATAAAGCAGCAGGAGCCGATGGCTTGCCAGCCGAGCTGTTCAAAACCGGAGGCGACACATTGATAAGGTGTATGCACAAGCTAGTTAGCACCATCTGGCAAGAAGAACGCGTACCCGATAGTAGCGATGACGGCGAAGATACCACAGATCCAATCCCAGAAGATGGTATTGAATTATACCGCCCAGCCAGGATGAGGTAAAGACAGCAATAAACCGGCTAAAGAATAATAAAGCAGCAGGAACCGATGGCTTGCCAGCCGAGCTGTTCAAAACCGGAGGTGACACATTGATAAGGTGTATGCACAAGCTAGTTAGCACCATCTGGCAGGAAGAACGCGTACCCGACGATTGGAACGTGAGCATCCTATGTCCAGTCCACAAGAAGGGAGATAAAACTGTGTGCTCCAATTACAGGCGTATAAGTCTGCTCCCTATTGCATATAAGATAGTATCTGGCATATTGTGATCAATGAAATTTTTGGACCCTATCAGTGCGGCTTATACCGGGCAAATCCACCATTAACCAGATATTTACCTTGAGATAAATCCTGGAAAAGATCTGAGAAATGCAGATCGCCACCTTCCACCTTTTCGTAGATTTCGCCGCCTTCGACAGCCCTATACGTTCAAAGGTATTCCAAGCCATGTCTGATTTTGGTATTCCTGCAAAGCTCATTCGGCTTTGTAGAACGACATTAACTGATACTCGGTCCTCGGTTAAAATAGGAAAGAACCTCTCCGAAGAGTTTATTACCAAACGAGGTTTCAGACATGGAGACGGCCTGTCGTGTGATCTTTTCAACATCCTGCTGGAGATGGTCATACGAGACGCGAATGTCAAAAGAAGTGGAACAATATACACGAACAGCCATATGTTACTTGCTTATGCCGACGACATTGACATCATGGGTCGATCGGTAAAGGAAGTAACTGACACTTTTGCAAATGTCGAAAAGGAATCTGCTAAAGTGGGTCTGGCGGTAAACGGCGAGAAGACCAAGTTGATGGTGTCGACGCGCAATGCGTCCATAGAGATCGGGCCAACTGTTGACGTTGGTTCCTATAATTTTGAGGTAGTAAAGGACTTCGTTTACCTCGACACCGCCGTAAACACAACCAACAACATCAGTTGTGAAATACGAAGAAGAATAGTGTTGGCCAACAGATGCTACTTCGGTCTGAGTAAGCAGTTTAGGAATAAAGCCACATCTCGTCAAACAAAAACAACGCTTTACAAAACACTAATACTACCCCTGCTGATGTATGGTTCCGAAGCCTGGGTACTTGCGCAAGCAGACAAGGCAGTGCTTGGTGTCTTTGAGAGAAAAATTCTTCGAAAGATCTATGGACCAATCTGCTTTGACGGTGAATATCGACGTCGTATGAACCACGAGCTGTATCTGCTGTACAACGACATCAGTATAGATAAACGTATCGAGATTCAACGATTGCGTTGGCTAGAATAAGCGATGAATAACCCGCTAAAAAAGCGTATAAATTCCAGCCACATGGCGGTGCACGCAGAATTGGCAGGCCTAAGCTTAGATGGAGCAAACAAGTGGATGAAGAGATAAAAAGGTGTGGTATTCTAGAAAGCGAAGCAGTAAACAGAGAGAATTGGAGATCTTTTCTTAGTTCGGCTTATAGAACAAATGTTCTGTAATGGGCCAGCTGAGCATATCATATTAATTAAAAGTGACTTTTGCGGGACCGTTTTCAATATTTAAATGGAATAAAAGTTATTTTAGTCAATAATAGGCAAAAGGTCATTCATTCGTGCAACAGGAAATAATTTTTTCAGAAAAAAATTTTCAACCAATATACATTTCTCTCTGAGACCCCCAACAGCCACGATCTGATCAAAATTGCGACCTGTAGCGTGATTGGATACATTACCGACTTCCGTGATATCTTCGTTGTTTGACCACATACGACAACCTACTTTACATGGTTGTAAAGGTGATATTTAGAGTTGGGTAATCTAGTTCCTAGTTCCTTTTTCCAGTTCCAAAACGTATGAGTGACATCATGAAATATAACGTGTGATATTAAGTATACGCATTTTGTTCAAAGAAAAAATGTGGGCCATTGGAACTGCGAAGTGAACTATATAGTTCCATATAGTTCCTTTGGCACAACTCTAGTGATATTGTCTACTTTCATTGTCAGGTATACCCTTTATAGAAGCTGAGATATTCGCAAAAGAATAAAACTTTGATTTTTTTCCCCACATTGTCCATTCCGTCCCCGAATATTATCCGATGATCCCCAAAATCAATAGGCTTCTTCCTCTGAGGAACCCCCGTTAACCCCCAAAATTTCGTGATTATCCGATCAAAATTCCTACCAGTTTTGTGACTAAAAAAATGCAAAATTGGCTGCAATGCCGACCTTTGCGATATTGTTTCACCACCTACACCATCAATGTAAAGGAGATTTTTTTCTTTCATTGACGGAATACTCCTACTAGAAACGGAGATATTCGCGTAAGAATAAAAAGTTGAATTTTCTACACATAAGTTTTTTTCCATTTCGAACCTTGGATATTATCCGAGCATCACCAAAATCAATAGGCTTCTGTCTCTGTGGAACCCCCATCAACCCCAAAACTTTCGTGATCATCTGATCAAAATTGTGACCTGTAGCGCGATTACAAACGATATCTCCGTTGTTAGACTACCTAGGACAACCTACGTTACATCGTTGCAAAGGTGATATTTTCTACTTTCATTAGCAGGTTTTGCTTTTGATATACCCCATATAGAAGCGGAGATATTCTCTTTGAAATAAAATGTTGACTTTTTCTCCAAATAAGTTTTTGCCCATTCCGACCACTGAATATTATCCGACCAACACCAAAATCAATAGGCTTCTTCCCCTCCGGGACTTTCATCAGCACCCAAAATTTGGTGATGATAGGATTAAAATTGCGACCTTTACAAGGTTTAGATGGACAGAGGGACGGACACACATAGCTAGATCGACTCAGCTCGTGGAGACACGAAGGCATTCATAGCAAAGGCGCTAAGCCCACAATGGGAGAGGCGATACATATTCCAAGGCCCCTGCTCCGAGCTCTTTTGGTCCGTGCCTTGCAATGGAAATGGGTGTACTTCCTTAGCCGCCTCCAGAACTACTGTGATAGCAGTTATGTTATTACTTGCTGAGTCAGAATATCTCCCAGTGTATATCCTACTTCTTCTACCAGTCTACCCAACAACATCGTACAAAGAGCGGAGGAGGAGGACTTGCATTTCTTATACACTGCTCTGTACACTACACTACTCCAGTACAGACCTATCACGCTTGAGCATGACTCTAGTGACCCATGTATGGGGGTAGCAGTGTCGTATGCCGCGGCAGAGATCTGCGTTATATGTCTGATATTAGTTCGTCTTTTCAAGAACAAGAGAAGATTGCCACAGTTCGCGGACATCAGCATTGTGACACAGGGTCTGATAAAAGAGATGTGCTGGCAACCAGTCAGTTCGCTGGGCCATATCATTTTCCTATCATTTCCGTTAACAGACAATCCGACTTCATAACCTATGACCGCAGTACTTTTCTGAGCCACGGATTATCTGATTGGCAGAGAATATACCAATCACCACTTCAGAGAACTGACCATTCCCTCAGATCGTCGGACAGCTGCAGTCACCCGCTACATACCTGCTAGTCGAATATTTCGGTTATTTGACCAACTTTTCCAACAGAAGCGACGAGACTAGCAAATGAACGGTACGGACCCTGAAGAATCGAAAATTAGTTTAGTTAGGTCTTGAAGTCAACACTCTAGTAGACGAACATAAGCGGAAAAAGTAGCTAGGCCACATGAAGCAATGTAATATTGTTACAGGATTGAATAAATTGTGGAAAACGGTTAAATCACTCAGGAACGCAAGAAAGCAAGATGATAGAACGGCTGTCGGTGACGGTGACGGTGACTCTTCCGAAGAGATGCTCGTGTTATTTTAACTGGCAATTTGTTTATGAAGCACCTCAAGAGTGGTAGGGTGAAGAGGAGTGTGCTCCGCCGTATAAGAGACGTCTCTCTACAACTTACTATGAGCGATGTTGCAGATGTCATTCAAAACGCAAATCATCCACGAAATCTCAATGGTAATACAATTGGATGAAACCGGAGTTTAGTATATAACAAGTGTCCTCAATTTATTGGTACCCACCCATATTGTACAGAAGCCTGGAAAGTAGACAGGGTGCTCCTGCTAATATAGCAAGGTAAGAATGCTAGCAGAGGGGAATCGAATAGGCTTATTTCCTTTTTGTCGCCCCACGATGAGAAGCAGTTTTCCAGTTGCTTAACATACACATGGATTTCGGAAAATACATAGTACTATAACAGCATTACACGACATATCCACACACATCAGTCCTATCAAACCTATCGAAGGCCAGCGATACCGTCAACCATGCCAAGTTGTTCAACGACACCGAAGACGACTTCCCTCCTGCCGCATTTTAAACGTTGGATAAGCAACTATATGTGAGGACGCCAGTCGTTTGTGGAATTCTACGAAGACCGGTAGAATGGAATAGGAAGTTACCCAAGGCGGGGTGATATATTTGGAACTGTTTAAACCATACCTTTCTAAAATTCCACACCCTTCAGATGGCATAGAGATCATAATGTATGCGGATGATTGTACGATCTTGGCGTCGGGTTCTACCATCTGCCACACAATGTAATAGGTTAAATATCTACATAGCTGACTAGGTATAGTTTTTCCTTTCAGCAACCGTTCTGTCTGTGGTAAAATGTGTGCGCTAATGTAAAATGCAAAGCGCTACGCAGTGGAATAATATTCAAATATAATAATATTCAGAATGCCGCTCTGAGGACATGAACGCGGAGTCTCACCATGGCACTAGTTGACCATCTTCATAAATATGTTACCGGTACATCAGCACAACAATATGTTACAGTACCTGTTTGGGTGTTATCGCAGTAAGCATCACTGCCACAATTTTGTGGACAGACTTCCCCCACCCATAGACATCGCGAGAGGTTTTCATGATCTAGAGCGGCATCCGGCAAAAAGGGGCACACGTGCCCTTGATGAGAATAACAACAGAACAACCACCACTCAGTCTTCGTTCAGAAGTCAATGAAGAAGGTTCTGTTGTCGCTTGTTTCAATGATTTTTAATTTTAGCAATGCATTAACGCACACGCTGTTTGTGGAGAGAGCGAGAGAGTCGTATGCGTGAGGCCGCAAACCAGTGGAAGGCATTGTGACTCACAAGAGAGGCAATGTGCTCTAAGTGAGCGTAAATTGGCTATCGCTCACAGCCTGTGTAGATGCTAACACGTTGCGAGCAACAACAAATTTACGCTCAATGAGAGCACAAGGGAGATCCAAAAATTTTCTCTGCCTCACTCTGCCGCAAACAATGCGTTTGTATTGGCGCCGATACCTGATCTAGAGAGAGAGAGAGAGGTCCACAGTTGCAAATGGGAATATCAACGACCCTATCTGGTGTACTTGGATATAGAGCTGGCAAACTTTCGATATTCCCAATATTAGATATTACATTTCAAAAAAATCGATAGCTATAGATATTATCGTTAATTTGTCATGGCTATTAATTTGGAAATAAAAATGGCGGAAATGTTTATGCTTTTCTTGATATTTTGCACAAGTACTTTACAGAAATATAAAGTAAAAAAAAAACAATTGCTTTTATTTAATAAAAAGTCACAAAAATACAATTTACTTTTCCGAAAAGTTTGTACGTGTGACTACGGACTTATTTTCTCTCATCCACAAAACCGAAAAACCGCGTAATTTCTTTTCATTTCAATAGATTTAAAAAAAATAATCGATACAATCGATAATGCTTGCTATCCAAGCTCTACTTGGATAGCATTCACACCGTACATAGAGACCACCAACTGCCAAAGCAAACATGAATAGTTTCAGCTCAATTAACATCTGGACGGTGCAGCCGTCTTAATTCGGATTGGGCCCGAATTGACATCACAATACCGAACGCAAGACCTACATGTGAACTGGGACCGCGCGATGTACTGCATTTGTTTAACTGCCCAGATAAACCCACTCACTTGTCTCCCGATTCTTTTGGGACTCAACCAGTGTAGCTGGATTGGAGATTTTTGAATCATGGACACAAAGGAACTAGAACCAGATAACTGAAGATGATACATGTACCTAACAATATTTTTCAGAAAATAATATGTGATAGTACGCCTAAAAGATGCCTATTCGTCAGGAATCTCTTCATATTACTAATACATACATACTAACTTTACGAAAATATCTAAAATTAAACTTCATAAAAAGGGAAAGGTTGGCTATCTTGGTATTTGATAAAAAATTATTACGTACTTACCTACCAACATCCTAATATTAAATTTCAAAGCAAAAAAAAATTCTAAAGCTAACCATTTATGTTTAGCTAAAGGTCATTTAGGCGAATACCTTGGCTTGTTAAATAAAGCAGAAAACATTTATTTAATTTTTTGCATCAAATGGAAATAATAGATATACAACGATCGCGCAGCAATCAGGCCTCTGGCACGCAAACATTCTGTGTTTTGCTTTTCGAAGACGCTACAAGTCACGACATAAGAAAAAGTCCCACCACATGAATAACTCGTAAAAACACACACACAGAGGACAGTAACTCCATGGAAATCGAATAATAATAACCAGCACTTCGTTGTAGGATTATTGTCGCGCATTCAATTGCTGAAGTCATAGAAACATTTTATTCTGAACAAACTTTAACATTTAGAAGTTAAAACATGATAGCTTCTCTCTCTCTCTGTGTGGGTCTTTTGTTCTTGCTTGGGAAAAAATGCCCCTATGGCTCCGAAACAACAACAACAACAACGACGACGAAAAATATTAACATTAGCAGACGACATGCAGTAGACTCGAACATGGCAAAGTTAATCAATAAGTACAATTCTTAAAAGATGCAAACCAAACAAAAGAATATGTTTGGTTATAAATAACATAGAAATAAACGAGGTGGGTATAACTATATTTTTCAATGTCGTGCTGCAGTGCTAAAAATACTAGGCTTAGTTCTTACATTAAAGGTAATGGGACAGAGACAACAATATATTTAATGACTCTCCTATTCAACTGTCAACGTACAAGCAAATGTTTTATCCTAAATATTAAGTCGACCGTGGCCGGTTATCATGGTAAACGACATAAAAGGCACTGCATTCATTTTAAGGACTACAATGGCAAAGGAATCAGTGAAAGAAAATAAATGATAGTAATACCTGCCTTGAAAGCTAGACATTGGATTTGTAAGGTAAACTCGTGGGTTAACGCCGCACAGTGGTTCAGAATGTTTTTATCTGGTAAAAACTCTGTCAGTTTTGAACTAATAAAGATATGTTTGTTCAACAGATAACACATTCTGTGTTCCGATACATCAAAAGCGATCTTGCAGTTGCAGAAGAATTCAAGGTCAAAGTTAAAATTTTGAGTTTTGGTTTTTATTACAGTGTTTTTATTATTACAGTGTTTTATTTAACTTGCTTTGGTGTGTGTTTAGTTCAAATCTGGTAACTCATTTTTAACACAGTTGCAGTTTACCAATCGAACTAAAACTTTGCACACTTTTCAGATGTGAATGACAATACATGAATATGAAATCAAAACCAATATTGGTCCATTTTACACTGTTTTGCAGTGTTTTATCTAATTTGCTTTTCAAATCTGGTAACTCATTTTTCACATAGTTGCAGTTGACCAATCGACCTTAAAATTTGCACACTTTTTAGATTTGGATGACAATACATGAATATGAAATCATAACTAATAGTGGTCCATTCTTACAGTGTTTTTACGGTGTCTAACTTGACGCCCGTTTTCAAATCTGGCAACTGATTTTTAACACGGTTGCAGTTGACCAATCGAACTAAAACTTTGTACATTTTTCAGATTTAGATGACAATACATGAATATGAAACCAACACCAATATGGGTCCATTGTTTCCTATAGCCCCCATATAACGGTAGCACCCGATTTCCTGTATTTTGCTTTTCAAATCTGGTAACTCATTTTTCAAGCAGTTGCAGTTGACCAATCGTACTTAAACTTTGCACACTTTTCAGATTTGGATGACAATACATGAATATGAAATCAAAACTACTATTGGTCCATTCTTACAGTGTTTTTAAGGGGTCTAACTTGACCCCCTTTTAAAATCTGGTAACTGATTTTTAACACGATTGCAGTTGACCAATCGAACTAAAACTTTGCACATTTTTATACCCTCCACCATAGGATGGGGGTATATTAAGTTTGTCACTACGTTTGTAACTACTCGAAATAATCATTGTAGACCCCACAAAGTATATATATTCTTGATCAGCGTGCAATTCTACATCGATATAGCCATGTCCGTCCGTCTGTCCGTCTGTCCGTCTGTCCGTCTGTGGAAATCACTCTAGCGTCCGAACGGATTGACGTAGGTTGATGAAATTTTGGGAAAATATGTTATATTTACGTAGGACTTTTGGTATTGAAAGCGGGCTATGTAGGTCCACGCTTTCGTATAGCCCCCATACAAAATGACGCGTGACGCGTCGTCATTTTAAGGAATTTTTAAGATATTTGGCCCATTTTACCACCGAATTGGTTGTAATTTGGTACTCTGTGTCTCCAGAGGCCAAAAAATATTCCTACCAAAGTTGGGTTATATAGGTCCACGTTTTGGTATAGCCCCCATATAAGGCCCCATATAAAGTACGCGTCATTTTAATATATTTTGAATGTATTAGACCCATTTGACCACAGAAATGGTTGCAATTTGGTATTTTGTGTCTTTAGAGGCCAGAAAACATTCCTACCAAAGTTGGGTTATATAGGTCCACGTTTTGGTATAGCCCCCACATAAGGCCCCTTATAAAGTACGCGTCATTTTAATATATTTTGATTGTATTAGACCCATTTGGCCAAAGAATCGGTTGTAACTTTGTATTTTGTGTTTCCAGAGGCTAAGAAACATTTCTACCATAAAATGGTTATATAGGTCCACGTGTTGATATAGCCCCCATAATACAATATCTCCCGATTTTCGATATTTTGAACGTTTTAGCCTCATTATCACACCGAGATGGCTGAAATTTGGTATTTAGTCTTCTTTAGGCGTATAAAACTTTCCCCCAGAAATTTGTAGGTATAGGTCCACGCCATCATATAGCCCCCATAGAACGGTACCTTCCGAATTTCGGTATTTTGAAGGTTGTGGCCACATTAATCCACCGAAATGTCTGAAATTTGTGGTGGAGGGTATAAAAAGTTCGGCCCGACCGAACTTAACGCTTTTCTTACTTGTTCAGATTTAGATGACAATACATGAATATGAAACCAAAACCAATATGGGTCATTTTTTTCCCATATAACGGTACCACCCGACTTCTGGTATTTTGAGGATTTTGTCTTCATTTTTAGCCCGAATTGGCTGTAACTAGGCATTTGAAGTTCTCAATAGTCCAGGAACCCCACTAAAAATTGTGGACGTAGGTCAAAGTTTAATATAGCCTCCATATAACGGTACCACCCTATTTGAAGCATTTTAATCTACATTTTCTGCTCAAATGGACTGTAATTCGGCATTTGGGGTTCTCAGTGGTCAAAAAAATTTATTTACTAAAAAGTTAAAAATAAAAAATAATTTAAAAAAATTAAGTTTCAGTTTTTTTTTTTTAGAAATGCACTTAAAACTAAAAAATAATTTGTCTCTTAGCCTCAATAAATATATTCTTTCTCATGATAGAATCTCTCAAATTAAACGTTTGCCGTTTAATTTTGCCACCATTCATAATTTAAATGCAAGCGTTTTATTTGAGAGATTCTATCATGAGAAAGAATATATTTATTTAGGCTAAGCGACAAATTATTTTTTAGTTTTAAGTGCATTTCTAAATAAAACACTGAAACTTAATTTTTTTAAATTATTTTTAATTTATATTTTTGCATCAAAATATGAGCGTTTTTGAGTTTTTCATATGTTCCAATCTATTCAAAAAAGGTCAAAAACCAATAAACAAACAATAAAGACACAAAAAATTATAAAAAAGCGGATGGCATGCGCAGGGGAATTTTTAAACAAAATTTAACAACAATCATTCACAGGCAACTGCGGTGATGTTATTTCAATTTATAGAATTCGATGAATTCTTAGTTGATATGTACTGGCATGTTGCAAAATATTTTGTTTTGGTGTTTCTTGGGAAAGCCGAAAAGTGAGTGTCATTCTCATTAACTTGAGAATACTCGATACTTAAAGAGTTCGGGTTTTCACTAAAAAATCATCATTTCAAAAACTTAAAAGCCAATTGATTATTGTTCAGTGAGTATATTAAGAATCCCCAAGGACAGATCCGCCGTGAGTCGAACTTCCGAGTTATGGAGTGATGAGGTTTCTGCTGAAGACCCTGTAAGGCATCTGAAATTAGCTGATGGGTCCAAGTGGTGTCGGACGAAACTAGTCTTCTCTGCCCTTACCTAAAGTAAATCAATTTAACTACAACCAATTCAAAAACTTGTTGTTTTTTTAAAATTTTAAAACAACAGATCAGTGGTCAGGTCTTACTTTAAAAATAAGAATTATTTTTTATTTTTAACTTTTTTGTAAATGCATTTTTTGACCACTGAGAAGTCCATTACCAAATTACAGTCAATTTAGGCCGAAAATGTAGATGAAAACTTTAAATTGCCTGAAATCGAGTGATACCGACCCATGTATGACCCATGTCCACAATTTTTGGTGGGGGAGTTTCTGTACAATTGGTAACTCCAAATGCGAAGTTACAGCCAATTATGACAAAAAATGAAGACAAGATCCTTAAAACACCTGAAATTGGGTGGTACCGCTATATGGGGGCTATAGGAAAAAATGAACAGCAGTTACCAACGATATAACGCTAATTTCAGATGTCTTACAGGATCTTCAGCAGAAACTTCATCACGCCAAAACTCGGAAGTTCGATTCACGGTGGGTCTGTCCTTCAGGATTTTTAATATACTCACCAAGGACTTTCATCCCCAAAAGGAATTATCACTGCCCCAGATTTTCACCTCCATTTTGTGTCAAAGTGTAGTACTTTAAAAGAGCTCATATGGGGCGTTATGGTAGTTCTTTCCAAAACATGGATCAATATTTAATTTCGGTAGAAAAATGTGACTAAAATCTTCAAAAAAAAAAAAACCATTTAGGGGGGCTATACCAAATTTGATGGGATGCAAGGGATGCTTTGAACCTGTATAAATGTCTTGTGCCTTTAGCGAAGACTAAATACCAAATGTCGGTTATTCCGTGTGAATAATTTGAGGGTACTATCTTCAAAATAAATACCGAAAAATGGGGAGGTACCGTTCTATGGGTGCTATATGAAGATGAAAACCTATATACACAAATTTCTGGTGAAAAGTTTTATACCCCCAACGAAGACTCAATATAAAATATCAGCCATTTCGGTGGGATGTTGAGGCCACAACCTTCAAAATACCGAAAATCGGGAGGTACAATTCTATGAGCTATATGAAGACGTGAACCTGTGCCGACAAATGTCTCGTTGAAAGTTGTTTACACCCAACGAAGACTAAATAACAAATTTCAGTCATTTCGGTGGAATATTTCGAAATACCGGAAATCGGAAGGTACAGTGGACGTAGTACTGTAGTACGGGAAGTACTGTTCGATAGGGGCTATATAAAGGCGTTGACGTATACCGACAAATTTCAAGTGGAACGTTTTATACCCGCAACAAAGACTAATTAACCAATTTTCAGTCATTTCGGTGGGATATTGGGGACACAACCTTAAAAATACCGAAAATCGAGAGGTACCGTTCTATGGAGGTTATATCAACACGTGGAACGATATAGCTCATTTTCAATACCAAACATCCCAGGAATAAAATAAACTACTATGGCAATTAGCGAGCTTGATTTCAACAGACGGACGGACGGACTTACATCGTTATGTCGACATAGAATTTTATGCTCATCAAGAATATATATACTTTATAGAGTCTTCGACCAATATTTTGATGTGTTACAAACGGAATGACAAATTTAAATGTACGCTCCATATTATGGTGGAGGGCATAAAAATAGATCATGATGAAATATGGGCTATATCGGTCCACTACTTCAGGTACCTCCTACGCAAAATTTCCTATTACGACGGTACAGTTTTTTCAGGGGCAAATGCATCATTCCTAATGGACTAAAGGATGTATAAACCCGGGTTTTATCAATTAAATGTCTAATGAGCATGATAATTTACGAAATGAGTATCCGATTTTATTGAAACTTTTCACAGCGTAATATTTCTTCTAAACCTACGTCAGCCTCTCGGAGGGTCTATATCGAACAACATCTTCGTATAAATTCCTCACAATTCCAAACCTTTTGGTCCTCCTACAGTTTAAGGGCTGTCTAAAGATCGTTTGAAATGTTTACCAAATGTACTCCTGTAGTAGAATTCTGTAACCCATTTTCGAGTTACCGATAAAAGTCGGTAAATTACATAAAACGCAAAACTATATCAATAAAAGTTGAAAACACTGTTGCTTTCGGTAGGAATTAGCCACAACTTCATTCTGGTTGTTAAGTTACCGACAAATTTCGTTTATTTCCGAAATTATAAGCATTTTAATTTTTCCGATATTCGTCGATAATTCGAAAAATGAGTCACAGAATTTAACTACTGGTCTTCTTGTTTTCAGCAATATATGGGCGACCCCATACTTAAATCACATAAAGCCACTGGTCGTTTAAACGCCACAAAAAATGGTTGCAAAATTTACATAAAACTCTGTTTTTTTTCGAATATTTTTATGGGCTTTTTTTGCATTTTGTTATAGTGTAGTCACTTATCTGTCATTTCGCGCTTATAAAGCTTTATGTGAACTATGTATTTCCACGATTTCGATTTTATGAAAAATTTAAATATGCGATAAAAATTTAATCAAAAATGTTAGAAAATGTTAGATTCATATAAACTCAGGAATTTGTTAGGAATGTAAGAGTATTTTCTCAATGAAAAACCAATGGATTGTCATATAAGAATACACCTATATTACCCTCCAAAGTTTCTGGCACTTTTAAAAGAAGGACCGATTTCAAGAGAACTATACGTTTTAGAGAAAAAAGTTATTTATTAATAAATGCTTAAAAAGTCTCAAAAATATCATATCATTTTCATATGCAATTTTAAGTTTTCTCGCAAAAAAATTCTCGGCGCTAAGTGGGTTAATAACGCGGTGCCCGGACATAAATGATTTTGGGCGTTATGCCCGCTCTGCTCTGCGAACATAATTCCCAAAATTCGTTGGGAGTTACGTCAGTGAATCAAAGCGGACGTAACTCCCAAAAAATCGCGTTCATAAATACCAACGATTTTTTTCTTAATTTCAAAATTATTTAATTGAATTTTGAAAGTTATAATTAGAAAAATTGTTATAAATTTTAAAGTAATATTTAGAATGTAAGAGGAATTATATATTTGAGAAGTCCTAAGTGCCAACCAATGCCGAATTATCCACAAAATCCTCCTGATTTCATAAAATTATTTAAAAACGAAACTATGCCCGAAATTATGTCAGTAGGAGTTCGGAGAAGTTTTACAATACTACGGAATTCGACAAAAACATTTTGTATGCATGACAATTATTAAAATTGTTCTATATAGACATGTAAATATACTTTTTTTCTTAATTTGGAGTAGTAAGAAAAAACAAATTTTTTTAATCTAGCGATTTTTTGGGTACCTCCCACACAAAACTTATAAACAAGTTCAGATTAGGACCTGCTCTCGAATCGCTTTGATTTTCGTTGCAAAAATTTGTATTCACTGCCCCCCATTCCGACGGTACAAGTTTCATCAGGGGCAAGTCCATACTTCCTGAGAAAATAGCCTAAAAAATGAAAAAAAAACCCTATGGTATAGTGTGTAGTTGTTAGAGCGCGAGATAAATCTCGAACGGATCTGCCGATTCGGTCCAAAATTTGGCCTTCGTAATATTTTGTCCAAACATAGTTTAAGTTCGAAGATAAGCCATATCGTTCCACTCCTTCAGGTACCTCTCGCACAAATGTTCAAAAATGTTAGGAAAATTTGTGAACAAAATAACTCTTGAAGGGAGTGACCGATTTCGTCCATACATTACACATCCAAATATATCTACCAGATATAGATCAGGTTCGAATATGGATTTTATTTGTCCACTCCTTCGGGTACATATCACGCAAAAATTCGGAAAGGTCACTTTAAGACCTGCTTCCGAATCACTTTGATTTTTTGAAGCAACTTGCATTCGCTGCCTCAATTATGGCGGTAATAGTTTTTTAGGGGCAAATCCATACTTTTTGAGAAAAGAGCCCGAAAGGTGTAAAAACCCCTATGGCACCATATGTAGTGACTGGGGAGCACGATAACTCTCGAACTGATTTGGTCCAACAGTTGGCCTTTGTCATATTTTGTCCAAACTTCAGTTTTAGTTCGAACATGGGCAATACCGGTCCACAGTCTCCGGTACTTCCCCCAATATTTAAAAAATGTCACTATGTCTCTTCAACGGGTCAACCAATTTGGTCCAAACTTTGGATCTCCTAACATTTTGTCCAAATTTAGTTAAACTTCTAAAATGGCCCATAACGGTCCTGTCCTTAGGATACATATGTATCGATCGGGGTATATCCCCCACAAAAGTTCAACATTTGTGTTCAAGTGCAGTTTAGGGTCTGTTCGAAAACCCTTTGGAAATGCATACCGATGCTGTTCGATATGGTCCTGTTTATAGCTATATTATGTTTTCCGTGGACAAGTCCATGCTTCCTGGCATACTGGTCCAAAAGTTATACGATGACCCACTGAAATGATTAGTTGGCGCGATATATATTGAAAAGATATGACTCCCAAAATAAGATCCACTTCGATAATGGACTATGCAGGTTCATTTCTTTAAGTACCTCCTCCGCACCATTTTTGAACTTTAATCCTAATCCATATTTTTGTCGGCAAGTTCAAATGCCCAAAAAGTTTTTAAATTACATGGGCTAAGGGTATATCTCTGTCGGCAAAGCCGACTGATATTTTTTTACTTGTTTGTTTTCTTATACATTTGAAAAAAAAATGTATTTAAATAAAAATCACGTAAATTTAAAAAAAGGGACATAAATCCGATTGGTACTTATGTCCCCCAGTGGGGGTGTCGGACATAGCTCCCAAAAAAATTAAGAGTTATGTCCGCAAACCAAAATCGTTTTGGGAGTTATGTCCGTTGGGAGTTATGTCACGGCACTGTTGGTCAATCCCTTCAGCCACCCCGCGCTTTAATCCAAATCAATTTTATTACCAAAAGGTTAGCATTTATTCGGAACGTCCACAATCGTTAAGATAAATACCCAAAAAGTCTCGGCCAAAGAAAGCCATAATTTCGATGAGACACAAACTAGGATATCGGTAGTGTAGCCAGTAATAAATTTGTCCATAGAAGTGTCAATTCACACAGGCTGAGATTATATGTATCTTTATCGGTAAAGCCGACACTTGTTGGAGTTTGATTGTAATGGTGAGTATCCCAGCTTTGCTTAGGGATATTTCAATAAAAGTGACCAGTATTAAAGAAGACCTTCTGAGCTTTAACATGGTACTAATTGACTTCCCAAAATGATCAAATACTAGAGATATAGAAAAATACGCTCAGGTATTCCAAATAAAAATTTTGAAATTTCATTTAAAAACGTGGGCCGATATAGCTCACTTTTAATACCAAACATCCTAGGAGTAATCGAAACTTCTGTACAATATTATAAATATTGCGAGCTATACCTTGAGTTCAACAGACGGGCGGACGGACATGGTAACATCGACTTAGAATTTTGTGCTGACCAAGAATATAAATATTTAGGAGGTCCCCGATGAATATTTAGATGTTACAAACGGAATGACAAAGTTAATTGTAGCCTGCATATTATGGTGGAGGGTGTAAACGTAGGTTTAGAGCTATACCCAAACGTAGGTTTTTCTCAGAACTTATTTGCTCCTTCCCTCATTGAAAATTTCAAGTCAATATTTTGATTAGAAATGCGTTTGTAGCGCGTTCCCTCCCTTACAATTTGCGAAACAGAGCATTGGTGCGAATACTTCTGGTCACCACTCATACGCCATGCAGTCCAAAATGTATTGAAGACGTCCTAAATTGTTACAGATTAGAACATCACGTTGCCAATAAATTAAAACAAAACTTAAATTAATTGATTCGAATAGTTGCACTATCATTAAAAAAACCCATTAAAACAACCCTCGTATCTACAAAACATGCACAACAAAGAACAATTTCCATTAGATGCAACTCTTTATTATTTACACACAATCATTTGCCAAGTGAAGTGCAAATGGAAGGAGTTCATAAAAAAACTCAAACGAATGCAACATTGTGGTGAGCGAAAAAAATCAATCTTTAGCCAATAGTTTTCAAAAGAAAAACAAGAGAACAAAGACATGAAAGACAAACGGCAAATGCAATTTACACTTTAACATTTAGCAGTGGGCCAACGTCACACGTCACATTGTCGTCGAACGGCCACAAAACACTCCAATGCATTCAGTTTCAACTCCATTAAAATCAAACATTCCTAACGCTATTGACTGTGCTGTGGACTGCAATGAGCCTAAAACAAAATCATTTTTCATCTTAGATGACGTGTAGAAAAAACACAACAAACAGACATTCTAATATTTGGACGTAGTAAAATCGTTCGTACGTATGTACGTTCGTTCATTCATTCATTTGTTATTTCATGTCACCGATTTGTGTTGGCCATCTTTTTGTTTTCTTGTTTTTGTTTAAGATTTTAATTCTGGTTCAGAGCATGACAAGTGAATGTGTTGAATGTAGCTCAACAACCGTCAACAATTGTTGCTGCTGCTGTTGATTATGGACTGAGTTGAGTAGATGGACTGATGATGGTTGGTTGAAAATAGCGTAAATCTGTACTTACCCCTACTCCGCCAACTTTGACGCACACATGGAACATTTGACATTGAGTCTCCGGATCTGCATAATAACCACCAAGTATTTTGTCATGACATGTGAATCGTGTCTGTGGCATATTCTGTAGACTGTATGTTGGCCATGGCTTCTTAAAGAATGATGACTCTTGTCCTAGTATTGTATTCGTTACACTTAAAACAATTGCTGTAATTGCAAGTGTGTGTGTGTTTGTACAGGTAAACAAGTGTCCAAGCCAATGCGAAAAGATAAAAAAAGAAGAAGAAAAAAAATTAAATATTAATACATTAATTAAACAAAATGCAGTGCATATGAATGGAAAAATATTAAAAATGTTGCAAACCAAATTTTTTGCATGTGTTTCTATAAATTGTATGTAGTTATTATTTATATGGAAGTGTTACATATACATAAATCTTTTTTTTTTTCAAAAGTTGCACAGAAAAGTTGCTGTGACAATTAACAATAAATAATACGTTATGCAGCAACAAGTAAAAATGAAGTATTCTAAACTATAAGATAATAATTTGTTTTCTTTTAGTTACGAATGTAGCTATGTATGGCGTACAGAAATAAAATAACATCCCAAATCGAAAATGAAGATATGTCCCAAACATAAAACAACAACCAAACTTTTGGCCCCTAATTTCTTTTTTTTTATACCCTCCACCATAGGATGGGGGTATATTAAGTTTGTCACTACGTTTGTAACTACTCGAAATAATCATTGTAGACCCCACAAAGTATATATATTCTTGATCAGCGTGCAATTCTACATCGATATAGCCATGTCCGTCCGTCTGTCCGTCTGTCCGTCTGTGGAAATCACTCTAGCGTCCGAACGGATTGTCGTAGGTTGATGAAATTTTGGGAAAATATGTTATATTTACGTAGGACTTTTGGTATTGAAAGCGGGCTATGTAGGTCCACGCTTTCGTATAGCCCCCATACAAAATGACGCGTGACGCGTCGTCGTTTTAAGGAATTTTTAAGATATTTGTCCCATTTTACCACCGAATTGGTTGTAATTTGGTACTTTGTGTCTCCAGAGGCCAAAAAATATTCCTACCAAAGTTGGGTTATATAGGTCCACGTTTTGGTATAGCCCCCATATAAGGCCCCATAAAAAGTACGCGTCATTTTAATATATTTTGAATGTATTAGACCCATTTGACCACAGAATTGGTTGTAATTTGGTATTTTGTGTCTTCAGAGGCCAGAAAACATTCCTACCAAAGTTGGGTTATATAGGTCCACGTTTTGGTATAGCCCCCACATAAGGCCCCTTATAAAGTACGCGTCATTTTAATATATTTTGAATGTATTAGACCCATTTGACCAAAGAATCGGTTGTAACTTTGTATTGTGTATTTCCAGAGGCTAAGAAACATTTCTACCATAAAATGTTTATATAGGTCCACGTGTTGATATAGCCCCCATAATACAATATCTCCCGATTTTCGATATTTTGAACGTTTTAGCCTCATTATCACACCGAGATGGCTGAAATTTGATGTTTAGTCTTCTTTAGGCGTATAAAACTTTCCCCCAGAAATTTGTAGGAATAGGTCCACGCCATCATATAGCTCCCATAGCTCGCCATCATATACCTTCCGAATTTCGGTATTTTGAAGGTTGTGGCCACATTAATCCACCGAAATGGCTGAAATTTGTGGTGGAGGGTATAAAAAGTTCGGCCCGACCGAACTTAACGCTTTTCTTACTTGTTTTTTTTTGGACCTGTTTTTATTTAGTAGTTGGGGCCAAATTGTTTTTACAAATTTAATTGGGGTGTAATTGAATTCTCTATTAGGGCCTCTACTATTACAATTAAGCAACAAACACAAATTTGGGGTGTCATTTCGTAATATTTATACCCTACACCACTATGTGGAAAGGGTATTATAAGTTTTATTTTCCAAAATGCATGTAACACCGCGAAATATTCGTCGCAGACCCCACATTTGGTATACCAAAACTCATATCTCGACGAGATAAATCGATTTAGCGATGTGTGTCTGTATATCCGTTCGTCCGTTCATTTAAAATTTTAATCAAACTCCAGGCCGCAATTATGTACCGATCGTCACGTGGATAAATATTATGCTTTTGGTCCATTTCACCCGCTAAATATTTCACAATCATGACCAATAAAAATAGGGATCTATTCTGGTCTGAACCCGACCTCCATACAAAATTTCGTGACGATCGGTCTGTTTGTGCCTTATAGACTCGAAAACCGCTAAACAGATCTTACTGAAATGTTTAGGGTACATTGCTACATGGCCTGGAATGAAAATAGGCTATATCATTTTTTGAAATTTCGCGTTGATCTGGAGATATAGCATCAAAACCGGAGGTACCTCCAAAAAATTTAGAATTTGTATGCAAATACAAATTTCCAAATTTTGTATGTGTGACGGAATTTGATGTAGAAATAAATTTACTACATTATATTCAAATCGGTTCAGATTTGGATACAGCTCCCACACACATATATTTTCGTCCGATTTCCTTATTTTATGCACCAAACATGCTATTTATGTCCAATTTCAATGAAATTTGGAATGTGTGGCGGAATTTATTTTAGAAATACATGTGCCAAATTATATTGAGTTTGGTTCAGATTTGGATATAGCTCCCATCTACATATATTTTCGGCCGATTTCCTAATTTTTGCACCAAGCACGCTGTATATGTCCAATTTCGCTGAAATTTGGAACGTGTAACGGAATTTGGTCTAGACATAAATGTGCCGAGTTATATCGAAATCGGTTCAGATTTGGATGTAGCTCCCATATATATTTTCGGCCGATTTTCCGCATTTGATGCACCAAACACGCTATATATGTCCAAATTCGCTGAAATTTGGAATGTGTTACAGAACTTGGTCCAGAAATAAATAAGCCAAATTATATCGAAATCGGTTCAGATTTGGATATTGCTCCTATATATATTTTCGGCCGATTTCCTGTATTTGCAAAAGTTATATCGAAATCGGTTCAGATTTGGATATTGCTCCTATATATATTTTCAGCCGATTTTCTGTATTTGATGCATCAAACACGCTATATGTGTTCAATGTCGCTGAAATTTGGGATGTCTGACGGAATTTGTTCCAGAAATAAATGTGCCAAATTATATCGAGACCGGTTCAGATTTGGACACAATATATATGTATGTCCAATTTCACTGAAATTTGGAAAGCGTGGCTGAATTCGTTCTAGAAAAAAATGGGACAAATTATATCGCAATCGGTTCAGATTTGAATTGATTTTCTGTATTTTATGCACAAAACACGCTATGTATGTTCAATTTAAATGAAATTTGGAATGTGAGACGGGATTTGGTCTAAAAATAAATTTGACAAATTATATCGAGATCGGTTCATATAGGAATATAGCTCCCATATATATTTTCGGTCGATTTCATGTTTTTGTTACGTATGTTCAATTTCAATGAAATTTTGAAGACTTAGCAGTCAGTAGGAGTCATCATTATTTACACAAGTATTTATTGTTGGGAAGGAATTGACCATGGCTACAGCTATTAAGTCTCATATCCTTGAGAGACTTCTTAAGATTTATATTTTATTATGATATATCTAAATCATTAGGAATACTTATAGGCGGGAAGGCTTTCGGAAGAGTGTTACCTCCTGAAACATACAAAAATACCATAGTAGCTCCGTAACAACCCTGAATAGGTATATACGCCTTCCTATCTCCTATATTTATGAGCTAAAATATTAAAAAGGTTAATATAATTATGCATTCCATTATATTTTGTCGTAGTCGGGGCAGCAAAGAGCACCGGGTTCAGCTAGTAGGGTATAAAAATCAAATGTCGTTCGTTGGTAATTGCATCAGATGTGAACGGCTGGACCGATTTGGATAATTCTTTTTTTGAAATGTTCGTCATAATTCAACTTAGGTGTTTATGCAAAGAAAATTGACCACGTCCACTTTTTTAATTTTTATACCCTCCCCCATAGGATGGGGGTATATTAAGTTTGTCACTACGTTTGTAACTACTCGAAATAATCATTGTAGACCCCACAAAGTATATATATTCTTGATCAGCGTGCAATTCTACATCGATATAGCCATGTCCGTCCGTCTGTCCGTCTGTGGAAATCACTCTAGCGTCCGAACGGATTGACGTAGGTTGATGAAATTTTGGGAAAATATGTTATATTTACGTAGGACTTTTGGTATTGAAAGCGGGCTATATAGGTCCACGCTTTCGTATAGCCCCCATACAAAATGACGCGTGACGCGTCGTCGTTTTAAGGAATTTTTAAGATATTTGGCCCATTTTACCACCGAATTGGTTGTAATTTAGTACTTTGTGTCTCCAGAGGCCAAAATATATTCCTACCAAAGTTGGGTTATATAGGTCCACGTTTTGGTATAGCCCCCATATAAGGCCCCATATAAAGTACGCGTCATTTTAATATATTTTGAATGTATTAGACCCATTTGACCACAGAATTGGTTGTAATTTGGTATTTTGTGTCTTCAGAGGCCAGAAAACATTCCTACCAAAGTTGGGTTATATAGGTCCACGTTTTGGTATAGGCCCCACATAAGGCCCCTTATAAAGTACGCGTCATTTTAATATATTTTGAATCTATTAGACCAATTTGACCAAAGAATCGGTTGTAACTTTGTATTTTGTGTTTCCAGAGGCTAAGAAACATTTCTACCATAAAATGTTTATATAGGTCCACGTGTTGATATAGCCCCCATAATACAATATCTCCCGATTTTCGATATTTTGAACGTTTTAGCCTCATTATCACACCGAGATGGCTGAAATTTGGTATTTAGTCTTCTTTAGGCGTATAAAACTTTCCCCCAGAAATTTGTAGGTATAAGTCCACGCCATCATATAGCCCCATAGAACGGTACCTTCCGAATTTCGGTATTTTGAAGGTTGTGGTCACATTAATCCACCGAAATGGCTGAAATTTGTGGTGGAGGGTATAAAAAGTTCGGTCCGACCGAACTTAACGCTTTTCTTACTTGTTCTATTTTAATATTTTCTACAAAAACTACTGAACCGATTTTCCTGAAATTGTCAGGGAATGTACAGGGATGGCTCCGGTAAAAATGGACAACATATTTTGTTAAATTTCGGAGTGGCGGGGAACTTCCCCTATATCCTATTTCTTAAAAATGCTATATTTAGAATAATTACGTATCGGTTTGGAAATTAATTTACGAGACAATTGTAGTTGTGTCTCCGACCTTACCTACTTTTTTAGGACCAAAAGACTTGACCACGCCCACTTTTTAAAATATGTTACATCTACAAAACTACTGAACCGATTTTCCTGAAATGTGCAGGGAATGTAATGCGATGGCACCCGGTGAAAATAGGATTCATATTTTCTTGAATTTCGAAGGGGCGGGATACTTCCCTTCGCCATATTAAAAATTGCCTTATCTTTATGAATACAAATCATAACCCAACTAAGGTATTTATAGAAAGAAAATTTTACCACGCCCACTTCTTTAAAATTTCAATTTACCCATGTGATATTTTTAAAAAACGCTATTTTTGGAAAAATTACGCATGTATCGGTTTAAAAGTGTACGGATTAGTCTACAATCTAGGTACTTCTTTGGGGCCTAAAGACCCAACCACGCCTGCTTTTTTTAATATGTTATATCTCCAATACTACTGAACCCATTTCCATCAAAAGCTCAATGTTTGCCGTTTTTATGTATATTTTATGAATTTCGGAGGACATTCTTCCTCCTCACGACATTCTTTTAAACGCTATATGTATAGCCAAACTTATGGTTATATCGGTTTCAGCATACATTTTCAGAATACATTCAACTTAACAATTTTTTTAACTTTTATAATTAGATCGTTTTAGGATGAATACAGCATCAATTGGCGAACAAATCCGACGAAGTCTGTAAGAGAAACGAAAGATTACGGACAATATCTGTTGATCAATTTAAAATCCTCAATGAATTAATAACTCTTTTTTGACAATTGACCCGAAGGAATAATGTAGAAAATACCTAATTTTGAATTGTAAATCATAAAGTCCATAAAATGTTATCATTAAAACTCAAATGTCGGGCCAGCAAGGCGGACCCGTATCGGCTAGTTAACAATAAATAATACGTTAAGTTAGAGCGGGTCGAGTCTTTAGATACATGCAAGCAGCGGCATAATTTGTTCCAAAAACAACAACATAAATAATAATTAGTTTTGTTGCTCTTACGAAAGTACATATGTCCAAAATTTGTGGTGAGGAAGTTTTCTGACCAATGAGACCATTTAATGGCAAATTACAGCCTAAATGCCAAATTACATTGAGCCGAAAATGTGGACAAAAACTTTAAAAATACCTAAAATCGGGTTGTATTGTTATATGGGAGCTATTCAAAAACGTGAGCCTCAAACTTTGGTAATCTTAAAATTTAACAAAACACTTCACTTGGTGCCGCCTAAAAAATCCGACATCGAGTTTTTCTCTTTGAGTTAAAACCAGTCTAATGTCTACATAGCTCACTTTGTACATTTCTTCCACCTGAGAAATATGAAAATATCCGCCGCTAATTCCACTGACACACTGTACACCGTTAAAATGAGTCCCTCTCTGAACATATTGGCCAATGGTGCCCTGATTTCGACGACTAATTACTCCAAGATATTGGGTGTAATGTTCGACAGCATGTTTAAGTCGTCCGCGCAAACCTATGACAAGACCAGAAATATGACCAAGGTTCTCAAGTCGCTGGCCGCTAGCATTTAGGGGTGCTGACAAAAAACATTCTGATTTCTTACAAGGCACATTGGGCCCAATGGCAGGTTTCTGAGGCAAAAAGTCTAGTTTTGAAGTCATATATTTGTATAAATTAGTAACGGGATTAGATTCTTAACACTTTGAGCCACTTAGAAACAAAATCATTTCAACCTGGCAACGCTTCGTGGTCACATACCGAGCTGTCAAAGATATTGCATGTTACTTTGTAAAATTTTATAAAAATTTATCCAACGAAGAACAAATTTGTTTCGCTCGGCAATTAAAAACCGCTGATTTAATAAACAGTTTTTTTAATGGATAAAACGTGTAAAGGTATATAAATTAATATTCTGATTAAGAAATAAAAGAAGTTAGATTTGGTAAGGAATATTTGAAGTAGACTTGTGGTGTATTTTTTGTGTAGTTCGTATTGTAGTTTAAATAGTTTTTGGAATAAAACTCGCGGTATTGCGACGTATTGTCGAAACTATATATATCTGATAGAAGGTAATAGTGAGTACTATATGTGTAAAAAAATTTCATGTCCGTATGGATCCGAATACTTATAGAAAATTACTTACAGATAGCGTGACACTTAAAAATTTGGAAATTTTTATTTATTAGACTGGGTTGGGACTGGACGATGCTCAATATGACACAAGTCGCCAAATTTTATAGTAATCTTATCCGAGTTACACCAAGCATTGAAATCTTCAATATTCTAGATATTTAAATTTAATAACTGGTACTACAAACACCTACTAAATTTCAAAATCTTAACCTGTAATTATAAAGTTTTCAAATAAAGGACGCGATCGCGGTTTTCTACTTCCAAAACATAAATTAATGATAGAGGTCACAATTACTGTTGTTTTGTATACCAATGCGTCTAATAATCTCTGAGATTTCGCGTTTGGCTAAAACACGTTGTGGGGGAGGTCCCCCACCCCCTCCATTTTTCGGTATGAAAAGTACCTTACGATCTATTCTCAGACCTTATGAATCTACAAACAAAATTTTATCAAATTCGGTCCAGCCATTTCAGAAGATTTATATTTCGAACATCATGGTATACCTGAAAATGTTTCTATATATATGTAGATATATATCTGAACCGATCAGAACCAAATTTTCAGGACATGATTCTAAACTGAACAGGATTTACCATATTAAATTTTAAGGCGATCGGATGCAAATTGTGACCTTTGTGGGGCTTAAATATAAAATCGGATGAAACATATATATGAAAACTATATCTATTTCTGAACCGATTCTTACCAAATTTTGCAGAAGTACTTTTATACCCATTATAAACATTGGAACGAAATTTGGTAGCTCTAGCTGCTTCCAGTGACTTGTTGCCTCAAAAACCTGTCATTGGGCCCAATGTGCAAGGCAATAGGACGGTCTGTGATAAGTTATGCGTCGCCAGTGTAAGCGAATGTTTGCGCTACTCAGTGGACGAGTATTCAAACCTGGCAGAATGTCGCCATGAGGGCTGCAGAAGGGTGCCTCCTCATGATACCAGTGGACCATATTCACGAGGAAACGAAGATTTTACCGGTACATCATCATAACAAGGTGTTGTCGATGCAGTCAGTGTCTGCTTGGGAGTTATCGCAGTGAGCATCCGTGTCACGATTTAATGGACAGGCTTACCCCACCCAGACACGTCAGGAGTACAGTTTTTGGGTTTCACCAGTTTTTATCATTACCGGGAAACTGAAATCTTAAAATCCCCAATGCCGGGAATCTTGTAAAATACGTCGGTGGGTCCATATTTCTGTGATTTTTTTTCTATATTCCCAAATACCCATATGAAAAACAACGCTATTTCCATCTATTACCATTTGTCAAAGGCCCAGAGCCAAATTTTCAGAGAGTTCCGTTCCGAAAAATAGCTGACTTGATTTTTCTATATCGAGCAAAAACGAAAAAATATGGAAAAATGAATGGATTGGGTTACGAATATCATCTCATAATCATATGCCATTTCCATTAATCAGAGCAAATGATATCGCTCGGTGAAAAGAATTTGGCTCTGACAATCAAATTATTTATCACAAATTCCTATTTTATAGACCTCGAAAATCCTATGCTTTGGAAGCGAACCTAATGCCGGAACTTTGACTCTGTACTAAATGGAACTGATTATATATTTCATATACCTACGCTGAAAGGTGGAATTATTGAACCACCCTTGTATTTTGATAAATATAAACTTGGGTGCCACCGTGGTGCAATGGTATGCACACCCGCCTTGCACACATAAGGCCGATTCCCCGGCCAGCCAACATCAAAACATTTTTCAACGGTGGCAAAATACGCCTCAGTAATGTTGGCGACATTTCCTCAGTATTTCAGCCATGTAAAACTTCTCTACAAAAGTGGTGTCTTAGACACGCCGTTCGGACTCGGCCATTAATTGTAGGTCCCATATCATTGAGCTAATATGAATCGGGGTGCACTCATTGATATGAGAGAAGTCTCCCTTGTCCCTTATGGGATGTTTGTGGAACAATTATATAATTATTATAAACTTCATTTATATTAAATGTTTATTTATGAGGAAAATCAAATGAAATCAGACATAAAAAATCAAAATAGAGGATGAATATACAAATTTCATTCTTTCGCACTTATACAGACGAACGAACAGAAAGACAGGCAGACAAACGAACAAACAAGTTGTCTGAAATGGATATCGTTCGAATACATTGGGGTCCAAACATTATTTCAATAAAACACATTTTTGATATATCTGTGGATATAACCAGTAAGGAAAGGATCATAGTCGTTTCCTTTTGTATGTTACATACAAATGCACAAAGACATAATACCCCTTAACACAGTGTGGTGTAGGGTATAAAAATAACGCCAGGAACAAGGAGGTCGTCTACCGATGCTTCTCTCCTCACCTTTGAAATTGTATTGTGGGCAGACATTGTTAAATGTAATTAATTTCTTTACATTTTTTGTAAGCCTTGATCGGACGACATGCATTTTAACACTAGGGGATTTATGTGGTCTACGATGATGGATGATGCTAGAGAACACATATTATATTTTTGCCTTATAATTACACTGTGCTACAGTGAAGATTTGCAAGGGTTCTGATGCATAAATTCGGTATTGTCGGAGTCTATGGAAGACATAATACCTCTGGTTTCTTTGGGTCATGCGAAAAGACATTAGAGGTCTACGGCTATGGTCCAGTGAAAATATAGGTGTCATATGCGCTCTCACATGCACAATTTGGTGTGGTCCAAAAAACTACAATGATGGGACTCACTCCTACTTTGGTGGCATTTACGGAATTAACCCTAGCAATTGACTTTCTTTGGTGACCGATGGTGAAATTTGACGAAGAATATTTTTGTCTCTGACATCATCTCTCTAAAATTATGTTTTGTGGGACAATTTTGAATAAACTCAAATGAAGTCCGACCTGAACCCTAAAACGTGTTTTTCATTTTTAGAGATTCCTGGCGATTAGACAAGAGTTTCAGATTTGGTGTATTCTAAGACCTATAGTAAAATTTTATGGCGAAACATTTTGTAGAATATTCGGATGTGATCGTATCAAATTTAATGAATTTTTGAAAGATTTTCGAAAAAAAGGATAAAAAAGACCCCTTTGATGTACCGCATGAGGGTTAAAATGTTTAACAAAAATATTTCCCACACCCTCCTAAGTAAAGTTGCCAAAGACACTATATACCTGAAATGCAAGGATTCCAAGATATCTAAACTCGAATATTTCGAAAAATTTTAAAATGGGCGGAACTTGCCCCGCCTTTTTTTTGGTTACTTTCCGACGTAAACTTTAAAAACGCCGATACACGTGTTTCATATTTTTAGCTCTACTTTCATAATCTACTCGATTTTCCTTGTCATTTTTTTGTCGCACAGTGTTATTTGAATGCAATTATGTTCACAAAAAATAAATTCTTAAATTGCACATAATTCTCATTACAGTTGTTAATATTTCCTCCACTTAATAATTATACATGCATACATAAAATATCTTTTGAGTCTTTCCTTCTTCTTTTTTTGTTAACATGAATTGAATTTAATTCACAAACACACACTGATATACACATAATACAACAAGAATTGTACACAATGGTGATTTTGAAAAATTACATTCAAAAATTTTGCAATTTCATCAACTTCATTCATTCACAACTACTCATTCATCATCATGTTAAATTCATGCCGCATTCGCAGAACTACAAAGAGCACCCAGTAACAACTTCAAAGATTTGGATGCCAACAAAAAATCAAAATGAAAAATCATTTGACTCCACGGAACAACAAACAAAATTAACATTAAATTACACATTTTTGTTGTTTGTTCGAATTTCAAATGAAACTAGAATATTTCTGTGAATTGTTTTGATTGCACAAAATGTTAATTGAAATGAAGAACAAGTAGATCATCAAGCAAAGCTTTACCACTGCAGTGGAGGTAGGCTAACGATGTCGATTGCTCAATATTTAAATGAATTTTGTTTTGTAGGCGCATTGTAAATTTTCTGATTTTTTTCATTTCTAAGTAAAATGTTATTGTAAATGCATATGTTTCATTTACAGACATTATTACACAAATATTTCGTAGATTAAGGAGAATCCTGAGATACGGGTGGAACATAATCGTTATTGTATTGGCTTCTACTGATATTCAAATTATGATCAGAAAAGCCCAATAAAAACGAGAAATTACGAGGAAAGTAGTAAGAGAAATATGTCATCATTTTGCTTTTGCGAGAACTACAGTAGTAAGCACCGAGGACTGAGCACAAGTCACACATTGTATTTCGATGACCATATTATGGCTTTTTGGGGTTTGGGGAATCGCACTAGGAAGAACGTGATATGTTTTTCCAACCACCAGATCTGGTAGTAAAGAAACATTAAATATTCATAGTTGGAAAGATGGAAAATCAGCAGTTGCAGGTTTTCCAGTCTCTGTAATTTCCTCTGAAAAAGGATCTTTTCAAACAATTCAGAACAAAATCAGATTTCAGACAAGGACAACATGCCGACGACATCCACATACTCTACGTGCGGTGATCAAAACAAACCGAAACGCTGTGTGGTGTGGTTTCGGTTCAATATAAGATCAAAGAGATAAAGGGGGTCATGAGTCAAATAAATATTTTGGTCGCATCGGTGCAGGAAACCAACCTTAGAAACAACTGCAGAAAGATCACACCAGAATTGGAGGAATATAATTATATTTCTCATTGCTGTTAAATACTTAACTGTTAAATACTTAACAATTTGTAATGAGTTAGTGGTCCATGCTGTGTGGAACCAAAACCTAAAAAGGATAGATACCTAAAATTAATTTATTATACCCACAGCCTTTATGTTAATAAAATGATACGATGGAAATGTGCCCCATCGAAATAATGTATGTTTGGTCGAAATCCGTTTCAGACAATTTGGAGTCGATTAAGGCATGTCCGTCCATCTTTCTCTCTGTCTGTCCACATGGTTGGAGCGCACGATAACTCTCAAACTGATCCAAACTTTATTTCTCGAAGTATTTTGTCCAAACTTCGATCACGTTCGAAGATGAGTCATATCGGTCCACTTCTTAGGATACCTCTCCCACAAAGGTTCGAAATTTTTCGTTTAAATGGTGTGCACGATAATTTTCGTAATATCGTAATATTTCTTCCAATCATAGATGAGCTTCGAATATGGAATATATCGGTCACACCATCGGGTGCCACCCACACAAAATTTCAACATTTTTGCCTCATGTGCAGTTTAGGAACACGCGGACGGTATGAATTTGTTGGCAGCATGTTGTTCTTGCGGCCCCTTTTAGGACGGTATATTTTTTTTCGGGGGCAAGTCCTCAGTATCTCAGGAAATAGATAATGGCCCAGAAACTCTAAATAACCCTATCGACACTAACTCAAATGACTAATGAATACGAAAGTTGCACATTGTAAAATTTATTCGAAACATACATCAAGTTCCAAAAAGGTGTATATTGTAAAATACTTTCGGGTACCTCCCTCATAAAAGTTCAACATTTTAGCTTAAGTGCAGTTTAAGGGCTAATTAAAGGTCGTTTGCAAATTTTTACCGAAACTACTTCTTGTTGTCCTCATAACAACGATATAATGTTTTTTCGTGGGCAAGTACATGCTTCATGACATAACTGTCGAAAAGCTCTAACAAACAGCTCGATGACAAACTAAAGTGCCTATCGAAAGGAGCGATTGATCTCGGTTCAACCTTTGTATATCGTAATATTTCTATCACAAATAAAACATGTTCGAATATGGACTATATCGGCCATATCTTCGTGTACCTTCTGCACAAAATTTCAAAATTTTTCGCAACTGTGCAGTTTAGAGACATGTCTAAGATAGTTTTGAAATTTTAACAGCATATTACGACAGTATCATTTTTATATCGGGGGGAAGTCCATACTGACTGTGATAATGGCCCAAAAGCTGTAAAAAATCAACCACCACCACTTGTAAATTTCAGAAAATCGAAAACAATTTTATTGACCTATTTTAAAGCAGAAGTAGCATAGAATATGTGGTAAAACTTTTAAGTCTATCGGAACAACATTGACTGAAATATGAGTGTTGGAAGGGAAAAATTCATTGTGATTTGTATGTAGCATAGGAACTTAAAACGTGTTTTTCTCGAAATGACATTTTGAAAACGGTGCCAACTCTGGTCAAAAAAACAATAAATCTATTATTATATAATTTTGTGGGCTTATCAAGGATATCAAAAACTAGTACTTCATACATCGATTTTATTTTCAAAAATTTTCGTCCGTTTTTATGACCGTAAAACGGCATTTTTTTAAGCCAAAAATTGAAACTTTGATTTTTGGTTCCACCATTTCCGTAAAACCTATTATTTTTTAAAAAAAATCGATCGATGAAGGACTAGATTTTTATGTTAATGCAAACAGGATTTGGTAGATCGTCAATTGCCACAAAACTACGCAATATTTTTCAACAAGAAAAATTTAGGAAGTAGAATAAGATGTGCTCTTTGAGATGAAAAACAAATCTTCTAAAAAATGATCATAGTTTTCTGGGAAAAAGTTCGTGAAAAATGGCTTAAATTGGGATTAACAAGTTGGGGTCACCCATCAAAGGGAGTCATCGATTTTATTAAATGTTTGCACATCATAATCGTTCTTCCAAAATTACGTCTAATATCAGTCTTCCTCACAAAAATTCAAACATTTAGGCATAACAACAGGTTTAACAGTGTTCGCAGATAAATTTTAAACTTTATTTCGGATAGAACTTACTCAGGACAGTTTGTTATACGACCATGTGTTGTGTTGTTTGCAGTGACTTTGCAAAAAAATGGAATTTGCTTCTGAACATTTTCGTCCGATCATTTTTCACAACTTTCGACGTTGATAATCACGGCAAGAGGCCATCGATCAATTTAAATATTTGTATGTCGCTAAAGGGACTAACTAAAATATGATATTAAATGAAGACATGGCTGCACAAGTGGATTTTTCTCGTTAGATCCAGCAGAGCACTTCGAAGCAAATGGTCCCCTGTTTCATCGGCAAAACTGACCGTGTAGCGACTATACGGCTTGAGAAATGTAGGACGGTTAATTCTTAGTGGTACACTACAATTTGTTTGCCTTCAGTACCCTGAGCAAGTTGTAAAAAGAACAAGAGAGGACGAATCATTCTGCATCATAACAATGCGAGCTCTCACACACCAGCGCCTGTTTGACCGGACAAAATGTGAAATTTATGGGCTGTACGGAAGGTACAGCCCTGACTATGGATCCAATGACTTCATTTGATTCCAGCATATCAAAAAAGGCGTGGTCAACGATTTTCGTAGCCAGAAGATGCTGTAAAAGCGTTCAAAAAACAATGTTTTGAAGGTGTCCCAATGGGAGTGGAAAAACTGATTCAACAATTAGTTTGAGCGCATGAAAAAGTGTATAAAGCATGCTGGAGACTACTTAAGAAAACAATAAAAATTTTTTTGATGGTAAATATTTTCGTTTTCATGGTTAGGCCAGATAGTTATCGTGCAGCCCTCGTATAATCTGATAGTTGGTGGAGGAAATGCCCAAAGATGCCTCTATATCTGTTCGCGAACGGCTTAATTTTTTCTGGCACAACGTCCGATTTTTGGCGACCCTCACGAACTTCGTTTTTTTACGAGTGTCGGCCACGATTGAATTCATTAAACCAGTTTTTCATAGTGATATAGGATGTCCCTTTATCGACATACAAAGATTTAATTTGATCGATGCACTCATGCCGTGATTATCCACGTCGAAAGTTGTAAAAAATTACACTGTGAACACAAATTTTGGGACAGAGATAATTCCTTTTGGTGATGATAGCCCATGGTGAGTATATTAAGAACCCCGAACGACAGATCTGCCGTGAGTCGAACTTCCGCGTTCTGGAGTGATGAAGTTTTTGCTAGAGACCCTGTAAGCCATCAGGAATTAGCGTTATATATTTGTCCACTGTTGCTTTGGCTTATTTTTGAGATAACATGTCTTCAGTCAAATCGAATGAGGAATATTTTCGTAGAGCACTTCGACCTTCTAAATCGCTTCCTTCAATGTCCTTTCCGTACTTTATTTCAAGAGCCGCTACAAACCTTTTTCAGCTTCGAAATGTTTTGCAAAAATGTCGCTCAGAAAATTTTAGCTACAGCTCTCTTTGACAACTTATCGATTGTGTCGCGTTTTCATAGTCATTTTTTACTTTTACCCCTGTTTGCTCAGAAAAAAACTGTGTTTTGTGTTTTTGTATGTTCTGTAACGAATATAGAAAAAAAAAAAAACAAATAAGAAAAGTCTATAGTCGGACGGAGCCGACCATGGGATACCCTGTACCACTATCCCTGGACAATCGCTCTCCACGGAACTTCTTTTCAATGATTGTGAAAATTTAATTATCAAATATCAGAGATGTAACGTATAATACTTATGACCAAAACCAAAAAGTTATCTAGCATGACAAAGACATTTTTGTAGCAGGAAAGGAAAATTTAGTTCACACAAACTAAAATGTAATGAAACCCACTTATGTAGTACTACTACTTCCGTTGTTTAACCGCTACGTTATTTAAATTTTTACCAATTTCACACAAAAGTTTCAGTCCATTTAACCCGCTAAGTATTCACGTTGGTTTGTACGCTTCTTCTTCATCATAAACTCAAACTTTGTTTAAAATTTTGCGGGTTATTATTTTGACCTACAGAGCCGCTACAAAATTGGTTAGAATTTTGTTTTTGGTCCATTTCATCCCCTGAACATTTCACGATCATCACGAAAAACTAATCATTTCTGGCCCGAACTCAACCTCCTTAAAAAATTCGTTACTATCGGTCCATAATTGCGGCCTTAAGTTTGTTTACAATTTTTAATGGACGGACACACATCGCTTAATCGCTTTATCTCGTCGAGATATAAATTTTGGCATACCAAATAAGGGGTCTATGACGAATATTTCGTGGAGTTACATAAACTTTTGGAGAGACAATATGTAACATGGGATAAAAATGTGGTTCTCTATACAGAACCCATTATATATTAGGCAGTAGGCCCGTTATCTGGCAAACACTTTATTGCAATTTACATCAGAGGAAAGGTAAGTAGTTTTTTCCATATGTAGGCTACTTTGCGAAATATATATGTCCTCAAGGAATTAAAATATCGACCAAAAATAAATTTTTTTATATTTTTCATACAAAAGTAATGGTCCATTTCACCCGCTGAAAATATCAGATCATCATTCAAAATTGTAGGCATCTTTTTCGACCTATACTCTTACACGGTGCAACATTTCGTGACTATTAATGTATAATTGCGACTTCTAGCGAGTTTGTTATTATATATATAATTGTTCCACAAACATCCCATACGGGGCAAGGGAGACTTCTCTCATATCAATGAGTGCACCCCGATTCATATTAGCTCAATGATAAGGGACCTACTGTTTATTGCCGAGTCCGAACGGCGTGTCTTAAGACACCACTTGTAGAGAAGTTTTTCAAGGCTGAAATACTCAGGAAATGTCGCCAACATTACTGAGGGGTATTTTGCCACCGTCGAAAAATGTTTGATGTTGACTGGCCGGGGAATCGAACCCACGACCTTTAGCGTGCAAGGCGGGTGTGCATACCATTGCACCACGGTGGCACACAACAAACAAATAACGGAATATATTAGGCTGTAACTCTGTTATCTGATCATGCACACCAACATAATTGGCATCAATTGAAAGGTCATTCGTTCCACTTTCAAGTATATTTCACTTGTCCGGAATGTCGCTTTCAGGAATTAAGATATACATAAGCTGTATATTGAAAATGTTCACAATTTTCACACAAAAGTTTTGGTCCATTTAACCCTCTAAATATTATCCGATCGCCATCTCAAATTGCAAGCTTCTCCTTTGTGATATATCCTTACCTTATTTAAAATTACGCGTTGATCGGACTATTATTGAGACCTACATAGCCGCTAGAAAATTGGATAAATATTATGTTTTTGGTCCATTTCACCCGCTAAATATTTCACGATCATCACCAATAAGAATAGGGATCTATGCTGATCTGAACCCTGCCTCCATACAAAATTTCGTGACGATCGGTCCATAATTGCGGCCTGGAGTGTGTTTACAATTTATAATGGACAGACGGACGGACAGACACACATCTCAAAATCGCTTTATCTCGTCGAGATATAAAGATTGGTATACCACATTGGGGGTCTCCGACGAATATTTCGCGGTGTTACATGAATTTTAACCAAAACAAACTTATAATACCTTTTTCCACATTGTGGTATAGGGTATAACAAGATATAGTATTTTACTGAACAAAAACAGGGTAAATGCACAAAATGACCACGAAATCGCGACAAAATCGATTAGTTGTCAATGAGAGCCGTACCTAAAATTTTCTGAGCGACATTTTTGCAGAACATTTCGAAGCTGAAAACGTCATCTTGTGGAACTTTTATAGCTGCTCTTAAAATAAAGGACGAAAAGGACAATGAAGGAAGCGAGTTAGAAGGTCGAAGTGCTCTACGAAAATAATCCTCATTCGATTTGACAGAAGACATGTCATCTCAAAAATAAGCTAAAGCAACAGTGAACAAAGATATAACGCTAATTCCTGATGGACCACAGGGTCTCTAGCAAAAACTTCATAACGCCATAACGCGGAAGTTCGACTCAAGGCGGATCTGTCCTTCGGGGTTCCTAATATACTCACCATGGCCTTTCTTCCGCAGGAGAAATTTTCCTTGTCCCAGACTTTCATCTCCATTTTGTTGCACAGTGTTATCGGACGAAAATTTTCATAAATAAATTTCATTTTTTTTTGCAAAGTGATTTTTTCAAGTCACTGTGAACAGCACAACAAATGGTCGTATGGCAAACTGTCCTGAGTACGCTTATGCTAAAAACTGTCAAACTTCCCAAAAAAATGTCATACGACGCCTGGCGACACTGCGTGTTGTCTAGGTCAGAAGGTTTTTTGGTGTTAAAAACGCTAGCGCAATTATTGTGGACGCAAACAAATATAGGTTTGCAACATTTTGTAACATATCTCAATATTCAGGTATGTGATGAAAACCGAATCGACTCGATTTGCAGAATCGAAATGGTATATAATCGGAGTGCCTTTGATGATATATATAGTTTTGCTTCGCAAACTCCCCTTATTTGAATAATATTTTTAAAATCCACTTTCAATTTCATTAAAATATTCACCAAAATTAGAGATATACGATTTCGATTTATGGCAAAACGAGTCGAATCGTTTTCCATCACATACCTGATTATTTATTTGGGTACCAACATATTTTTTATGTTAGAACATATTTTTTATGGGTGGAGAGAGGATTTTTGTCAAAGAGAGTAGCATAAAGAGCTGTGGGTATGGTGTAATAGCAGTCGCAGATGTGGTGCGGTAAAATACGAGTGTTTCGTGCTTTGTTGTTGTTAACCAACGTAGCAAGCAAAGAGGAAAAGAAAAGCTATGTTGTCCTTTTTTCTTCAGTTTTCTAAATACAATCGTTGAGTAAAGACGGTAAAGTGAGTGAATAAATCAGTGCTTTGTCATTTCTTAAAAAATGTGCTTTTTAGTAAATTAAATGCCCAATACATTTTATAATTGAATCAAAAAGTTGAAGGGAAATATTTTTTTTGGACAAGGAAGAAATCGCATTTAATATTGGTAATTACATTAATACATTTTTCATATTGTTGTTGGCGTTTTTCATATACATACATACCTATGTATATTTGAAATATGGATGTAATAAATATGGATGTAGAAATGAGAGAATATTACATTGTGCAAATTTTCGAACGAATATTTTCCCATAGTGGCGTAAAAGGTATTATTTTTTGGAAAACTCCCAAATAGGTAAGGGAATACACACAAAATACTTCGTAATTTAAACTGTTTTTCATTGTACCTTAAGCAATCGTGTTAAATGGATTTAATTGTATCTTAGCACACCTAGCGTCAAAACAACAGACGAATAAAAAGTTCAATCAACTTTACTTTGATGTCATTATTATGATGATATATCGGTTTTAATAACTACCACATAGTTGTATTGTGATTAGTTACTCATTTATGATGAACCACCCGCCAACTACCACGTAGAGTCAACGATTATGAATTGCCAAAAATAAATTCCCCACAAAGACCTTGGCTTAAAAAAAAAAACAAGAGAACCACAACCCATAAGAAAAACCATTCAGGAGCCATTAAATGAATGAAGAAAAAAGAAACTACAATCAATTGTTAAAGTTCGCACAATTTCTAGCCATCGATATTTAATAACAATGGCAACAAAACCCCAAAATATTCACACGCCATCTCAATCAGTTTGGGGCATCAGGCAACCGCATACCAACTTCGGTTGTGTAAAGGCTATAACATAAATTGTGGGGGTATTAAAGTTTTTGTTTTTTTGCTTCACGGGTAGTTATGTTAAACATATTATTGTTTATTTGTAAGCTTGTTCATGTATTCTTTGTGGTTATTTTGATATCTTCCGTCTTGGTGTGGGTGATTGATGGTGGAAATATAATTGCGTTCAAAAGCAATTACTGTTAAGATGTCAAATTATATTTTATATTATTAGCTTTTAATTGTTCTCTTCGCAGTTAACAAAAATTTTGACTGGCACAATGGATCGATTGGTGTTGAATTTCGTTCAATTATAAGAAAGACATTTTCTTAATAGTCTATAATTTTTTAGTTAAGCAGTTAGTATTATACAAAGAAATTTATATAAATATTTTTAATTATTGTCACAAAAAATCTGCCAATATTCACTGAACAGGATGGGCTCGTTTTATAGATATACTGACTAATAAACATTGAAGATTGTACGGGATATGAAAATACGAACTAAATGCCGCTGACTTTCTAAGAAGTCAGAATGTAAAAGAACCACGGAATTGTCTAACAAGTAAAAAAGTAACAGTCGACTTTGACGACAGAGATGTACCCTCAGCGTGTGTGTATTGAAACTTTTATCTATGGACAATATCGAATCGAATACCGAGTACGCAACTAAAATTATTTTTCCCAATTTATACCCTCAGCATTTATGTTAAAGTGGGTATATACACTTTCATACGGGCAAAGTGTGTCTCGTCGAAATAGTGGTTTTAGACCCCAAGTATGTTTGGACAAAATCCGTTTCGGACAATTTGAAAATGTTCGGAAAATTTGTGCGCCCGATAACTCTTAAAGGGAGTAACCGTTTTGGTTCATACTTTGCACATCGTGAAACTTCTACAAGACTTAGATTAGGTTTAAGAGCGGATTCAATCGATCCACTCCATCGGGTACCTCCCACACAAAATTTCGGAAAAGTTCTGTTTAGGACCTGCTGTCGAATCGCTTTGATTTTCGTTGTAACTACGTGTATTCACTGCCCTCATACGGCGGTACAATTCATCAGGGCCAAGTCCAAACTTTCTGTGAAAATAGCCTGGAAGGTGCAAAAAATCCCTATGAGACAGTGTGTAGTGGTTAGAGCGCAAGATAACTCTAGAACGGATCTGCCGATTCGGTCCAAATTTGGCCTTCTTAGTATCGGGCCACTCGTTCAGGTACGTCCCCCACAAAAGTTCAAAAGTGTTCGGAAAAATTGTTCGCACGATAACTCTTGAAAGTAAATACTTTACACATCCAAATATATCTACCAGATATAGACCAGGTTCGAATATGGACTTTATTTGTCCACTCCTTCGGGTACCTACCACACAAAATTTCGGATAAGTTCAATTTAAGACCTGCTTCCAAATCACATTGATTTTTGTTGAAGCAACTTGCTTTCGCTGCCTTTATTACGATAGTAAAATTTTTTAGGGGCAAGTCCATACTTCTTGAGAAAACAGACCGAAAGGTGTAAAAGACCCCTATGACACCATATGCAGTGGCTCGAGAGCACGATAACTCTCGAACTGATCAAAATATGGCCTTCGTCATATTTTGTCCAAACTTAGTTTCAGTTCGTAGATGGGCAATACCGGTCTACAACTTCCGGTACTTCCCCCAATATTTTAAAAATGACACTAAAATGGTATGTACGATATCTCTTGAACGGGGGACCCAATTTGGTTCAAACTTTGGATCTCTTAATATTTTGTCCAAACTTATTTTCACTTTTAAAATGGCCCATATCGGTCCCCTCCTTAGGGTACCTCCCCCATAAAAGTTCAACATTTGTAGCTAAGTGCAGTTTAGAGTCTGTTCAAAGATCCTTTGGATGCAGTTCGTCGTGGTCCTGTTTACAGCGATATTATGTATTCCGTGGACATGCTCCCTGGCATACTGGTCAATAAGTTATACGATGACTTTCAAAATAAAATCCACTTCCATAATGGACAAAATAATAGGAAATCCAAAGTTTGGACCAAATCAGTTGCTTCGTTCATGAGATATCGTGTTTACGAGTTGAGTGAAATTTTTTTAACTTTTGGGAGGAGGTACCGTACGGGGTGGACCGATATGTCCGAGCTTCTAATTTAAACTAAGTTTGGACAAAATATTACGAAGGCCATATTTTGGACCGAATCGACGGCTCCGGTCTAGAAATTTTGCGGGCTCCAACCACTAAATATGGTGCTATTTCTCACGATGATGACTTCAAACTGAGGCACACTTATATGAAGGCTACCTAGATATCCTCAAATGGGAAACCCAGAACCCAGATTGATTATCTTGTAATAGACGGAAGACGCTCTTCCAGTTTGTTAGATGTTCGATCGATTCGAACCTTTTTCCTGTAGCAGCCAAGGTACGCACTCGTCATAATGTTGCAGCAAAAGTGCGATCTAACAAAGGGCGGAAGCGGGATGAAAAAATCAACAGATAGCACAACCCTACTCCGCTCTAACTGACCCACATGCTTGAATACGGCACTCCTTGTCCCGAAATGAGGTCATGCATGACAGTCGTAGAACAATAAGGCAGCAGAAGCTGATGGGCTGCCTGCACGCAGAGATGAGATATTGCAGGAGCAATCATATTCTAAGAAAAAAATGGTGTATTGTAAAAATCTGAAAATGTATATTGTTGGTACCACAATAAAGTTTGTTTCATTATGGTGCCTGGCACAAAATATATGTTTAAAACAACAATGCATATTTTCAGATTTTTAAAATACACTATTTTCTTCTTAGAATATGATTGCTCCTACAACATCTCTTCTTGGGGTGTGCCGAACTTTTCACGAACGGTGGCGGCATATTGATAAGCAGTAGGCATATGTTGATTAGAAAATTTGACTGGAGGAGTGCATACCTAACGATTGGAACCTATGTCACGAATACACGAAGTTAAACAATACGATTTGTGACAACTACAGAGGCATAAGTCTTCTAGGCACCGCATATAAAATGCTGTCGGAAGTATTGTGTGAACGACTAAAACCTATGGTTAATGGAATAATCGTGTCAAAAATTTCGGTTTTAGAATTGGGAAATCTACAATAGACCAAATATTCACTCTACGCCAAATCCTAGAGAAGACCCTTGAAAAACAGATCGCCACATACTACCTGTTCATCGATTATAAGACCGCATTCGAAAGCCCAATAAGGTCAAAGGTGTTCCAAGCCATGTCTATGTTTGGTATTCCTGCAAAACTAATACGATTATGCAGAATTACATAACTGGCACAAGATCGGCATTTAAAATAGGAAAGAACCTCTCCGAACCTTCTAATATAAAACGAAGTTCTTACACGGTGACAGGTTATCGTGCGACCAATCCTTCTGGGAAAAGTCTTACAAAATGTAAATGTATATAGAAACATGTTAGAATTGCGTTAAGTTCAGTCGGGCCAAACATGGCATACCATCCACCACGACTTGTATTGAAGTAAAATAAAATGGAACAAGTAAAAAAGCATTAAGTTCGGCCGGGCCGAACTTTTCATACCCTCCACCATAAAATATTCATTCCTGTCCCAACTTTAAGTGAGTACGCTAAAATATCAGATAATGTACATAAAATGCTTCATTCGGGAGGCCCTTTTTATGGTGCCTATATCTAACTGTTGACAATTTGTGGTGGGCTATAAATTGGGAGGTACTGTTATATAGGGGTTATAATAAAACATGGGCCTATGTTGACAGTTTTTGATGGGAGCCTTTAATGTCAAATAGCTCCTAATTCGGTTAAAAAATTTAGCTAGAATCCTCAAAATATCGAAAATCGGTACATAACGTGGGAACTTCAAATGTCATTAACAGCTAGTTCGGAGGTATCTGGGCTATACGAAAATATGAACTTAAATGAACAATTTTTGTTGCAGAATTTTTGTTGACTTTTAAATTTCAAATTACAGAAAGTTCGTCCAAAAAATAAAGCTAAGGTACGGAAAATCGGGAGGTTCGTTTTGGGGCTATACAAAAACATGGACCTACGTTCGGTTAAACATTTTAAGTAAAATCCTCAAAGTACCGAAAATCGGGAAGTATCGTTATATTGGGGCAATGTTGAAAATTGTTGATGCAGATGTGTGGTGACCACTACAACCTTCAAATGTCAAATTACAGTTAGTTCTGTTAAAAATTGTAGCTAAAATTGCCAAATTACTGAAAATTGGGAGGTACCGTTACATGGGAGCTATATCCGAACATGGACCTATGTTGACAATTTTTGATGGAGAGGTGTTGTGACCACTAAAAACTTCAAATGTCAAATTACTGCTAGTTCGGTTTAATATTGTAGCTAAAATCATCAAATTACTGAAAATAGGGAGGTACCGTTATATGGGGGCTTTCTTGACAATTTTTGGTGGAGAGGTGTGGTGACCACTAAGAATTTAAAATGTCAAATGTTCAAATTACAGATAATTCGGTTAAAACTTGTTGGTAAAATTCTCAAAATACCTGAAATCGGGCGGTAACGTTATATAGGGGCTATTCCAAAACATGGACCTATGTCCAATAGTTATATAAGTTTATTGACATTTAAGAACCCTAAATGTCAATTGATAGCTAAATCGGTCTGAAAATGTAGATAAAAACGTCAAAATGCCGTAAATCGGGGGTACCGTTATATGGGGGCTATACCAAAACGTGGACCTAGGTCCACAACTTCTGTTATATAAGTTTAGTTACACTTAGGAACCCTAAATGTCAAATTATAGCTATATCGGTCTGAAAATGTAGCTAAAAACGTCAAAATACCGTAAATCGGGGGGCTACCATTATTCTGACGTCCACAACTTCTAATATATAAGTTTATTGACACTTAAGAACCCTAAATGTCAAATTATAGCTAAATCGGTCTGAAAATGTAGCTACAAACGTCAAAATACCGCAAATCGGGGGGTACCGTTATATGGGGCTATACCAAAACGTGGACCTATGTCCACAACTTCTAATATATAAGTTTATTAACACTTAAGAACCCTAAATGTCAAATTATAGCTACATCGGTCTGATAATGTAGCTAAAAACGTCAAAATACCGTATATCGGGGGGTACCGTTATATGGGGGCTATACCAAAACGTGGACCTATGTCCACAACTTTTGTTATATATGTTTATTGATACTTAAGAACCCTAAATGTCAAATTATACAGTGGTGTGAAAAATAATAAGGACACTTCAATCCATAACCAAGATTACATTGAAAACTGACTAAAAAAGTGAAAATTACATTAGTTTATAAAATTTATTGTTTTCTTAAAATGTTAAGAAAAGTATTATAAAAATATTTTGATTGCTTGTAACCATATTTTATTTATCTTTTATATTTTATGCGAATTGTCGTAGTTTGGTGTGTGAAAAATAATAAGGACACTTCATGACATCTTTCAATAAGGACCAAACTTGAAAGAAATTAATGCAGGTTTTTACTAAATAATGGTAGATAAAGTGTTTAAGTTCCATTAGTACTTTGTAGTCGAGCTATTGTTTTCTAAAACGGAAGCGCATCGTCTTGGCATCGAGTCGACCAAATTTTGGCACTTCTCTACTGGTATCGCGTCCTACGCAACCTGTATAAGTTGCTAAAGGTCGCCATAATTTGATGTACACTTTCTCCTGCTTGATTTTTTAACTTCATTCCACAACATTTTTCAATCGGGTTCAAATCAAGGGATTGTATGGGCCATTCTAACAACTTAATTTAGTTATCCTGGAACACCTTTTTTTCATTGTGCCCTCATTTTTGGGTCATTAACCTTGCTGAAGACTCATTTGAGAGGCACACCGCCTTCAGAATACGGAAGAATTATATTCTTCAAAATTTCAATGTAATCTGGTGATTTCAAAAACACTTTGAATACTGTATAGGGACCCCACAGCATAGTAAGAAAAAGAGCCCCACACCTCTGCCATATTTAGCCGCCTTCAGAGTATATTTTGGGTTATATTATTGATTTTTAGGTCTTCAACCCTGATAAACTCCTCTATCGTTACAAAAAAATATATTTGGTTTCATCAGACCAAAGAATGGTACGCAATTTTTCTTAGACCAAGCGATGTGATTTCTAGCAACCTGTATTATTTGCTGAATATTTTTATACCCTACACCACTACGTAGGAAGTGTATAATTTTTCGATTAAAATGATACTTTTCTGACACTGTGAGCTCTAATGTGGCCACAGAGTGATTTGGGAGTTGTTGATGCGTCAAAATTAATATTTAAGTAGTTTTTATTTGTAAAGATGTGGTAAAAGGATCTTTTTTTAATCATCGAATAATGCATTTATTATTACAGGTGCAATTTTTGGATTTCTGCTACGACTTTTATCTTTGAAGTTCACTTAACTGCATCCTACACCATTGTTTTTAAAGATTCTAAGCTTTTTCTGTAATTTTTCTGTATGAATTTTCTTCTTTATGTAAACATTTAATGATTTCTCGAGTAGCGTGATAACAATGTGTATTTTTACCCATATTTGCAAATAAAAACTAAAAAATACCGGTAGATTTAACAGTTAATGAATAGAAAATATTCATTTTAAACTTTTACTTACAGGAAAGAATCACAGAAAAATAATATCAATTTATTTTTACTAAAACGAAAAAGTGTCCTTATTATTTTTCATAGCAGAAATCAAATATTTTACGAAAAATATTTGTTTTGTATAAAAACTAAACAGAAAGAAAACAAATCGTAACGGGATTTCTTATTGCAATACATGTACATTTTCAAAAACAAATTTCCATCGCAAATTCTTCCATTTTACACATTTTAGGAGGGACCAAAAGTTGTGAATGTCACTGTCCTTATTATTTTTCACACCACTGTAAATGTCAAATGTAGCTAAAAACGTCAAAATACCGCAAATCGGGGGGTACCGTTATATGGGGGCTATACCAAAACGTGGACCTATGTCCACAACTTTTGTTATATAAGTTTATTGACATTTAAGAACCCTAAATGTCAAATTATAGCTACATCGGTCTGAAAATGTAGCTAAAAACGTTAATATACCGCAAATCGGGGGGTACCGTTATATGGGGGCTATACCAAAACGTGGACCTATGTCCACAACTTTTGTTATATATGTTTATTGATACTTAAGAACCCTAAATGTCAAATTATAGCTAAATCGGTCTAAAAATGTAGCTAAAAACGTCAAAATACCGCAAATCGGGGGTACCGTTATATGGGGGCTATACCAAAACGTGGACCTATGTCCTCAAGGTTTGTTATATATATTTATTGACACTTAAAAACCCCAAATGTCAAATTATAGCCAAATCGGTCTGAAAATGTAGCTAAAAACGTCAAAATACCGTAAATCGGGGGGTACCGTTTTATGGGGGCTATACCAAAACGTGGACCTATGTCCACAACTTTTGTTATATAAGTTTATTGACATTTAAGAACCCTAAATGTCAAATTATAGCTACATCGGTCTGAAAATGTAGCTAAAAACGTTAATATACCGCAAATCGGGGGGTACCGTTATATGGGGCTATACCAAAACGTGGACCTATGTCCACAACTTCTAATATATAAGTTTATTAACACTTAAGAACCCTAAATGTCAAATTATAGCTACATCGGTCTGATAATGTAGCTAAAAACGTCAAAATACCGTATATCGGGGGGTACCGTTATATGGGGGCTATACCAAAACGTGGACCTATGTCCACAACTTTTGTTATATACGTTTATTGATACTTAAGAACCCTAAATGTTAAATTATAGCTAAATCGGTCTAAAAATGTAGCTAAAAACGTCAAAATACCGCAAATCGGGGGGTACCGTTATATGGGGGCTATACCAAAACGTGGACCTATGTTCGCAAGTTTTGTTATATATGTTTATTGACACTTAAGAACCCTAAATGTCAATTTATAGCCAAATCGGTCTGAAAATGTAGCTAAAAACGTCAAAATACCGTAAATCGGGGGGTACCGTTATATGGGGGCTATACCAAAACGTGGACCGATATAGCCCATCATCGAACTTGACCTGCCTGCAAACAAAAGACGCATTTTCCCAAAATTTCAGCGTCCTATCCCCATTTTTGTGGATGCTAGAGTGATTACCACAGACGGACGGACGGACGGACGGACGGACGTGCTCAGATCGACTTAGAATTTTACCCTGATCAAGAATATATATACTTTATAGGGTCGCAAATGAGTATTTCAATGCGTTACAAACGGAAAAACAAACTTAATATACCCTCCATACTATGGTGGAGGGTATAAAAATAGTTTCCTATCGTTTATGAATGTACTATGCTCTAAGTTTCCTATTTTTTATGAATGTAGTACTAAGCAGTCCTAAGCTTATTCCTAGGAACAAGGTTTAATACCAATGAGACATTGATGTCTTCTACCCATTTAAAATCCGAAATACCATTTGAACGACGTGTCTACAAAATTTAAAGTACGTAAAATCGGCAAGTACTTTAATAAGGGCTATATCAAAATATCAACCTATATTGATGCGTGGAGAGCTTCTTCCCATTGAGAATCCGAAACAACAAGTTACAGCCTCTTAAGCACTCCAATCTGAGAATCCGCTGTACGCTGTATGGGGGTTATACCAAAATGTGGACCTATGTATGTCTACAATTTTTGTGGATAAGTTTTTTTTAACTATAAGAAACCATAAATAGCAAATTAGAGCTATTTTGGTCGGAAAATGTTTCGTATACAAAATTTCTGACCTCTTACATATCGAATTACAGCTCTTTTGCATAAGAAATAAGCTAAAATCTTTAGCGTGGGGCTAAAACAAAATGTTAACCTATGTCAAAAGTTTTTTTTGTGGAGCTTTTTGACCATTGGAAATCCTAAGTAAAATTAAAGCTAAATCAGTTACGAAATGTGGATAAAGCCTTCAAAATACCGAAAAAAGCGTTCCGTTCTAACGGGGCTACATATATCAAAACATGGACCTTTACTGACAAATATCTGGGGTAAAGTTTTATAGCCCCAAGGAAGAGCAAATACAATACGTCAGCCATTTCGGTGTGATAATGAGTCTAAAATAAGGAGTGGGGGGTTATATTAAAACGAGGACCTGTACTGAAAATATCTGGCGAAAGGTTGTGTAGCTCCAAAAAAGGTCAAATATCAATTTTCAGGCATTTCGGTATGATAATGAGGCTAAAACCTTCAAAACACCTAAAAAATCGGGAGGTACCTTTCTATGGAATGTATATTCTAGATAAATGTTATGTAGCCATAACGAAGATTAAATACCAAAGTTCAGCCATTTTGATGGGATTATGAGGCTAAAATCTTCAAAATTTCGAAAATTAGGAGGTACCGTCATATGGGGCTATTACAAAACACCGTAGGAGTATTAGAAACATCTGTACTAAATTATAAAGCCCGTACATTGATTTCAACAGACAGAGGGACGGACAAAAGTACGTCGTTATGTCGACTTTGAATTTAATGCTGATCAAGAATATATTTTCATACACATATGTGTAGGTATGTACGTTACGGGTTTCCGAAGAATATTGCGATATGCTACAAACGAAATGACAAATTTGAAGATGGAGAGTATAACCAATATTGACCTACAACCATAGCGTTGGCTGGGTCACGTCAACATGGTGGATAAACAAAGACATACGCGGGTATATGCCACAAGGGAAAACCAAAACTCCGATGGAATGACCAAGATGAAGATGATATCACAAAACATGGTATCCAAAATTGAAGAAGTCCATAGTTCAGGTTATGGAGCAAAAGGTTCTGTTTAGAATAAGAACCATTTCCCCAACAAAAGTTCGAAAAATTCGCTAAAGTGTGGCGCAGGATAACTCTAGAAGGGACAAACAAATTTGATCTAAACTTTGTACATTGCAATATTTCTTCCAGACAAACATATCAGTTAACTCCCTCGGCTACAGCTCACTCAACATTTTTCCCAAAGTGAAATTTATGAACATGTCATTGATCATTTTGAAATTTTTGCAGCAGGTTGTCCTTACGGGTGCTATTACAACGGAACAATTTTTTTTTCAGTAGTAAGTCCATACTTCCTGAGATAATGACCCCAAAGCTATAAGAACCCTGACCCCATTAACTAAAATGATTGACGTGCAAAATATTTTACGACTTCAAAAACACATCGTACAATACCTTTCAAACGTAGATCCAGTTCCTGGAAGATCTATTTCGGACTCCTCACAAAATGTTGAAAATGTTCGACTGAGTGCAGTTTAAAGGCTGTAAGGAGTGGCCGACATTGATCCAACCTTTGCATATTGTAACCTTTTTCTCAAACTTTAATCAAGTTCAAAGATTGACTATATCAGACAACTTCTTCCAATACCACCCTCGAAAGAGATCAACATTTTTTATACCTTTTCATATGTGCCTTATCGAAATAATGGTTTTAGACCCAAAATATGTTTGGACGAAATGTGTTTCAGACAATTTGGAGTTGATTTAGCCATGTCCGTCCGTCTGTCTGTCTGGCAGGCTGGAGCGGATGATAACTCTCGAACGGATCAACCGATTCGGACCAAATTTGGCTTTCCTAATATTTTGTCGAAAATTGGTTTAAGTTCGGAGATGGATTATATGGGTCCACTCCTTCCGGTACCTCCCCACGATGTGCGCACGATAACTCTTGAAGGGAGTAACTGATTTGGTCCCTACTTTGCACATCGTGAAATTTCTGCTAGACTTAGATAAGGTTTCAATATGGACCCACATTCTGTCCTCTCCTTCGGGTTCCTCTCACACAAAATTTCGGAAAAGTTAAGTTTAGGACCTGCTCTCGAATCGCTTTGATTTTTGTTGTAGCGACTTATATTCACTGTCCTCTTTACGACAGCAAAAGTTTCATCAGGGGCAAGACCATACTTCCTGAGAAAATAGCCTGAAAGTTTCAAAAAACCCCTCCGACACCGTTTGTAGTGGTTAGAGCGCAAGATAACTCTTGAAAGGATCTGCCGATTCGGTCCAAAATTTGGCCTTCGTATTATTTTATCCAAACTTAGTATAAGTTCGGAGATAAGACATATCAGTCCACTCCTTCAGGTACCAAGAGTTCAAAAATGTTCGGAAAAATAGTGCGCACGATAACTCTTGAAGGAAATAACCGATTTGGTCCATACTTTACACATCTTAATATATCTACCCTATGTAGATCAGATTCGAATATGGAATATATTTGTCCACTCCTTCGGGTACCTATCACACAAAATTTCGAAAAAGTTTACTTTAAGACCTGCTCTCGAATCACTTTGATTTTTGTTGAAGTATCTTTCATTCGCAGCCTCAATTACGACGGTAAAAGTTTTTTCAGGGGCAAGTCCATACTTCTTGAGAAAACAGCCCGAAAAGTGTAAAAAACCCTCTATGGCACCATATAGTGGCTGAGTTGATCCACACTTTGCATTTCGTAATATTTCTTCGAATATTAGATGAAATTCGATGGTGGTGCTTGTAGGTCCACTCCATCCGTTACCTCCCCCACAAAAAATCGAAAATATTAGCTAAAATAGTACGCGCGATATCTCATAGACAGAGCAACCCGGTTAAGGGTCTGTGCCAGGATCCCTTGAAAATTTTGACCTAGTGGTCCTGTTTACAGTGATATCATGTTTTTCGTAGACAAGTACATGCTTCCTAATATAATGGTCCTAAACCTTTGAATTATATGGTGACCAACTGAAACGACAGGTGGTCGCGATATCCTTCGAGGAGGCTGACACCCAAAATAAGTCCCACTTTCTAAATGGAATATTTCGGTACATTCCTTTAGATACCTTCCCCGCAAAACTTTTTGAGCTTCTACCCAAATCCATATTTTTGTCGGTTCATACGCCCAAAATTTTCAAAAACCCATTTTCCCTTGGGAAAAAAGTGTTTCAATTCACACAGGTTGAGGGTATATCTCTGTCGGCAAAGCCGACGGATATTTTTTTACTTGTTTCTTAAGGTTTTTCGAAAAAATGAGCAACATGATTGCTCACTTCTGATTTATTTTGACATTTCTTACAAATTTCTGTTCCCTTATTTGTATGTGTAACTCATTTTTGACATTTCGCTTTTCTGCGAAGTTAGTTAGAATGGTAAAAGTTCGTCCGGGCCGAATTTTTTACACCGTCCTTTACGAACTGTCTTGAGGAGAGAGGAACAATTAAATATACATATATCTTACCTGATAATATTAATTTTATATTTACAATTTTCTGCATACATATGTACATACATACATATCCCCGATATCCCCGAATTGACAAGGGAGACTTCTCTCATATCAATGAGAGAAAGACGATTAATATAGGCTCAATGACCGTCACCGTTCTGCACAGAGATTGAACCACAGAACACCTCAGAGCAACAACAAAACCCCTCGATTTGAAAATGATGCTGAAACCTTTAAAATACCGAAAATCGGCAGGCATCCTTCTATGGGGTATACGAAGACGTGGACCTGTTCCTATTGAGGCCACAACCTTCAAAATACAGAGACTAAGGAGGTACCTATGGGGACTATACGAAAACGCGGATCTATAATAATTCTCTTCTGGTAGACTAAGTACCAAAGACTAAGTATGTACCAAATTTCATACACTTGGGTATGATAACGACGCTGAAACCTTCGAAATACCTAAAATCGGGTGGTTCCTTTCTATGACGGTAAAGGAAGACGTGGACCTGTAGCTACAAATTTCTGGTGGAAAGTTTTATACCCCAAAACGAAGAATAACAAATTTAATTATACCCTCCATATTATTGTGGATGGTATAACAAATACGGGAACACAATGCACACTATGGCGGCCCAACAACTTTTTTTAAATAATTTTTTTGCCATTTTCAAATTTTTGTAGAATTCGTTGTTTAGCCACAACAATGAACTGGTAAAATTTGTTCATCGATTGGGAAACAATTGTGGTCTGTATATCGATTTCCTGAAAATCCGCCTTTGGCCCCCACACAAAGTATTATGGAAATAATGATCGGTCAGGGAGCATGGGTTATCGTTACCGATCATCATAAATTTTTATAGAAATCGTTTTTTAGCCACAACAATAAACTGGTAAAGTTTTCTCATCTATTAGCCTTTAGAGTATTTTCGTGAAAACGCACCCATACAAATTACTATGGAAACAAATATCGCACTTGTTACACTGGTTAACGTTAACCGATCGCCATAAAAAAGGTTTTTGGATCAATGAAACAAATTTAGTGTTTCTAAAAATTTTTGTCGTTGTTTTGCGCCGCCATATTATACATACATATATTTTCACTGTAGTGTGTCATTTGATAGACTTTGCTTAAAAGTTCTCAAAGTTGACTTGAACTCATGATTTTTTACTCATCTATATTTTAAAAATAAATGTTTATATTTTCGAAGATATTAGTTTTCCCTTTAACAAAATCGGTTGGAACTGCTTTTGATGTCGTTTGGTAAGGTCTGTCCGTTAGGAAACTCAAATACTCTATTTATTGTCTAAAGCTATTAGTAGGTCAGTAGGTCTAATTGAACCACTTACAGTTGGGTGTATCATTTGGCGACCTCAAGATTTACTCATTGATAATATTTTGATGTTTTTTCTTTTATGATTGATTGCATTAAAATCTCAAACATTAACTATGTTCCTTAAGCATGATTATTATTGGCATTATTAAATCGTTAACATGATTATACAATTTTTGAGCTAATGCAACATTAACCATTGATTGCATTTTATTTCACACAATAACTCCCACTGAGCTAATTACAATAGATCATCATGCTGAGCTCATCAATCACAACATAAATATTTCCAGTCCACTGTTTAAAATGATATTTCAAAATTTTTGTAATTTATTCAAATCAACTGAAGTGCACCTCAGCATTACATTTACATTCTTATATCACTTATTTGTTGTTAACTGAAGTACTTTTATCAACAAAAATAATAACAATAATAATTGTTGTTAAATATTTGATATACAACCAAATCACCTCCTCTTTACTGTCTTTAAGACAACAAAAATAAAAGGTGTTGTTAAATAGCCTTACTGTTTCTGCTGCTGACTGGTCTGATGATGATGGAACAATGTGACCTTGCCAACAACAAACATCTTCTAATAATGAGGTACTTGCTTGGATGTTTGTCTTGTTGAGACTACTATTCAGCATTCGGAATGTAGCCAATTTGTTTTAATGATTTCAACACGTTTCTGCTTTGTATATAACGCTCCGATGGATGAATGAACGAAATAATTGTTGCGATGATTGACAAAAAACCGCCCATTGTATTTGCAGTAGAAGAACAATCTTCGTTAGATCGCCACATTAAAAAGTGATTAAAGGTATTATTTTGTAATTATAAACCATCTCAAAGAAGGAAGGAAGAAACAATGGTTGAATGCTGTATAACAGGTGATAAATTGTTATGCGGTAAAGAGGAACATGGAAGTGATCAAAGTTTAGAAAAAGTAATATGGAATTTTAATTTATATATCGACACCTCCAAATAATAGTATGCTAAGTCTAAAAAGTGAGTTTTGCAGGAGAAGCTCTCAAAGTTTGGAAATTTTTTTGAACTTCAGTACTATGCTAAGTCAATATTTGTTTATAAGTTCTGTTCGGATTGACCGATCATTACCAAAATTGGACAGAATTTAAGTTAAAGGACGTTCGACACCTCCAAATAATAGTTTGCTAATTCTGAAAAGCGAGTTTTGCAGGTCAAGCTCTAAAAGTTTGGAAATTTCTTTGAGCTTCAGTACTATGCTAAGTAAATATTTGTTTATAACTTCTGTTCGGATTGTCCGATCATTACCAAAATTTGACAGAATTTAAGTTAAAGGACGTTAAATATAAAAATGTAAAGAACTTGAAAACATGCTAAGTCGACTTAGCATACTATTGTTTGGAGGCGTCGATATATGAAGGCTAAAAAATCAAGTCAGTACCTATGTATATCCTTTCTCATCCTCAGAATCTTTCGATGTAGTATTTCATTTTATTATTGGAAAATTCTACAATCTGACACTTTAGAAAAAATAAGTTTTTTTATTTGTTGCATTTTCAGATTTTTTTTGCTAACGACTGCGACTATATCCTACCTTGAAAAAGTCGAATTCTATAAAAACTATATGCAAAAAAAATACTCATAAGTTCTTTAATATTGATCCAAGTAGAGAAAATCTTATTCCCCTCTGTTTTTCGCTTGACTTTTTGGAATACCGCGCCTTTCCATTTCTTCATCCACTTGTTTGCTCCATCGAAGCTTAGGCCTGCCGATTCTGCGTGCACCGCCATGTGGCATGTATTCATACGACTTTTTAGCGGGTTCATCATCGCTCATTCTCATGATATGGCCTAGCCAACGCAATCGTTGCATCTCGATACGTTTAACTATATTCATGTCTTTGTATAGCTGATATAGCTCGTGGTTCATACGACGTCGATATTCACCGTCAACGCAAATCGGCCCGTAGATCTTTCGAAGAATTTTCCTCTCAAACACACCAAGCACTGCCTTATCTGCTTGCGCAAGTACCCATGCTTCGGAGCCATACTAGTGCACGGGTAGTATCAGCGTTTTGTATAGTGTTATTTTTGTTTGACGAGATGTGGCTTTGTTTTTAAATTGCTTACTTAGACCATAGTAGCATCTGTTGGCCAATACAATTCTTCTTCTTATTTCACAACTGATGTTGTTTGTTGTGTTTATGGCAGTGCCGAGGTAGACGAAGTCTTTAACTACCTCAAAATTGTAGGTACCAACTTTCACAGTTGGTCCGAGCTCTATGGACGCTTTGCGCGTCGACACCATCAATTTGGTCTTTTCGCCGTTTACCGCCAGACCCACTTTCGCAGATTCTGCTTCGACCTTCCTAAAGGTATCAGTTACTTCCTTTACTGATCGTCCCATGATGTCTATGTCATCAGCATAGGCAAGTAACATGTGACTATTGGTGTAAATTGTGCCATTTCTTTTGACATTTGCATCTCGTATTACCTTTTCCAGCAAAATGTTGAATAGGTCACACGAAAGGCTGTCTCCTTGTCTGAAACCTCTTTTGGTACAAAATACTGAGGACCTAGTATCAGTTAAAGTCATTTTACAAAGCCGGATGAGCTTTGCGGGGATACCAAATTCAGACATTGCGTGGAATACCTTTGATCGGAGGGGACTGTCGAATGCTGCTTTATAATCGACAAAAAGGTGAAATATGTCGATCTGCATCTCTTGGGTCTTCTCTAGGATTTGCCGCAGGGTAAATATCTGGTCAATGGTGGACTTGCCAGGTCTAAAGCCACATTGGTATGGTCAAATTATTTCGTTGACCATTGGCTTTAGTCGTTCGCACAATATCCCTGACACTATCTTATAGGCAATAGGGAGAAGACTTATGCGCCTATAGTTTGAGCATACTGTCTTATCTCCTTTCTTATGGACGGGACATAAGATGCTCAGGTTCCAATCGTCGGGTACGCGTTCTTCCTGCCAGATGGTGCTAACTAGCTGATGCATACACCTTATCAGCGCGTCGTCTCCGGTTTTAAACAGCTCGGCTGGTAAGCCATCGGCTCCTGCTGCTTTATTATTTTTCAGCCGGTTGATTGCTGTTTTTTCCTCATCTTGGCCGGGTGGTATACATTCTATACCATTTTCTGGGATTGGATCTGTGGTATCATCGTCTTCGCTACTATGGGATACCAGCAGATTGGAAAAATGTTCCTTCCATATCCTGAGCACGCTATCTGTATCTGTTAACGTATTACCGTGCTGGTCTCTACAGGAGGATATGCCTGTACCAAAGCCATATGTTTGATGTTTCACTCTTTGGTAGAATTTTCGGACTTCATTCTGGCTACTGTACATCTCGATTTTTTACAGTCCCGCTTTTCCATTTCTCTCTTTTTCTTGCGGAAAAGACGTTTCTCTTCTCTCCTTTTCTCCCGATATATCTCTCGTGCGCTACGCGTTGCTACGGATTTTAAAGTAGCCCTATATGCCGCATTTTTCTCTTCGTTAGCAGCACGACACTCCTGGTCATACCATGAATTCCTTTGTGGAGGTCTCTGGAATCCAAGTATGGATTTTGCGGCTGTTTGCATGGAGTGAGCAATATTTTGCCATTGCGTTGTTATGTTATCGGGACAAGGAGTGCTCTCATTAAGCAATTGGGCTAGTTGAGTGGAATATGCTGTGGCTATCTGTTGTGTTTGCAGCCTATCGATGTCCAACTTCCGCGTTGTGTCTGTTCGTGCTTTATTTGCAACGTTTAGACGGGTACGTACCTTTGCTGCAACAAGGTAGTGGTCCGAATCACTCGGAACGATCGTACATCCAACACGCTCGATGAATGTCTTCCATCTGTCACAACATGATCAATTTGATTTCTTGTTCTTTTATCTGGCGACAGTCAGGTGCCCTTATGAATATTGAGATGATTAAATCTGGTGCTGCTAACTACCATGTTTTTGCAGCTGCAAAGTCTATCAGCCTCATGCCATTGTCAGATGTTTCCCTGTGGAGACTGAATTTCCCGACTGTTGGGCCAAAGATATTCTCCTTTCCAATTTTGGCATTAAAATCGCCTAGTATAATTTTAATGTCATGGGCAGGGCAACGGATATATGTTTCTTCTAAGCGCTCATAAAATATATCTTTGGTCTGTTCGTCCTTTTCTTCAGTGGGAGCATGAGCGCAAATAAAGCTGATGTTGAAGAATTTAGCTTTTATTCGAATTGCAGCAAGTCTTTCATTCACTGGGGTGAAGCTGAATACCAGATGTTTTAGCCTCCGACTAACTACGAATCCGCAACCAAACTCTAGCTTTACGTCATGGCAGCTATAATACAGTGCGTTACCTTTAGGTGTTGTTGTGACGCCTTTCCCAATCCATCGTATTTCCTGTATGGCAGTAATATCGGCCTTGTACTTTTCAAGTACGTCTCCCAATGCGAAGACTGCACCTTCTCTATAAAGAGTGCGAACATTCTAGGTGCAGATTGTAAGGTAGGTGCATCAGCCCATCTGATCTAATTTGAAACGTCAAACTTGTTGTAAATTGAATTCGTCTCAAAAATGTTTGTATCCAGAAAAATAAACATGAGTGCAACAGATTTCGGACTACATCTTTGTAGCCAAAAAATATTAAGTGAAAGATTTCGTGATTTTTACAAGGGCATGGTGCAGCGAGGGGGTGACATAGGGGATGGAAGATACCAAGGAACGGTCCTGACCGGTTTTAACATGGCACAGTCCAGGATTTATCTTGGTCCCTCTTTCATCTCACCTGGGGAACTGCCTTTAACACCCGTTAAAGGTAGTAAGCTAACATGTGCCGCGCGTTCACCCATATGAACATTAAAAACTTGGATTTGGGCGTCGGGTTAGTAACTCTCCCCTAGAAAAAACAGACTACTATGAAAAAACGAAAGAAAAGAAAAACAAACCCCATCTAAAATTGACGAACCCCGCAAACGTTTTAAAGACCATGATCTGCGAATCTGCACCTAGAATGTTCGCACTCTTTATAGAGAAGGTAATTGTGATATGAACAAAAATCAGCTGACTGTCATTTAAATCCTGCAAAGGTATATATAAATGCAATGAGATTTGAATAGATCTATTGGGCCAATATTAAAGAAGTTATAGTATTTCTTCGCATATAAATTTTATAGAATTCGACTTTTTCAAAGTGCGTTATTTCTGCAACCTTTAGTCAAATAAATAAATCTGAAAATATACTGAAAAATTTATGAAAACGGTTCCGATGTTAATAATATATTTTGGAAGGATTCGTTTTTTAGCCACAACAATGAACTGGTAAACTTTCTTCATCGATTGGAAACTAATTTTGGTCTGCGATTTTCTGAAAGTTCGCATTTGGTCCCCATACAAATTACTATGGAATAAAGATACATTTCTGTAGAAATCATTTTTTAGCCACAACAATGAACTGGTAAAGCATTTTCATCGATTGGACCATAATTGCGGCTTCTAAAGAATGTTCGTGAAAATGCACCTATGGCCCCATAAAAATTACTATAGAAACAAAGATCGCTATAAAATTTCATATATAAGGTTTTTGGGTCAAATGGAAAAATGAAAAATCTTGGCCCTAATATATAATACACTAGCTGAACCCGTTGCGCTTCGCTACCCCGACTAAAATAAAATATAATGGAATGATATGATTATATTAACTTTTTAATATTTTAACGTATAAATATAGAATATATGAAGGCGTTGTCTACCCATTCAGGGCTAGTATGGAGCTACTACGGTATTTTTGTATGTTTCAGGAGGTAACACTCCTCCTAAAGCCTTTTCGACTATAAGTATTCCTACGGTAGTTATATACTCTTACAGTATAAATTTCTCTTTATTTGTACAGATTGGATTTGGAGTGAATACAATTAAGAATAGAACCAGGTTTGAGAACCTTAGGTTTGAGGATAGTTGTAATTTATTTTATAAATGGAACTTATTATTTCCAGGTCATATACATATTAACATATTGTGATATCTTAAATTACTCTTAGGATAACTCCCACTCTTATTCAGAATTTTTACTGTATATTGATTTAGTTATATCATATTAAAACATTATTCTTAAGAAGTCTCTCAAAGATATAATATTTAAAGCTGTAGTCTTGGTCAATTCATTCTCAACTATAAGTACTTGTGTATATAATGGTGACTTCTAAATATCTTCAAAATTTCATTGAAATTGGACATACGCAACAAAAACATGCAAATAAATATGGAGCTATATTCCGATCTGAACAGATCTCGGTATCATTTTGCACATTTATTTTTACACCAAATCCCGTCTCATATTCCAGATTGCAATGAAGTTGAACATACATAACGTGTTTGGTGCACAAAATGCAGGAAATCGGCCGAAAATATAAATGGGAGTTGTATCCAAATATCAACCGATTTCAATATAATTTGGCACATTTATGTCTAGACCAAACTGCGTTAGACATTCCAAATTTTCGGCGAAATTTGACATACATAGTGTGCTTAGTGCATAAAATACAGGAAATCGGCCGAAAATATAAATGGGAGCTATATCCAAATCTGAACCGATTGCGATATAATTTGGCACATTTATGTCTACACCAAATTCCGTCAGACATTCCAAATTTCAGCGAAATTGGACATACATAGCGGGTTTTGTGAAATAATTACAGGAAATCGGCCGAAAATATATATAGGGGCAATATCCAAATATGAACCGATTTGGATATAATTTGGCACATTCATTTCTAGACCAAATTCCGTCACACATTCCAAATTTCATTGAAATTGGACATAAATAGCGGTTTGGTGCATAAAATACAGCAAATCGTCCGAAAATATATATAGGGGCAATATCCAAATATGAACCGATTTCGATATAATTTGGCACATTTATTTCTAGACCAAGTTTTGTAACACATTCCAAATTCCAGCGAACTTGGACATATATAGCGTGTTTGGTGCATCAAATGCGGAAAATCGGCCGAAAATATATATGGGAGCTACATCCAAATCTAAACCGATTTCGATATAATTTGGAACATGTATTTCTATACCAAGTTCAGTCACACGTTCCAAATTTTATTGAAATTGGATATAAATAGCCTGTTTGGTGCCTCAAATACATGAAATCGGCAGAAAATATATATAGGAGCTATATCCAAATCTGAACCGATTTCGATAAAAATTGTCAAATATATTTCTAGGCCAATATCCATCACACATTTTAAATTTCAGCGAAATTGGACATATATAGCGTGTTTGGTGCATAAAATAAGGAAATCGGCCGAAAATATATGTATATAGGAGCTATATCCAAATCTGAACCAAACTCGATATAATTTGGCACATTTATTTCTAGAACAAATTCCGACAGACATTGAAAATTTAAGCGAAATTGGACATATATAGCGTGTTTGGTACATAAAATAAGGAAATCGGCCGAAAATATATGTATGTGGGAGCTATATCCAAATCTGAACCGATTTGAATATAATTTGGTAAATTTATTTCTACATCAAATTCCGTCACACATACAAAATTTGGAGATTGTATCAGTAACAGTTCTAAAGATATTTGCATACAAAATCTAAATTTTTTGGACGTACCTCCGGTTTTGATGCTATATCTCCAGATCAACGCGAAATTTCAAAAAATGATATAGCTTATTTTCATTCCAGGCCATTTAGCAATGTACCCTAAACATTTCAGTAAGATCTGTTCAGCGGTTTTCGAGTCTATAAGACACAAACAAACAAACAGACAAACAAATTTCAATTTTATATATCACAAATGTTGTCAAATATTTCATATTCCATTTCAAAAAAAATGTTATTTTTTTTCGCGCTACATCAAAGATTTTTGGTACAAGGTTAAGAAACAAATTCCCAGTACGAATACGCTCGCGAGCCAGTTTTTTGTTGATGCGGACAAAAGTTATGGCGGTTTTATTTTCGTTTTAAAGAAAAAAAATATTATAAAAACGCTAATTATTTTACCGCGAGCAATTGCTACGTGTTACTCAGTACTCGCGAAATGTATAATAAATTGATAAATTATTGAATGTAAGTCAACTATTTTCAAAATAAAGGTCCATTTACCCGCTATAAAATTACGAAAAAATTCGTATGGAAGCAAAACTTTACGGCGAATCAAATGAGACTAAAATCATACAGATTGGTATTATAGTTTCGATGTCACAGCCAAAATAAATACATATTTTGGTTAAAAAATAATTTATTGTTTGAAAAAATATTTGTTCATATTCATTATCTATATATCGACGCCTCCAAACAATAGTATGCTAAGTCGACTTAGCATGTTTTCAAGTTCTTTACATTTTTATATTTAACGTCCTTTAACTTAAATTCTGTCAAATTTTGGTAATGATCGGACAATCCGAACAGAAGTTATAAACAAATATTTACTTAGCATAGTACTGAAGCTCAAAGAAATTTCCAAACTTTTAGAGCTTGACCTGCAAAACTCGCTTTTCAGAATTAGCAAACTATTATTTGGAGGTGTCGAACGTCCTTTAACTTAAATTCTGTCCAATTTTGGTAATGATCGGTCAATCCGAACAGAACTTATAAACAAATATTGACTTAGCATAGTACTGAAGTTCAAAAAAATTTCCAAACTTTGAGAGCTTCTCCTGCAAAACTCACTTTTTAGACTTAGCATACTATTATTTGGAGGTGTCGATATATAAAAAAGGATGATGTTAGTTACTACGCTTATAACTCAAGAACGCCTGAACAGATTTTGACAATTCGCACCAATTCGGAATGGTCTCATGGCAGAAAAGGATAAAAAAAAATCGCGAAAATTTGCGAAAAATTTGCAAAAATATTTTTTTAATAAAGTCAATTTTTCCACAAATTTCTATCGAACTTCGCGTTTGGAGTAAATCTTGGTACTTATTTGGACAGTTTTTGGCGAGAATTGTATTTGCACCTACTGTGAGGGTCCATTGTACGCCTTTGTCAATTTTTGAAAGTTGTATAGAATTTTTTATTTTAAATCAAATCGATTTTCATTTATTTTCAAGCGTCTTTTTAGGAAATTAACAGCGAAAAATGGTTAAAAGGGCTTAGTTTAGAGTTTGTAAATATTAGTGGTGGTTTCGGTCAGATACCGATTGAAAAGACTAAGATGATAATGCCAAAAGTGGTTTCCACAGTTTTGAGGAAAAAGGCACAAATCCACAAAATTGGTGGGTTAATTGAAACATCAAGAGCTCCGAGGTAATTTCATTGAAAGTGAAGTTGTGGCATATATGTATACTTTTAAACCGTAGGTAAAAACATCTTCGAAAGATAAACTTCCGATGTATACGGTATAATATTTAAGCTGTACCAGATATATTTTGATACTATTTAGATTCTGTCATGATACAAAAAAAGGCAATTACAAACGGCCAAATACATACATACAAACATACATATGTACATTGGTACTGTTGGTACACTGTATGTATGTCATTCGAAAAAAGGATGATATTCAAAATTGGAAAAAACAAGAAATCGGAGGTACTGGAGTTTTTTGGTCGAATTATCTGACAAATATCCTTTATCGGCGACATAAGTAGGTAAATACTTATTAATCCTTAATTAGTTTGTGATATTAATTTGACTATGTTATTTACGTTGAAATTAAATATAGGGTGACCAAGTAATCGACAACAGTCACGTGTTAGTGTGACAGGACTTCAAGCATCCGAAACACACAAAGAACGGCAACTAATAGAATAGCTCTGTCCATGGTACCAGAGTCATTGCATCTAATACCGAATTTGCAGTGCAAGTAGAATTCGGGAGATCATATTAAATAGAGAAGTCAGAAAAAATAAGTAAAAAAGCGTTAAGTTCGGCCGGGCCGAACTTTTTATACCCTCCACCATAAAATATTCTGAACTAAAACGGAATAATTATATTCTTTCCTGTCCACAATTTTAGACGAAGATATTTTTTGACCTCTGATACCTAAATAAGGTAAAAAACATAAAAAATGTATTCAATCGGTAAGGAACCTTAGGCCATGTTTACATTATAGCCTTTTGCAGGGTTAACCTTCTTTTCGAGGATTTATTTGAAATATAAGCAATGGAATTGACATTTAAAACCCAGTGGGTTTGTTAAATCCGATTATATATAAACGTACTATTATATATCAAAGTGAAAATCGGGAGGTACAGTTATATAGGGGGCTATACCTAAACATGGACCTATGTTGACAGTTTTTGGTGGAGATATTTTGTGATTACTAGGAACCTCAACTGTCAAATTACAGGTAGTTCGGTTAAAAATTTTAGCTAATATCCTCAAAATACCGACAATCGGGAGGTACCGTTATATGGAGGCTATACCAAAACATGGACCTATGTTGACGGTTTTTGGTGGTGACCACTGGGAACCCCAAACGTGAAATTACAGGTAGTTCGGTCAAAAAATGTAGTTCAAATTCCCAAAATACCGAAAATCGGGAGGTAGCGTTATATGGGGGCTATACCAAAAAGTGTTCCGATATAACCCATCTCCGAACTTTCCGAGTGGGGCGTTATGATATTATTTTGCTTCAAATGCGCTACCAAATATTTTTATTTACATCGCAAAACGTGTTATTTGCTTAAAAATATATCTTAGTCCCGATTTAGAGTTACCTAATTTTTTTTCGCGGCTATTGTCAGTTTATAGAAGAGAGAGTCGAGGAAAATAGACACACTTTGCCTCTCAGTACCTTCTCCCTTCGTCAAACTGACAATTGTCGAAAGTACAATTGTCTAATGTGCATCTGCTTCAAAGATCGTCCTAAACAGTTCAAAACAAAAAAATATTTGCCATTGAACAAGGTGATAGCAATAATAGTATTATAGGTTTGAACCAAAGCCATAAAGTTCTGTACCTAACAAACTGCGTGACGAAGTTCGCCGGGTCCTCTAGTGTAGTATAAAATTTTGGAAAAATCTACAGCAATACTTCATTTATTTGCTTAAATCTCCCATTAAAATATACGGATTTTGCTTTAAAGACATTCATATAAAAGCTTTCATATTGAGGAAGATAATTGGGTTGCTGAGGACATATCTCAAGGTTTCTGAAATGGAAATAGAGGTCACATAACCCATTTTTATTTATATGCATTTTAATTATCAAAATCATTTTGTCCGCATGTGATTTTCATGTACAGCAAGACCATATCTTTTAATTTGTATATATTTTTCGAAATTTAATTTGGAGGCTAAGATGTAGCATCGGCTGCATCTTAGCACTAAAAAACCTCTAAAATATCGCTAATTTGCGCAAAGTGCATACAATTTTTGTCCGCATCCGATTTTAGTGTCCACCATGAAAATCTACATTGATATATATATCTATTTGAAGGCGATCAATCAAGAACCGTGGATGTAGCATCCCACACTATTTTTTGGGATACAATGAATGTAGCTCCCTTATCATTGAAGTACACTGTGCGACACGAAAAAAATTAACCACATTTTGACACCGCAGCGTGATAGAAGACAAAAAATAAGAAGACACGTGTCTCGGCGTTTTTCCCTGTTACTTCGAATTTCGCGGTTATGAGCCCCCAAAGACCTGAGGCCTTGATGTCAAAAAGGACCATTTTGTCAGGCTCATATCTTCTAAACCGCTAAGAATTTTGGTTTACTCGTGGGGGCAAAGTTGTAGCTCTCATCTTAAAGAATAATAATTGTGAAGACATAAAATCCATTCAACCTTATCTTCAAGGTCAAAATCGTTAAGGTCAAGCTTCCGTTATAATTTTTTCACAGATTTTGGCCTACAGATATCAAACCGATCAAAATTGAATCAAACAACCAACAACAAAAATGTACGTTAGATCTCAATAAACAACTTTCTAGAACATACGAACCCTGTAGAAATGGTTCTTAAAGGTCAAAATAGCAAAACAAATGCAATTTTTATTTTCTTTTTTCGGTTTCTGCTCCATAGAAATTAAACCATTCAAAATTCAAGAAAACATTTAACCACAATAATGTAGCGAATGTATCAGTATACAACTTTGTGGAACATCAGAGCCCACTACGAACTGTTCTTAAAAGTCAAAATAGCAAAAAACTTTAGAAAATATTCGATTTTTATACTTTTTTCTCCGATTCTGGTCCATAGATACCGAACCGTTCAAAATTCAAGAATACAAGCAACTACAAAAATGTACCTAAGATCTCAGTTAACAACTTTCTAGAACATATGAACATTCTAGGAGCGGCCCTTTAAGCTCAAAATTCCATTAGTTTTACTCATTCTTTCCTGGTCAGGTCCGTAAATAACAAACCTTTCAAATTTTCTAGAGTGTTGAACAGTTTGTTATTTCCAGACCTGAGCATTACCATAATATAATTGTTAGTGAATTTTGAACATGAAGGACCGTTCCTAGAATGTTCATATGTTCTAGGAAGTTGTTAACTGAGATCTTAGGTAGATTTTTGTAGTTCTTTTTATTCTTGAATTTTGAATGGTTCGGTATCTATGGACTAGAATCGGAGAAAAAAGTATAAAAATCGAGTATTTTCTAAAGTTTTTTGCTATTTTGACCTTTAAGAACCATTTCTACAGGGTTCGTATGTTCTAGAAAGTTGTTTATTGAGATCTAAGGTACATTTTTGTTGTTGGTTGTTTGATTCAATTTTGATCGGTTTGATATCTGTAGGCCAAAATCTGTGAAAAAATTATAACGGAAGCTTGAACTTAACGATTTTGACCTTGAAGATAAGGTTGAATGGATTTTATGTCTTCACAATTATTATTCTTTAAGATGAGAGCTACAACTTTGCCTCCACGAGTAAACCAAAATTCGTAGCAGTTTAGAAGATATAAGCCTGACAAAATGATCCTTTTTGACATCAAGGCCTCAGGTCTTTGGGGCTCATAACCGCGAAATTCGAAGTAACAGGGAAAAACGCCGAGACACGTGTCTTCTTATTTTTCGTCTTTCATTACGCTGCGGTGTCAGAATGTGGTTAATTTTCCATGACACAAAAAATTACACACAGTGGTATTCAAATCCCTGTTTCCGCTAAAACAAAGATGCTGTACTAGTTGTTTCATTGCAATGGAAACGAACCGCAGAAAACGCGATAAAATACGCGACATTTTCAAAAACATTTTTAAGTGATTTTTCTACTTTGGAATTTCTCGTAACTCGCGTTTTAGTAGATGGATTTTCACGGGGAATGATTTATTGGATCCGGAAAGTAAAAAACTAAAATGTGCAATCAAGTACGAGGAATTCGAATGACAATTGTAAAAATTAGGCCCGAAAAATATGATTTTTAGAAAAATGTTCGCACAAAATTTCCGTATTTGGATGCAGATTTCTATGAAGCTGTGTAGACTACATTCACGACACATATATCAAATAACTCAGAATCGCGAGTTCTACAATCCTATACACGATTTTTTGAAAAACCTGTTTGCGGATTGAATGTAGAAGGAAATGTCAAAAAACACTGTAAATCTGGCTTCAAAATGTCAGCATCATTTAATGGTAGAAGCAGATCAAATTTTGAAAAGTAATACATTAGTGAGATGATCCTTATTTAGTTTGCTTCTACTTTTACTTTGACAGGAAGATCGGGAAAAGTTTGGTTTATTCACAAATCAAGAGAAAACAAAAAAAGACACGTTGGCTTCAACCCATTTTTACCTATTTTTTAACATAAATATAGCCACAGCTTCCACGCAAATTAACTTTTAATGCCAATATTTTTTGCTTCGTCCAAAAATATTTCATTTTAGCCAAAAACATTTAATTTGTATAACACACAATCACAAGTCGCGCGTATTAAAAGGGTAAACCTTGGCTTCAACTATGTTAAATTTTCAAAAATATTGGTGATATATAGATAGATATGTCTAAAATTTTCGGCGGAGAAGTTCTTTTGACTAATATCTGAATATTAGTCAAATTCCCTAGGAAGCGTTATATGGCGCCTATTCCAAACCGTGAATCTTTTTTATCCACAACTTTTGATGGAGACCACTTCGAGCCGCAAATACCACATAAAACGACAAAATACCCAAAAACAAGGTGGTACCGTTATATGGGAGCTTTGGCAAAACGTGGACCTTTGTCCATAATTTGTCTGGAAAACTCTAAATGCCAAATTATAGCTATCTCGCCCTGCAAATGTATGTAAAAGCGTCAAAATATCTGAAATCGGGTGGTACCGTGGACTTTGTTGCAGAAGTTTTTTGATTACTTAAAACACTAAATGCCAATATATAGCTAATTCGGAATTCCAGAAAATGCAGTTAAAAAGACAAAATATCTGACCTACCGTGGACCTATGTTCATAATCCTTCGTAGAGAAGTTTCCGTATCAGTGGAAACCCTAAATACCATACCATAATATAATTAATTCGGTTTAAAAACGTAAAATTACCTGAAATCGGGCGGTACCGTAAATTGCACTTAATCAACGTATTGACCTTTCACACGGGAGATACCCATAGGTGTTGTCCGATATGGACCTTTTTGGAACGTGTTATAAGTTTGGAAGACATTTTACGATGCGCAAGAAGAAAAGTTTCGTTCAAATCAATTCGTAATGTAATCGCGCTCTGTCAATGCCGACAGGGGTTTTTAGAGTTTCTGGGCCATTATTTCAGGAATTATGGATTTGCCCCCCAAAATAAATTGTACCGTTGATGAAAAAATTTCAAAACGATGTGTTTAAACTGCACTTGTGCCAAAGTTTTTGAAATTTCTGCTGGGAAGTATCTGAGGAGAACTATTACTATGGGCAAAGGATGAACCAATGTCAATCACTCCTTCTGATAGCTATGGTGCCCAACATCCATTTTTGGAAGCATGGGCTTGTCCACGAAAAACATTAAATCATTTTAAAAAGGACCGCAAGGATTATCTTCGGTAAACACTTCAAAACTGTCATCGAATAGCGCTAAGCGAAAATTTCGAACATTTGTGAGTTAGGTAGATACCTCAAGTGTTGTCCATTATAAATCCTCTTCATATTTGCTGTATACTCTAATACTAAGTTATTCTGTTCTTTAGGAATTTTAGTTAGTGTCGGCAGAGTTTTTTAAGCTTTTAGGTAATTATCTCAAAAAGTATTAACTTCACGGAAAAAAATTTAACATCGTAGAGAAAAAAATTTGGGGATGAAAGCCCTTGTTGTTTATTAGGGTTACCCAAAAAATTAAAGGCGTATTCCCTATTTTTTAATTTTATATATGAAATTTTAATGAGATCGGTTAACGCCATAAAACGCCATCTTTTGGGGATGGAACTCCTTGTTGTTTATTAGGGTAACCCAAAAAATTTAAAGGTCTATTCCCTATTTTTTAATTTTATATATGACATTTTATGGCGATCGGTTAACCTTAACCCCTGCCCCTGACCGATCTTTATTTCCATAACAATGTGTATGGGGGCCAAAGACGAATTTGTTGTCCAAATGATGTCTAGTTCGTTGTTATGGCTAAAAACCAATCCTACAAAATTGTATAAAAATCGGTTCAGCTTTTGATATTAGTCCAATATGCAAATTTGGCCAATTTAAGGTACTTTGGAAGCCGATATTCCCAAATTTTTGTAAGATTGGTTGGAACCCAAAAGGAACTTTTCACCATAAATCAAGATACAGAGTTATGACGGGATGAATGTGTGTATTGTCTCCCATTTAATCCTTGAGAAAATTACACTATGTCTTCGTTTTGGGACAACATGTCTTCTGTCAAATCGAATGGCAAATATTTTTGTAGAACTATTCTACCATCTAATAACACTGTGCAACAAAATTCAATTTTTTTCAAAATGATGGAAAAAATCGAGTAGATTATGAAAGTAGAGCTAAAAATATGAGACACGTGTATCGGCGTTTTTAAAGTTTACGTCGGAAAGTAACCAAAATAGGCGGGGCAAGTTCCGCCCATTTTTAATTTCTTCGAAATATTCGAATTAAGATATCTTGGAATTGTTGCATTTCAGGTACATATATAGTGTCTTCAGCAACTTTACTCAGGAGGGTATGGGGAATATTTTTGATAAAAATTTTAACCCTCATGCGGTTCATCAAAGGGGTCTTTTTTGTCCTTTTTTTGAAAATCTTTCAAAAACTCCTTAAAAAAGTGATCGTATCAAATCCAAATATTCTACAAAATTGTTCGCCATAAAATTTTACTATAGATCTCAGAATACACCAAATCTGTAACTCTTGTCTAATCGCCAGGAATCTCTAAAAATGAAAAACACGTTTTAGGGTTAAAGTAGGACTTCATCTGAGTTTATTAAAAATTGACCATTGACCTACAAAACATAATTTTAGAGAGTTGATGTCAGAGACAAAAATATTCTTCATCAAATTTCACTATGGGTCACCAAAGAAATGAAATGTCTATTTACATTTTATAGCATGAAAATATCAGTATCAATTTTGCTGAAAAAAACATGAAAATATTTCCCAATTTTTTGATGAAAAATGTTTCCTTCTTTTTTCGAGTTGATACATGGAAGTAATATAAAACTTGGTTATAGGTGAAAAGTGTCAAAAGACGAAAAATTCTACACAAAATTTCACTGTGAGTTTCAAAATAAACCATATGTCTATGCATACTATTTCCTTAAAAAAATAGGTTACAAATTTATGTGTATTAGGATGAAATTATATGTTTTAATTTTGGACTGTTAATTTTACATAATTCCATACTGGATCAAAATCTAGCAAAATCCTTTACTTTTTGGGAATATTGTTAAAGAAAGAAATGTTCCAAAAAAAATTTCATTGTGAGTCTCTGAATAAAAGAAATCTCTAACCATAACGTATAACATTCTTAGCAGCCCTTGTTTTTGGTGTAGGGTTTAGGACCGTATTTTACAATTTTTAACCAGATTGTCGTTGTTATTAAAAAATATAAAAAACTTATTGATGGTTTTTCGTTATAAATTCATACAGAAGAAGTTGTGTGTTCAATTTAATTAGCTTTAAAAACATTTGTGGTGAATATATATTTGAAAAATATAGAAAACCCAGATCGGACCTGCCAAAATTGCGTATTTTTAATACTTTTAACTTAAATTACGTATTTAGGATAAGCCATTGGTTGCTTATATTGTATGTGAAAGTACATTAGAGGTCTACGGCTATGGTCCAGTGAAAATATAGGTGTCATATGGGCTCTCACATGTACAATTTGGTGTGGTCCAAAAAACTACAATGATGGGACTCACTCCTACTTTGGTGGCATTTACGGAATTAACACTAGCATTTAACGTAAATAGCTGTATCATGAATGACCATAACGAACCCAGTTAGGATATATTAATTTTTTTTTGATCCAGTATGAAATTATGTAAAATTAACAGTCCAAAATTAAAACATATAATTTCATCCTAATACATATAAATTTGTAATCTATTTTTTTAAGGAAATAGTATACATAGACATATGGTTTATTTTGAAACTCATAGTGAAATTTTGTGTAGAATTTTTCGTCTTTTGACACTTTTCACCTATAACCAAGTTTTATATTACTTCCATGTATCAACTCGAAAAAAGAAGGAAAATTTTTTCATCAACAAATTGGGAAATATTTTCATGTTTTTTCAGCAAAATTGATACTGATATTTTCATGCTATAAAATGTAAATAGACATTTCATTTTTTTGGTGGCCCATAGTGAAATTTGATGAAGAATATTTTTGTCTTTGACATCAACTCTCTAAAATTATGTTTTGTAGGTAAATTTTTAATAAACTCAGATGAAGTCCGACTTTAAACCTAAAACGTGTTTTTCATTTTTAGAGATTCCTGGCGATTAGACAAGAGTTACATATTTGGTGTATACTGAGACCTATAGTAAAATTTTATGGCGAACAATTTTGAAGAATATTTGTATTTAATACGATCACATTTTTAAGGAGTTTTTGAAAGATTTTCAAAAAACCGCATTATCAAAAATATTCCCCATACCCTCCTGAGTAAAGTTGCTGAAGACACTATATACCTGAAATGCAAGGATTCCAAGATATCTTAATTCGAATATTTCGAAGAAATTAAAAATGGGCGGAACTTGCTCCGCCTATTTTGGTTACTTTCCGACGTAAACTTTAAAAACGCCGATACACGTGTCTCATATTTTTAGCTCTACTTTCATAATCTACTCGATTTTCCTTGTCATTTTTTTTTGTTGTCGCACAGTGTAATAACTTAGGTTCTGAGTATACCCACCAAGGGCTTTCATTACCAAAGGGAATGGTCCACCATCTAAAGACATTGTTGCGCACTGTTCTCTACCACTTAAGGTCATTATAATATGTTTTTTTACTATTGGGGTGGATTTGAAATCGCAAAATAAATCAATTTGAAGGACTTTAAAATAAAATTTCCACATTAAACGTTCATGTTTTGAAGATCATTTAATGATCACTTTTAACTTTAAGTTAACAGGAAGCTATAAATGTGTTCGAAAAATCCAATCAATAACCAAAAAAGACTCATAATAATGGAGGTTACAGTCAAGGGGCGGCCCCTACTTATAAAGGCCAAAAAATACCATTTTTCATAAATTTTTTCCAAGAAAACTACTAAAATTTTTTGGAAGATTTTTTTCATCTGAAATTATGTGGTTTTGACGAAACGCTTTTTTTCGTAAAAGGGTTTTGCGATGCCAACTCTAGCTCGAAGATTAATTAACCGTTTTTGCCTTAAAAAACTTACGATTTCAGGTCATAAAAAGGGCAAAAAAATTAAAAAAAATCGACCGATAACTAACTTTTGATGTCTTGATAACCTCACAAAATTGTATGACAAAAGTTCATTAGTTTTCGAGCTAGAGTTGGCACCGATTTTTGATTTTCTGAAATTTGCAAGTGGGGTTCACCCCTTAAAAAAAACAAAGAAAAAACTATTAAAAAATTTGCAGAGTTTTCTTTTATGAAAGGTTCTTCAAAGATTTTCTGATATCGTTATAGGTAAGTACATAAGGGATAACTACTATGACATTAGGAAGAATTAATTGGGATTGAATATATTTTCGATATTGCTGAGAAAATTTCTAAAACGTAAACTATTTTCGTTATCAATTTCTCAGTTTAAGACAAAATTCTAAATTCTTATAATATGTAAAGATTTGTATGTACGTGCTTAAATTTCCAACTTACCACATACGAAAGTGCACATGTATAAATTAATCCGCAACATTATGCACAAGGATATCAATTAAATGGTTGAGGTAATCCAAAATATAATCCAAAGTTTTTTGTTTAATTTTTCCACAAAAAAAATTATGAAGTTTTTTGCTATTTAAATTTTATAATCACTGAAAAATAAAAGACAACAAACAGAAAAAATTAAGCACTTTTCATTTCAATGACACACTAAAACGCATAAAATTTAGAGGCCGCCACCTCTTGGTTTTTTCTTGTTGTTCACCAAAGCGGAAAAGCAGAGGGCGTTAAAACTAAAATTCCACAATTATGCAATGATAATTTTGCTCGTTTTCATTTATGTGTTGTAAGTGTAGTTGTAAAAAAAGGTTTTCCGTTTGTCACAAATGATTTAGAAACACTTCAAGTTGTTGTTGCTGTTGTTAAGAGGTTATAAGATGTTTCTTCATGCTTTATTTTTCAGTTTAAATGCCGAATAATTAAAATGTGTTTTTTGCTCATTTACAAGTTTGTTATGGTTTTGGGTTTTTTGCTCTTTCGTTGCGAACGTTTTTTGTTTTTTGTTTTTTTGGTATTTAACAGGCGCATTCACTCATGTGGAAATTGAATTGAAATGCAAAATCTGTTTAAATTCTTTTTTCACTTAACACAGGCAGACGACCATTGTAGGCTTCTTAAAATCTTTACAACATCATTGACACCCTCCTCAAAATATTTAAATCAAAATCTTTAACAAAACATTAAATTATTTTTATTAAAGTTTTAGTATACTAACGGAAAATTTTTGAATTTACAAAAAATAGTTTTTCTCTTAGAGGAAGTAAAACTATACCCGCCTTGCAACAAGACGCACCTTATTTACGAAGCGCGAAACACGACTTAATAGTTAACGTTTTCAAATCGAAATAAACTTTTGAAATCAAAAGGAAACCTCCAAAGCCCATCGTTGTCGTAGTCGTCTTCATCATCATCTTGATCATCAGCAGCAACAGCAGACTTCAGCCGGGCATCCTCAGCAGCCAACAACGCAGACGCAGCATAAATATCAGTAGTCACATTGGCCAAGAGATCCCGTCTTCTTCTTCTACTATAACAATGATGTTGCTGTTTGCCGGCACACTCTACAGACAACAATTCCCCATTGGAGAAGCAAGCAGCTGCAGCAAACATGGCCAAACCATAAGCAGCAACTGCGCAATCATTAGACACACCAGCACAAATATTGTACAACTTTTGTCGTCTTAGCTGTTGCTTAGCTTCGCAGCTTTGTGGCACATTTTACATGGAAGATGTTTCCAACACGGTTGGGTATCTCTGTGTGTGTTTCTCCTATTGTCAGCAGAATTTTTTATTATTGTTTTGCCCTGATTATCTCTCAATCTTGCACACAGAAATCATGCAATTTTCATTTCAGATGACTTCTATGAGAATTTGGTATTGTCAGCCAGTTCGTTAGTGGTGAATTGTTACTGAAATATTCTGGAAGTTGTTACACTTGAAAAAATACTAGATTTCAGTACGCACTGACACTAAAGAACTTCAAGAAAGTTTGTTTCGAAAATGGTTGCCCATTTAGGGTGATGACGTTTCAACTTTTCCTCTCAAAAATGTGTACTGTAGCAGAAATGAATAAACTTTGTTTATTAATGTCTAAAATTACGTTTATTCCATTTAAATATTGAAACATGTAAGAACGGTGTTAAGTTCGGCCGGTCCGAATCCTCCTATGACTGTTTGACAAAAACTCCTCGAAATACATAAAATTGGGCAATACCGGTTCATCTGCGAAACAAAATCACAATTAAAAACCAATTCCGAAAGAAAATGTGATTAAAATTCTTCAACTTGGGTTGTACCCTTACATGAGGCTTTGGCAAAACGTGGACGTATGCTAATTTTGCAAAGGTATGTTTACCTGTACCTGTTTTAAAGTTTTGTACCCCTGGCTAAGACATGCACAATATCGAAAATCCATGAGTACCATTCCGTGGGGTCTATATGAAGACCTATACCGACAAATTTCTGGTGGAATGTTGAGGCCACAACCTTCAAATTACAGAACATCGGAAGGTACCGTCCTATGGGGGCTATATGAAGAGGTTCACCTATACCGAGAAATTTCATTTCGAAAGTTGTATACCCCAACTAAGACTAAATACCAAATATCAGCCATTTGGTTGGTATATTGAGGCTAAAAGCATAAATTATCAAAAATCGGGAGCTACCGTTCTATGGGGGCTATATGAAGAGTGTTGACCTATACCGACAAATTTCAGTTGGAAAGTTGTATACCCCCAACGAAGACTAAATTCCGAATTTCAGCCATTTAGGTAGGATATGGAGGCCACAACTGAGGGGAAATTTTGCCACCGTTGAAAATTTGATGTTGCTTGGCCTGGGATTCGAACCGCAGACCTTCTGAGTGCAAGGCGGACGTGCTAACCATTGCACCACGGTGGCCCCCAGTAATGCTGGCGACATTTCCTGAGTATTTAAGCCATGAAAAACTTCTCTACAAGTGGTGTCGTAAGACACGCCGTTCGGACTCGGCAATAAAAAGTAGGTCCCATATCATTGAGCCAATATGAATCGGCGTGCACTCATTGATATGAGAGAAGTCTCCCTTGTCCCATCTGGGATGTTTGTGGAACAATTATTATGGGGGCCACAACGTACCGAAATACCGAAAATCGGGATGTGCTTTCTATGGGGGCTATATAAAAACGTGGAACAATAAAGCCCACTGGGAGTAACAGAAACTTCTACAACAAATTACAAAGCTATATCTTAAAAATTGCGAGCTGTATCTTGATTTCACCAGACGGACGGACGAACGGACGGGCATATTTATATCAATATAGAATTTTATGCTGATCATGAATATATGTATATACTTTATAGGGTCTCCGACGAATATTTCAATGTACTATAAACAGAATGAACAATTTATTATGGTGGAGGGTATAAAAATGTTCATTTGTACAAAAAGCTATAATTCATAGGGAAAATAGTAAGAAAAAACACACATTCCTACCCACGTAATTTCAGTAAGTTAAAAAAAATGTTAAACGAACGGAATGGGACGGGTACAAAAGTACATATGGGCTGAATAAGGACACTCTCAGGCATCTTTTTGCGAAAACGAAAAGTTGTTCCATGTTGCTCCATACACGTTCTAGTGCACTTAAAGTGGAATTTCACGAAAATTTATTACCTGAGGAAAAATAAAATATTTCGCTACATGAACACAATATATGGTAAAAACTAAAAATGTTTTACAATCGATGAATCTGTAAAATTAAGTGTTTTAGGAGGAATCGACCATTAAAATTAATTTTCGTGGAAGCTGTGTTAACATCAATGTAGAAAACTGGGAAAAATGGGTAGAAAGCAACAAGTTTTTTTATGTTCCCATCCGGTTTCTGGCTTAACCATACATTTCATAGACCTATACCCAAAGAAGGAATCACATAATACTCCATGGGCAACATGATACTAGTGTATGATTTTTCGATATATCCACTACATCCACCTAAAAATGATGCTAACATTTTGAAGTCGGAATTTCGCGGTTTTTTTATTTTTTTTTTTTAATTCCGGACGCGCAACAAGGTTATATTCCGAATACATAATATGATTCTAGAACTCGTGATTTTACGTCGTTTAATGTATTTCTCATTAGTGTGCTCCTTACAGTATCCTAGTAATTGGAGTCTAAAGGCCAAAATTTGATGCGTGATTTTTTTTTTATAAAAACCTATTTTTTGCATTTAAAATTTACAAGTGTCATCCAATTTCCTTTGAACCCCACGTGAATTTAGTTTTTTTACGCGACGGATCTAATGAGCCCTTCCGCGATCGAATCCATCCTCTAAAACTGCGAATATAGATATCGCGTACTAAACCGCGATTTTCTTTAAAAATATTTACATAAATGGAATTCTTTATACGCGATTATAGTATTTGCGAGATACGCGAGTAATATGGGTCTTTTACTCAAAATGTGGAGGCACATATGCGGTTCTTGATGAATCTATTTGAAATAGGTGTATATTGACGTATTTTTGATGAACGCTAATGATAGGGGATGCGCATCAAAATCGTATGCACATTACGCGACTTTTACCCATTTTAAGATTTTTCGCATTGTGAGATGCAACTGACGGTACACAATGGCCGCTGAGTGAAACATCGAAATATGCATAGAAATTGAAAGAGGTTGATTCGATGTATCGGAAATCGGATGCGCATCAACTGACTATAACTAATTCGTGAATAACAGGCTTTTTAATTTTAATATTTTTTTATTGATTGTTATTCAATATTACTCTTAATTTCCTAACCTTATACGTTATCACAGTAAGCAGTTAAGCTTTCGTCATGGTAAACCATTTTCCTTTCTGAAGTTTTAGCAGTATACATTAATTATTGTATGGGATTTTAGCGAAATCGTTGCAGAACTCCCAAATATTTTTTTGTAATTTTTCTAATCGAACCAAAAAATATATTTGGAATAATATTTATACAATAAGTATTTTCTCTTTTGTTGTTGCTATAATATACAATTTATAAAGCCAATGTTTATAATTTTGGTTTAATATTTTTTTAAGCGTTGTCTAGATTCTGTAGATATTTTTAATTTTTTTAGGGGTTTGTACGGACTCTGAGGTAGTATTATTTAGATTTGCTACCAGATTTTTTCAATTTTTTTGATTTTCCGCGAATATAAAAATAAATTTTAGAAATTATGGAGCATCTACCGATGGATGTCAAATGCTGTTACTGATATATGCATACATTTTCTCAATACAACAAATAAGAAATTTCAAAATATTTTTTCGTTGTATGAGAATAAAAACGGCTATAACACTTACGCGCATCGGCCAATTTTGTGAACGCAAACAGATTTGAAATCGGAATTTTTTCTTTAGCCTCTATACCAAAAATCGTAGATGTGCTGGCAAAAGAAATTAAATTTTTTGCAAATGGAATTGTAAAGTAAAAAAGTAACGCCAAAAATCGCGGTTTGGCCAGGAAAATCGATTTCTGAACCACTGGCATCATAAAGGGGACAGCGAATATAAGTTGTTGCAACAAAAATCAAAGCGAAAAAGGAATGTTGTGTTGGAGGTTTTCGAAGGAGTTGTCCAATGTGACCTATCTTCGAAGGCCAAATTTTGGAACTACTCGACTGATCCGTTCGAGAGCTATCGTGCGCTCTAAACATTGTTTTTTTACAGCTTTCGGTCTATTTTCTCAGGAAGTGAGGACTTGCTCTTCAAAACACTTGAACCGTCGTAATAAGGATAGCGCATACAAGTGCTTGCAAAAAATATCAAAGCGATTCGAAAGCAGCTGTTAAACTTCACTATTCCGAAAATTTCCGTGGGAGGTACTCGAAAGTGTGGACCGAACGTGATCTATATCTGTTAGAAATTTGACTTAATTACTTTACTTGGTTGGCCCTAATTTGGCCTAAAAGTCGAACTAAGAAAATATGTCCATTTATCTCTATTTGTTGATTTACTTTTCCAATTTCGAATATAGTGTTTTTCGATCTGGTCTTCCACTTGTTTACTCTACAAAGCCATCGTCTTCCAATTCTGCGAGTACCACGATGTGGCCCGTATTTATAAGCCTTTTTAGCGGGTTCATCATCGTTATTTTTTATGAGATGGCCTAGCCAACGCAATCATTGTGTATCGATATGTTTAACTATACTGATTTCATAAAACTATTTAAAAACGAAATTATGTCTGAATTTGTCAGTAGCAGTTCGGAGAAGTTTTACCAGACTACGGTATTCGACGAAAACATTTCGTATACATATTAATTATTTAAAATTCTCAATATAGACATGTAAATGTAATGTTTTTATTAATTTTAGAATGAACGATTTTTATAGTATTTATAAAAAATTTTGTATTTCCTTAAATAGTGAAAATATTTTTGGAAAAATTCACAAGATTTTCTACAAAAAACTTTTAATTTTTCTTAAACAATGAAAACGCTCTTGAAAAAATCGCGCGATTTGCATATACTTGCAAAATCTTTTTATTTTTATTTTCTTTAATAGTAAAAATATTCTTAAAGGATACAGCACGATTTTTTCCCAAAAAAATCTTCTGCGGCGTTATCGTTGCTTAGAAATTTTACTTACATACATATGTATTTCTTAAATAACTTTCCCTTTTCTTAAAATGAAAAAATATTTTTGTATAAAATCGCGTGATTGTTTTAAAAAGATTTTCACCATCGGCGCTTTTACACTTCCCGACACATCACCGATTAACTTCATAAGTTGACGGTGTTTTATTTTTACAAATCTGCACATTTCCATTCATCTTAATTGCCATTTAGAAACTTTAGAAACAAAAATTATGTGCTCGTTCTGCAGGAAGAATTTTTCATTTAAAATAGGTATGAAAAATGTTGAATATAATTCGATTTGTATTGTATGTATAATAAAATAACAAAATATCTTGAATTTATTTTTCATTTCATATTGTAATTAATAATTGATTTAAAATGACAAGAAAAATAAGAACAAATGAGAACACTACTTATGTTCAAATAAAAATTGTTTAAAAAAATAAATTACATTTTAAAAACGGACGTAACATCCATTGGGAGGTATGTCCGCGAGAGGGAGTCGGATATAACTGCCAGAACTTTTGTGGTCGACACTCGCCAAAAACGAATGTCAGGGTCGCCCGAAATCGGACGTTGTGCCAGAAAAAATAAAGCCGTGCGTGAACGGATAATGCAAGATCGCCATGTTATATACCGTCACCCTTGGTCATTTCTTCCACCAACTAACATTTGGTATTGCATAAACATCTGGCCGCAAAAATGGACTTTTCTCGTTAGATCCAGCAAAATTAGTCAATCGCTAAAAAAGGGTCTTGGAGATTGATGGAAAGAAATTGTGAATAAAAACCACCGCGGTGCTTCAAACGACATTTATAAGATCGTCACAGACGAATCTTGGATCTATGGAGCCCGAAACAAAACAGGAATCGACCGTTTGCGTCTTCGAATGCGAGTCAAATCCAACGAAAGTTGTTCATGAAAGAAGACCTTCGAAGCAAATGGTCGACTGCAGTTACGTAGTCAGAACTGCATCTCGACGCCATTTCGGGGGGCCCAACAAACAAAACTTGTTGTTTTGTGAGTAAAATATACACAAAATGTGTAAAAATGACATTTTGGGGGGTCCTCCCCCCTGGCTACGTCGGTGATCCCCTGTTTCTTCGGAAAAACTGACCGTGTGGCGACTATACGGCTTGAGAAATGTAGGACAGTTAATTCTGAGTATTACACTACAATTTGTTTGCCTGAAGTCTCCTGTGATATCGAAAAATGAACAAGAGAAGACGAATCGTTCTGCATAATGACAATGCCAGCTCTCACACATCGATTCAAACCAGCGCCTGTTTGGCCGGACAAAACGTGAAAATGATGTGTCATGCGAGGTAAAACCCTACTTAGGGGATCATTCCCTTCATTCGGTGGGATATTGACGCCGCAACCAGCATTACGAAAATCGAAAGGTACCGTTATATGGGGGGCTATGTACGTACAAACGAGGACCTACACCGACGAATATCATTCGGAAATGTTTTTACCTCCAACGTAGACTAAATACCAAATTTCGGTAATTTCGGTGGCTGATTTTTAGTTTTTTGAAGGTTGTGGCCACAAACCTTCAAAATACCGAAAATCGGGATGAACCGTTATTTAATGGCAATATAAAGCGTGGACCTATACCTAAAAATTGCAGGTGGAAAGTTTTGTACCCGCGACGAAGACTAAATACCAATTTTCAGTAATGTCATTGGAATATTGAAGCCACAACCTTCAAAATATCGAAAATTAGGATGTACTTCTATGGGGCGTGGACCTATACGAAATACCAAATTTCAGAAATTTCGGTGGATTATTGTGGCCACAACCCTTAAAATACCGAAAATATGGAGGTATTGTTCTATGGGGGCTATATGAAGGCGTGGACCTATACCGACAACATTCTGGAGGAAAGTTATATACGACCAACGAATACTAAGTACCAAATTTTAGCCATTTCGGTGCGATAATGAAGCTAAAACCTTCAAAATACCAAAAATCTGATTGTACCGTTCTATGAGGGCTATATGAAGGCGTGGACCTTTACCGACACAATTCTTGGAGAAAGTTTTATACCACCAGCGAAGACTAAGTACCAAATTTCAGTCATTTTGGTGTGATAATGAAGCTAAAACCTTAAAATTGCCGAAAATCGAGAGGTACCGTTCTATGGGGGCTAAATGAATGCGTGGACCTATACCGACAAAATTCTGGACGAAAGTTTTATACCCCCAGCGAAGACTAAGTACCCAATTCCATCCATTTCGGTGTGATAGTGAAGTTAAAGCTGTTATGATTGCAACTTACCAATGTCAAACTTCCTTACTGTGTCTATGTACTCAATTTGACAGTGAGGTGCCCTTCTGAATGTCGAGATGCCTCAATCTGGTAATGTTAACTACCATGTTTTTGCCGTTGAGAAGTCCATCAGCATCATTTCATTGTCAGACGTTTTACTGTGTAGACTGAATTTCCCGACTAATAGGCCAAATTATATTCTCCTTTTCAATTTTGAATAGAATAATATAAATGTCATGGGCAGGAGAACGTTCATATGTTTCTCTAAGCACTCGATAAATATATCGTTTGCCTGTTGCGACATTTAGCTTTTATCCGTATTGCAACAAGCCTTTCATTCACTGAAAGGTCCAGATGTTTGAACCCCCGACTAACTATAAATGCGCAACCAAATTCATGGCGGCTGTAATACAAAACGTCAGAATAAGGTGTTAATGTGACGCCCATCCCAACCCATGGTATTTCATGTATTGGATACCCCTAATAGAAGCGGCGATATCGTCGATATCATGCTTAAGTGTTCCATACGACATTTTCCCGTTTTGAGATAATCGCATTTTAATGTTTGCGTCACAACTGCGTACAGCTGTCTGAAAAAAATATTTATATTTATGTCTTGAATTATTAATAGTAGTATATAGAAGATTTTTGCAAAAATTTAGACGAATATCTTCTGGAGTATAAAAGATATAGAGAATTTTTTAAAAATAGGATTTTTGTCGATTTGTTCCATATCCACACTTTTGACACAAATGTAAAATATTGTATATCACATGGAAAACAGTGAAGAAAAAAATCCCATATCACATGGATCAAAGTGACGAAAAAAATTTCATCTTTGCCTCAATAATTTCAAACCTTCTAATTCAAACATTAAAGTTCTAATTTTCTAAATTTGTTTTAAAATTTGTAAGTTACTAAAATATTAATTTCATACCTGGAAAAAACTTAAGCTTTCGGGTGTAAACGTGGATATTTCGGAAACTAGAAAGAAAGAGCATACAGGACAACCTTAGAAACCACCTATAGCTCGAAAAGTCAAATATGGCGTATGGAACACTTAAGGATGACACCGACGATATGTGCATAAAAACAATACGTTGACTATTTCCTGCACAGAAGTTTTTTGCCCATTCCAAGACCTGAATATTATCTTCTTCCTCTATGTGACCCCAATCGCCAACAAAAATGTCGTGACGATCAAATCAAAATTGCCACCTGTTGGGTCGATAAATGGATAGACGGTACATATAGCCAGATCGACCAGCTCTTCGAGACGATCATTTTGGTATGCATAAAGTTGGGTGTACCACCACTATTTCGATGCGTTTCAAACTTTTCAGGCGAAACTAACTTACAATACCGCTCCGACATTTTAGTGTAGTGAAAAATATCTACACCATTTACCCAACAATCTCACCCCATTGTGCAGAGCAGAACAATTATATTTTAAACACCATCGAAATAAAGCTTCCAGAAAAACTCAACACTTTAATGAAATTTGTTGTCATGACAAGCCTCAAGCTATACGAACTCTCAAGAAAGATCACCACCACGAAATAACAGCACAACTTACAAGAAGAAAATCAAAGAAAAAAAACTAACAAACAACATCCCATGCTACATCTTCCTCTCATTAGAGGGTGAGCCTCAGTCTATGGTCGATGCACATACTAACACATCACCAAAATAGAAACTGAAAAAATGCTAAGAAACCTACCTGTAAACCGACAGACGATGAATGTACTTTAAGCTGGAAAATCGAAAAATAGCAACAACAACAACAAAATACTAAAGATGGAAACTTACATCATCATCATGAAGTAAATGGCAAGTTATGCCATAGACTTCAAGATTATGTTGGATGGCCGACTGACTAACAACTAGGCTGAGTGACTGACGGGAAGACTAGCTCGCTTGCTATCTGACTTGCTTGGGTGTATGGCTCTTAAATTTGGCAAACAGGGATCATCATTATTTATTTGTTTTGTTTGCTGTTTTCCTTGGATCGTCGCTTGACTAACAGGGTGTTTGTTCGCTCGACCCGTCTTCTTCTTACCCATGATAGTTTAAATGGATTTCAAGTATTAGTGTCTGCCACAATTTTCCCTGAGTTGTTGCAGCAGTGGCTGTTCGGCATGCTGTATCTTGTTTATTTGTATTTGAGTGATGAGTGTGACCAAAATCAAACTGGAGGCCACAATGAAAATGTCTTTGGTGACGTTCTAAATTTTTTTGTGGCTTGGGGTTTTCTTTGGTGTGTTTTGGCAAGCGGCTTTAAATTCACGATGCCGGTTTCTATGGATCAATGTTTTGTTAAGTTGTCTGAGTATATGGTAGAAGCAGAAGGCAAGAAACATCACAGAATCCGATGGATAAATGCTGGCTACTAGATGTACTTTCGTTAGTTTAGACAAGAAAAGAAACATCTTCCAAAAATTAAGTTTATTTTCGGATGCGCCTGTGGTTTTTCGTCACAATTGAGTACAGTGGGTAAGGATTGGAAATTTGGATATAATTGCACATTATATTTAGAAAACTAGCAGAGCCCGGTCAGCGTTGCTGACCCGTCGTAATGAGTTTTAATGACAACCTTTTTATGGACTTTATGCTTGACAGTTCGAAAATAGGTATTTTCTACCTCACTTCTTCGGCCCATTGTCTAACCAAGGAGGATATTAAATTTATCAACAGATTTTGCCTGTAACCTTACTTTTCTCTTACGGACTTTGTCGAATTTTTTTGCCCATTGATGCTGTTTAGGATTTATGTCCCCTGTCTTTATTCTAAAGCGATCTAAAGTTAAAAAAATGGTTAAGTCGAATTCTCCAGCTTATTGAGACTTATATGTTTTAGTTTTTCATGGCTGATGGACCGTTAAAAAATAATTAAGTCGAATTCTCCCGCTTATTGAGATTTATATGTTTTAGTTTTTCACACACAACCCCATTACCTCCCAAAACATATGCTGAAACCGATATAATCACAAGTTTGATTTATACATATAGCATTTAAAATAAAGGCGTGGAGAAGGTACACCACCTCCTCCGAAATTCATAAAATATACATAACAACGGCAAACATTGAGCTTTTGCTGCAAATTTGAGGCAAATCGGTTCAGTAGTATTGGAGATATAACATTTAGCAAGTAAAAAAGTGTCAGTCGGCTTTGCCGACAGAGATATACCCTCAGCCAATGTGAAGTGAAACTTTCATCTACGGACAGATCGAATGTATTTAGGGTCTCTTCAGAATTTTGTGGCCCTTTTTGAACATTTGAACTTGCCGACAAAAATGTGGATCAGGAATTAACTGCACAAAGACACAAATGTTGAACGTTTGTGGGGGAGGTACCCATAGGGAGGACCGATATGGGTCTTTTTTGAAGTAAAACTAAATTTTGACCAAATATTAGGAAATCCAAAGTTTGGGCCAAATTGGTTGCCCCATTCAAGTGATATCGTCCTAGCATTTTAGTGACAATTTTTAAATATTGGGGAGAAGTACCGGAAGTTGTGGACGGGTATTGCACCATGAATCTAAGTTTGGATAAAATATGACGAAGATCAAATGTTGGACCAAATCGGTAGAACAGTTCGAGAGTTATCGTGGCCGCTACATATGGTCACATAAGGGTTTTTACACTTTCCGGGCTGTTTTCCCAAGAAATATGGACTTTACCGTCATAATGGAGGTAGCGAATGCAAAACGCTTCAACAAAAATCAAAGTGATTCGAGAGCAGGTCTTAAAGTGAACTTATCCGAAATTTTGTGTGGGAGGTACCAGAAGGAGTAGAAAAATATAGTCCATATTCGAACCTGATCTATATCTGGTAGATATATTAGGATTTGGAGAGTATGGATTACATCGGTTACTCCCTTCAAGAGTAATCGAGCGCACAATTTTCCGAACATTTTTAAACTTTTGTGAGGGAGGTACCTAAAGGAGTGGACCGATATGGTTTATCTTCGAATTTAAACTATGTCTGGACAAAATATTACGCAGGCCAAATTTTGGACCGAATTGGCAGATCCGCTCGGGATTTATCTTGCGCTCCAACCATTACACACGGTGCCATAGGGTTTTTTGCAACTTTCAGGCTATTTTCTCAGGAAGTATGAGCTTGCCCCTGATGAAACTTGTACCGTCGTATGGGGGACAGTGAATACAAGTTGTTACAACAAAAATCAAAGCGATCAAAGAGCAGGTCCTAAACTGAACTTTTCCGAAGTTTTGTGTCGGAGGTACCCGAAGGAGTGGACCGATTGAGTCCATATTGGAGACTCATCTAAGTCTGGTAGAAATTTCACGATGTACAAAGTATAGGCCAAATCGGTTACTCCCTTCAAGAGTTATAGTGCGCACAATTTTTCGGAACATTTTTGAACTTTTGTGGGGGAGGTACCGGAAGGAGTGGACCGATATAACCCATCTTCGAACTTAAACTAACTTTGGGCAAAATATTACGAAAGCCAAATTTTGGACCGAATCGGTTGATCCGTTCGAGAGTTATCGTGCGCTCCAGCCAGCCAGACAGACAGACGGACATGACTAAATCAACTCCAAATTGTCTGAAACGCATTTCGTCCAAACATACTTGGGGTCTAAAACATTTATTTCGATGAGGCACATTTTGCCCGTATGAAAGTGTATATACCCTCGTTAGCATGAATGCTGAGGGTATAAAAAAACAGGTGTGGTCGGCTCAAAGAAGTCCTACATTGTATATTAATCCGTACATTTTTTAACCCATACATGCGTAATTTTTGCAAATATAGCGTTTTTTGAAAATATCGCATAGGGGAGGTACCCCGCCACCTCTGGACTTCAATAAACTATGTAGCCTGTTTTCGGGGGCCATCCCTTTACATTTCCTTAGGAAAATCGGTTCAGTAGTTGTTGCAGAAAAACTTAAAATTAAACAAGTAAACAGTCGTTAAGTTCGGTCGGGCCGAACTTTTTATACCCTCCACCATAAAATAGTCTTAATTAAAATGGAATAATTAGGGTCCTTTCACAATTTTAGGTGGAACAACTTTTCGACAATGGATAGACTCCTACTGCCTCCCACTATTGCTTAAATTACACTGTGAACACAAATGTTGGGGCAGAGATAATTCCTTTTGTCCTAGGTGTGTGTATATTAAAAACCCCGAAGGACAGATGCGCCGTGAGTCGAACTTCCGCGTTATGGCGGAAGTTTTTGCAAGAGACCCTGTAAGCCATCATGTATTAGCATTATATCTTTGTTTGTTGTTTTTGTAGAGCACTTAAGCAACAGTGAACAAAGATATAACGCTAATTCCTGATGGCCCACAGGGTCTCTAACAAAAATTTAATCACGCCATAACGCGGAAGTTCGTCTCACGGCGCATCTGTCTTTCGGGGTTCATAATATACTCACCAAGGCCTTTCATCCCCAAGAGGAATTTTCCGTGCCCCAGACTTTCACCTCAATTTTGGTGCACAGTGTTATCTAATCTAATCTAATCTAAAAAACTGTGTTCAGCTAGGTGAAAGGTACCACCTACGGGGCTATATCAAAAAGTCAACGATCTTTAAATTTTTTGGCGGAAAAGTTTTATAGCTGTAGAGAACTTCAAGAGTCAAATTGAGGGTAGTTTCATCAAAACAATGTAGACCCTCAAAAATTGACCCATGTTGACGAATTTTAGTGAAGAAATTTCGTGACCACTGAAAATTCCCGAAAATCGGAAGGTACAGTTATATGGGGGGATATACCAAAACATGGAGCTATGTATATTGACGATTATTTTTGAATATACAAAATTGTAGCTAAAATTCTCAAAATACCGATCACTACAGCTAGTTCGGTTAAAAATTGCACCTAAAATTCTCAAAATACCGAACATCGGGAGATACCGTTATATGGGGGCTATACCAAAACATGGACCTATGTTGACGATGTTCCGTTGGAGATGTTTTATGACCACTGAGAACTTCAAATGTCAAATTACAGCTATTTTGATTAAAAACTGTAGCTAAATTTCTCTAAATACCGAAAATCGGGAGGTACCGATATATGGGGGCTATAGCAAAACATGGACCTATGTTGACGATGTTTCGTGGAGATGTTCCATGACCACTGCAAACCTCAAATGTCACATTACAGCTAGTTCGGTTAAAAATTGTAACTAAAATGCTCAAAATACCGAAAATCGGGAGGTACGGTTATAAGGGGGCTATACCAAAACATGGACCTATGTTGACGATGTTTGGTGGAGATGTTTCATGACCACTGAGAACCTCAAATGTCAAATTGCAGATAGTTCGGTTAAAAATTGTGGCTAAAATTCTCAAAATACCGAAAATCGGGAGGTACCGTTATATGGGGACTATACCAAAGAGTGGACCGATATAGCCCATCTTCGAACTTGACCTGCCTATGGAAAAAAGACTATCGGGTGCAAAATTTCAGCACTCTATCTCAATTATTGCGGACGCTAGAGTGATTACAACAGACGGACAGACGGACATGGCTAGATCGTCTTAGAATTTTATCCTGATCAAGAATATGTATACTTTATAGGGTCGCAAATGATTAGTTCGATTACAAACGGAATGACAAACTTAATATACCCTCCATACTATATACTACCATAAAAGCCTAAGTTGGGATATGACGGAATTTGATTTTTATTCATAAAGATATGGCGTTTTTTATACCCTCAGCCTTTAGGCTAAAGAGGGTATTTACACTTTGATACGACCAAAAATGTGCCTCATAGAAATAATGGTTTTAGACCCCAAGTATGTTTGTACGATATCCGTTTCAGACAATTTTGAGTAGATCTAGCAATGTCCGTCCGTCTGTCTGTCTGTCCGTCTGTCTGTCTGGCTGGTGCGCACGATAACTCTCGAACAGATCAATCGATTCGGTTCAAATTTTTGGTTTCGAAATATTTTGTCGAGATTCGATTTAAGTTCGAAGATGGGCCATATAGGTCCACTCCTTCAGGTACCTCCCCCACAAATGTTCAAAAATTGTCGCGAAACTTGTGCGCACGATAACTCTCGAAGGGCGTAACCGATTTGATCCATACGTTGCTCGTCGTGAAATTTCTACCAGACTAAGATGAGGTTCCAATATGGACTTAATCGGTCCACTCCTTCGGGTACCTCCCACACAAAATTTCGGAAAAGTTCAGTTTAGGACCTGGTCTCGAATCGCTTTGATTTTTGTTTACGCAAGTTGTATTCGCTGTCCTCTATACGACGCTGTAAGTTTCATTAGGGGCAAGTCCATATTTCCTGAGAAAATAGCCTGAAAGTTACAAAAAACCCTTTGACACCGTGTGTAGTGGTTGGAGCGCAAGATAACTCTCGAACGGATCTGCCGATTCGGTCCAAAATTTGGCTTTCGTAATATTTTGTCCAAACTTAGTTCAAGTTCAAAGATGGATTATTTCGGTCCACTCCTTCCGGTACCTCCCCCACAAAAGTTCGAAAATGTTCCGAAAATTTGTGCGTACGATAACTCTTGAAGGGAGTAACCGATTTACTCCATACTTTGCACATTATGAAATTTCTATCAGACTTAGATGAGGTTCCAATATGGACTAAATCGGTACACTCCTTCGAGTACCTCCCACACAAAATTTCGGGAAAGTTCAGTTTAGGACCTACTCTCGAATCGCCTTGGTTTTTGTTGTAACATCTTGTATTCACTGTCCCCTATACGAAGGTACAAGTTTTCTCAGGGGCAAGTCAATACTTCCTGAAAAAATAACCTGAAAGTTGAAAAACAAACCCTATGACACCAAGTTAATGGGTGGAAGCGCAAGGTAATTCTCGAACGGAAATGCCGGTTCCAGCCAAAATTTGGCCTTCGTAATATTGTTTCTAAACATAGTTTAAGTTCGTAGATAAGCCATATCGGTCCACTCCTTCAGGTACCTCCCACACAAAATTTCGGAAAAGTTCAGTTTAGGACCTGGTCTCGAATCGCTTTGATTTTTGTTTACGCAAGTTGTATTCGCTGTCCTCTATAGGACGCTGTAAGTTTCATTAGGGGCAAGTCCCCCTAAATACATAAGTTTTTTGTGAAAAATGTGTTTCAATTTGCACAGGCTGAGGGTATATCTCTGTCGGCAAAGCCGACTGATACTTTTTTACTTGTTAAATATGACAAAGGGAAGTGCCCTGCCCCTCTTCGAAATTCAAGAAAATATGCAACCTATTTCCCTGTACATTCCCTGAAAATTTCAGGAAAATCGGTTCAGTAGTTTTGTAGATGTAACAAATTTAAAATGTGGGCGTTGTTCTCAACTGATGCCATAACCATCAACTACATTTGATTTTTATTTATATAGATATACATATATAGCATTTTTAAAGAAATAGAGAGTAGGGGAAGTACCCCGCCCCTTCCGAAATTCTACAAAATATGTAGCCTATTTTCACCGGTGCTATCGGTGAACCTTTCCTTGACAATGTCGGAAAATCAGTTAGTTCAGTAGTTTTTGTAGAAAGGATTAACATTGAAAATTGCAAAAAGTTGCGTAAAAGTGGGCGTAGCCAAATTTTCTTTGCATAAAAAACTAAGTTGAGTTGTGACGAACATTAAAAAAAAAATTATCCAAAAAGATCCAGCCGTTCTCAACTGATGCCATTACCAACGAACGACATTTGATTTTCATTTATATAGATTAATAAAAATGATGACAGAGATAAGAATACCCTCAGCCTGTGTACAATGAGACTTTCATTGATGGACAGATCTGAAAACGGCTACACCACCAAAATTTGTTACCTTTTTTCAGAACAAAATTAAAGTGCCGGGATGAGTTTTCTTATGTATTCTATCTTCGAATTTAGTTTAAGTTTGAGAGAAATAATGTTAAAGTTTGTTATAAGTAACCAACCTAGGGGCTAGTGAGGGGATAATATCTAAAAGAGCTTTGTCACATTAAAGCCCATTGCATTCATATATATTTTGAAAGTCTTGCCAAACACCTCTACTGGTATTGCTATAGCATAATATGCTCGTAACACCTATGACTGTAGCAAAATTTGTCAACTTTCTTTGACATCATCACACAATTAAGATGTAAATCAGTTTTTTTTTTTTTTGTTTTTAATTTAATAATTTTCCCTTTAAGGCAGCCACTTTTTCCCAAGTACTTAAATGGTCTCAACTTTTCCGAGGCACTATGTCACTGTGTCGTTTTCTTTCTTGCAAAAGTAAGAGGCTGTTGCACTTTTATTGTACGGCTGGTGGTTGTTGTGGCATAATTGTCATTTGTGGCAAATATAGGTGAGTGTGTTGCCTTTAAGTACACAAAGTCGTAACTAGTTGTTGCCATCGTAACAGCAGCAGCGGCAGCCAGCCAGCCAGCAGCATTGTAATCATGCCACACAAAACAAGCTAAAATGGTGTCGTCGTTGCCTATTGCTGGAGGGGCAACTAACCAGACAATCAGCCAGCTAGCTAGCCAAACGCCAACCAACCTTAGATGATGGGAATTTCAAGTATTTGCTTTACAATATGTGACTGAGCAACTGACTGACTGACTGACAAACAGACAGGTCTTGTGTATTGTAGTCTGTGTGTTTTAACAGTGTGGGAACACCAAAAATAAACAACACACCCGCATTTGCCGCTTATTAACTGCCATGGTGAGCTTTTTGGCAAATTTGTTTAAAGTTTGTGTCTTAAGTCTTTTGTTTTGTTGTGTTGTCTATTGTGCATTTTTTCCTCTTGTTTGGATTTTTTCCTTCATTGCACATCACGATGCTGGGTGAACACATTGACTGTCGATGATGTGTGTTGTGTTTTTTTTCTGTTCCATAACTTTAAGCGAGGTGCTAGGGTGTCTGAGAATTTTGTTGCAAGCCAAGAGGTTTTTTTGTAGACTTGCTCACTTGAGAATGTTGTTAATAACGATAACAACTACAGCCGCAGCAAGCCTGTAACATTGTCATTGTTGCTTACAGGTGTGTCTGTCTGCATTCGGGTTTCTGGCGTAGTAGTTTCGAGTTTTATTGCTGCCACCACCACCGCCACCATCAGCATCGCCATAGCAAATGCTGCCAAAGTTGTTGTCATTGTACAATTACTCAAAATACTGTCACATTCATATGTGTGGCAAACGATCCAGTTTTCAAGTTTTATTTCCTCCTCTCTCAAGGTGCAGCAGTAGGCAATAGCCTATGGCCTAATACATTTCCGAGTTATTGTTTAATAATCATCAACATTTGCCAGGAATTATTTTGCGATGGTTTTTTTTCTCCACGCACTTTGAGTGTTTTTGTTGATAGTCACAGTAAAAGAAACACAAATTGTAGCAAATATTATATAACATAAAAACGTGATTATCTTATAAATTAGTTCGATTATTTTCATTTTGGACTGACTTGTATTTCCGTATTTGTATTCAATATTAATTTAAAATGAATTATTTTATCCAAAATAGTCCACTGAAACATTTCCACTTATATGGTAGGAGTTATTATAACCACTTCTTCGCAAATGTTATAAAATGTTTTCGTTTTAGTGTTATTTTAAGGGAACATGTAAGGTAGGGTGTAACATACTGTGCACCTTACACAACGGAAAAACACTCAAGTAGAGACCAGCGAATGAATGAGTTGCAGGTTTTTAAATGAAAACACATTGTCATAAAGAATTTTTAAAATTGTTCGAATTTCTAACTAATTGTTGAATTCCCGCAGAACAAAATATTTGTTTCTGTTTCCATTAAGTAAAAATCAATTATTCCATATAGAAATATCGTGTAACTTTTTTAGAAGTACAAAGACTCATTTTGAAGCAAATACAGAATGTGTTCATTGATAAGAATTTACTTGTTTACCATTTAAGAATATTACGGGTGCAACACATTGCTTTGTTGTTATCGAAATTTGTACAGTGGGGTTTTAACTTTTTTTGCAATTTTTACCGCATAGCCATATAGAGCATGAAAAACTACTATGGAATACGGTGTCATTTTTTTCTCTATCGCGAAAAAGTTTTCCAATTGCATTGAAGTTCAGTAATGCATTATTTAATTTTATTTGTTATAATGATATATCACCAATATTTTTGAAAATTCAACATAGCTGAAGCCAAGGTTTACCCTTTTAGAACACGGGACTTGTGATTGTATATTATACAAATTAAATATTTTTGGAAATGTTTTTGAACGCGTCAAAAAATATTGGCCTTAAAAGCTGTGGCTATATTTATGTTAAATAATGAGTAAAAATGGGTTGAAGCCAACATGTATTTTTTGTTTTCTCTCGATTTGTGAGTAAACCACACTTCTCTCGATTTTCCTGTCAAAGTAAAAGTAGAAGCAAACTAAGTAAGGAACATCTCACTAATGTATTACTTTTCAAAATTTGAACTGATTCTACCATTAAATGATGCTGACATTTTGAAGCCAGATTTAGAGTGTTTTTTGACATTTTCTTCTAATATCATTCCGCATACAGGTTTTTCAAAAAATCATATATAGGATTGTAGTACTTGCGATTCTGAGTTATGTATTTGATACGTATATTGTGAATGTAGTCTGAACAGATTCATAGAAATTGCATCCAAATGCGGAAATTTTGTGCGAACATTTATCTAAAAATCATATTTTTCGGGTCTAATATTTGCAATTGTCTCTAGAATACCTCGTACTCTATTGTACATTTTAGTTTTTTACGTTCCGGATCCAATAAATCATTCCTCCTGAAAATCCATCTACTAAAACGCGAGTTACGAGAAATTCCAAAGTAGAAAAATCACCTAAAATTGTTTTTGAATATATCGCGTATTTTATCGCGTTTTCTGCGGATCGTTTCCACTGCAATGAAAAAACTAGTGGAGCATCTTCGTTTTAGCGGAAACAGAGATTTGAAAACTTCACTAATAATGGATCTACAGTCATTTTATCCCAAAAAATAGTGTGTGATGCTACATCCACGGTTCTTGATTGATCGCCTTCAAATAGATATATATCGATGTAGATTTTAGATTTAGTAGATGCAGCCGATGCTACATCTTAGAGTCCAAATTATATTTCGAAAAATATATACAACTTAATAGATATGGTCTTGCTGTACATGAAAATCACATGCGGACAAAATGATTTTGATAATTACGCGATTTACACGTATTTTAAAATGCATATAAATTAAAATGGGATATTTGATTTCTACTTCCATTTCAGAAGCTTTAAGATATATTCTCATCAACCCAATTACCTTCCCTAATGGGAAAGCTTTAATATGAATGTCAATAAAGCAAAATCCGTCTATTTTATTGGGAGATTTAAGCAAAATGAAGGAAGTATTCCTATAGATTTTTACAATATTTTATACTACATAATGCATGTGAAAAAATATTTTTTCAAACAAAAAATTATATTTTTGACCAAAGTATGTGCTTACGAGTATTTTGGCTGTAACATCGAAACTATAACACCAATCTGTATGATTGTAGTCTCATTTGATACGCCGTAAAGTTTTGATCCACAACAAATTTTTATGTAATTTTATGAAAACTAAATGGGACTTAATTTTGAAAAAAGTTGACTTCTATAATTTATCAGTTTTATGTACATTCCGCGAATTCTGCGTAAAATTTTGCAGGTATTATTCAATCTACTCGCTGAAGTAATTTCGAGAGAGGTGGAGGGTATAATTAAATTTGTCATTCCGTTTGTAACACATCGAAATATTCGTCGGAGACCCTATAAAGTATATATATCACCCAGGTCCGTCTGTCCGTCCGTCCGTCAGTCTGTCTGTCTGTCTGTTGAAATCAAGATACAGCTCGCAATTTTAAAGATAGAGAGTCAATATTTGATACAGAAGTTTTTATTACTTGCAAGATGGTTGGTATTGAAAATGGGATATATCGGTCCACGTTTTGATATAGCCCCGATATAACGGTACCTCCCGATTTTCGGTATTTTTAAGGTTTTAGCTTCATTATCCTATGGCTGAAATTTCGTACGTAGGCTTCTTTAGGGGTATAAAACTTTCCCCCAAAATTTTGTCGGTATCGGTCGCCGCCTTCATATAGCCCCCATAGACCGGTACCTCCCGATTTTCGGTATTTTGAAGGTTTTAGCTTCATTATCACACCGAAATGGCTGAAATTTGGTACTTAGTCTACGTTGGTGGTATAAAACTTTCCCCCAGAACTTTGTCGGTATCGGTCCATGCCTTCATATAGACCCCATAGAACGGTACCTCCCGATTTTCGGTATTTTGAACGTTGTGGCCTCAATATTCCACCGAAATGGCTGAAATTTGGTATTTAGACTTCGTTGGGGTTACTCAAACTTCACCTTTAAATTTGTCGGTATAGGTCCACGCCTTCATATAGCCCCATGGAAAGGTACCTCCCGATTTTCCGTATTTTGAAGGTTGCGGCTTAAATATTCCACCAAAATGGCTGAAATTTTGTATTTAGTCTTCAATGTGATGTAAAACTGTTCGACAGAAATTTGTCTGTACAGGTCCACGCTTTCATATTGCCCCATTTCCGACAAAAAATCGTCGGTATAGGTCCACGTTTCGATATAGCCCCCTTAGAACTGTACCTCCCAATTTTCGTAATACTGAAGATTGTGACGTCAATATCCAACCGAAATGGCTGAAATTCTTTCAATTCTTTCAAGAGTTAAAGAATATTCCAGAAGAGTATTATCAGTATAGGTCCACGTCTTCATATATCCCCATAGATGCGTACTTCTTGATTTTCGGTATTTTTTTAATTTTTAGCCACATTCTCTTACCGAAATATAGGAAATTTGGTATTTAGTCTTCTTAGAGCCTAAAAACTTTCCGTCAGAAATTTGTCGATATAGATCGACGTTTTGAAATAGCCCCCATAGAATGGTGCCTCACATTGTTTTACCTAAACTGCTGACATTTAGTATTAAATCTTCTTCATACACGAAAGGAAACTAATTATTCCATTTTACATCAATACAAGTTCGGCCCGACCGAACTTAACGCCGTTCTTACTTGTTTGTAACAATTTTGCTCATTAAAGTAATTAGGGTTTTTATAATTTCTTTCTTAAAAAGCGAAATAAAAGCGCCATAACTTTTTTCCGCAACAACCAAAAATTGGCTCGCGACCAGATTCGTACTGGGAATTTTTTTCTTAACCTACATATCAAAAATCGTTGATGTAGCGCGAAAAAAAATTATCCTTTTTCTGAAATGGAATATGAAATAATTGACAATATTCGTGATATACGCTTTTTCCTAACAATTTATAATAGTTTTAATCTAATTTAAAATCAATATCAAGCTATTGTGGACCAATATGTTATCAAATCGCTATATTACAGAGCATTTAATACTCATTTGAAAATAATGCAATTTTTTGTTTTTCTTTGTAAACTCGCGAGTTTTATGTTTGTATTTCTTGTACCTATCGGACTAGAGAATATGTGGTCATTTGCAACAAATTCGCTAAAGTTACAGACTGTTTTAAATGACTTTGTCTGTGAGAATCGTATTTGTTTTCTACAAATATGTATTCAAACAAATATGTATTCAAACAAAAAATATCAAAAGTAAAGGTCGTCCGTGAGGAAACTTTTTTCACGGAATCAACTTAAAAACGCGTTTTCATTAATAGCACAATTTTCCCCACATAGTACTGGGGTGGTATTTTTTTGGTTATAGCCCTATTGTACGGTTGTTCACATTTGAACGGGTCTTTCATATAGTAAGTTATGGTGTACATGCAAACTTAGTATTAAACGGAAACCGATTAATAGAACTATTTGTGTTGGATTTGGTAAAATTGACCGATTAGAAAAAATTACAAAAGGCAAACCCGAGCTTTAAATATTCTCCACACAAAATTGCGAACTTTTTATATTTCGGTGTCTTTGCTATAATTGATTAATTTCAAATTTACCTGAACTTTTGAAGGATACCATAAAAATTGCATTAACCACCTGCAAGTCACTGTAAACTAACAATCTTTATCTTTAGTTTCTCTTTCGAAGTGAGTTGAATTATAGAATACTGGTGAACCTGGCGAACTTCGTCTTGCAGTCTGTTAGGATTTGAACATGACGATTTTTTTTTTTTTTAAAAATATGTCATGCAATTATTAATATCACGATGCAGAATATCCGTGGTCAAATGAAAACAATTTTTTGGTTTGAACTATTCGTAGTGATTTAGATTCTTTTTTAAGGTACTCGATATTTGAAGGTGTCGCGCTTTGCAAAAATATAATATCAAGAACCTGAAAAAGCCAATTGTAAATTCTCTTCGCCGGAATGCAATCATGATATTGGCTCTTTTTGTAAACAACAATCTCTGTTATGCTAGGTTTATATTTACGAAATCCACTCGATTTCGTACTATAATAGAGAGTACTATAATAGAGAGTAATATGAAGTTAAGCCATTGGGGTATTACTTCCGACTTAATCAATCACGTGATTTAGATTCCGTGAACGACTAAGTTCAGATTTAGGTTGGGCAATATTAATTTAGGTTATTGTCAGTTGCACAATATAAATCATGACTAATATATATTTTTAGTAAATAATACAAATAATTTAATTCAAGCAATTGTAGATATAAATTTCGAAACGTCGGATATGGCGTCATTCTTTGTTGAGATGTGATAACTTTTCGGGAATGTAATGTATCTATTTGTTATATCGAAATAATACAATCTCTGCAGATTTCATTTTTTTAATTTGATGCTGAATACATATATAATTTTAATGTAGAAAGAGCGATGCGGTTGCATTTAAGAAACTCGGTCGCAATCTTGTTATGTGCCATTAAATATTGTTTAAAATGGATTTGATGAGTAGATGAGAATGTTAGGATCAACGATTTTGTTTTTTTGTTTTTATGTCAGTTAATTGAAACTCCAAACTTTTCCTATAGTCTTGCTTGGTAATCCCATTTTTCAATGTTCACAAATACTACGATAAGTTTTATTCCTACATCATTAGTAATTGCTCTTCTATATCAGAAGATTTTATTTTTTTGATTTGATCGTCAATTATTGTCTACTAAAGTTTTGACAAGTTGATGGTGGCTTAGAACGCTAAGACGCCGGCAACCTTGACACTCAGTTGGGATTACCTAGCAAGACTATAGGAAAAGTTTGGAGTTTCAATTAACTGACATAATTTCGCATATACATTTATCTAATGAAGTGCGATATATATATACTAGTTTCCAAGCTTTGCCTTCGTCTGCCACAACAACAACATCCTAATACACCTGAAGATCGGCTTTACCACCCGTGAAACGTAGTGTAATGGTTGGATGCGTGGGACTTCGGTAGACTCCTAATTTTTCAATGTATCTGTAAAGGCCTTACAGCTCAACTCGAAAGAGAATTAATTAAATATCTCTATAAATGGCCTTCGCCTTAATAAGGCAAAAATAAAAAATAATTTCAGCATGAGCCAGGCTGGGATTCGAACCTGGGTCTCCGACAACTGAGTGTCAAGGTTGCCGGCGTCTTAGCGTTCTAAGCCACCATCAACTTGTAAAAACTTTAGTAGACAATAATTGATGATCAAATCAAAAAAATAAAATCTTCTGATATAGAAGAGCAATTACTAATGATGTAGGAATAAAACTTACTTACTTAACTTAATTTCAGCGTAAATTAAAATGAAAATGTAAATGGCGATCATTTAATTTTATACTATTATGATACCCTGGGGTATTTTATATTTCCAGTGAACCTAATTTTTCAAGGACTACGTACCCAATTTTGTCAGAAAGATCTAATCATTGTCAAGTGACTAACTTCACTATTCGTCTGGTACACTTATGACACATTTGAATGTGATCTCCCGAATTATACTTGTATTATGAGTAAGGTTTTAATCTCCAAAATATAAGGAATGCGAACTCAATGTCAAAACATCAATAAAAGAGTTATCATACAAACTAAACTGGCATTCATTCCGGTAGGTCGTTTATCCACTCTGAATAAGATTTAAGGGCGTCAGTTAGTTCCTTGTACTAGTTCCAAAACGTATGAGTAACATCATGAAATGTAACGTGTGATATTAAGTATACGCAGTTTGTTCAAAGAAAAATTGGAACTGCGAAGTGAACTAGATAGTTCCATATACAGTCGAAATCGCTTATAACGTCGTCGTTTATAAAGTCATATCGCTTATAACGTCGAAATCCAAAAGTCCCGAATTTCTGCTTTTTATATTCCACACAAATAAATATCGCTTATAACGTCATCGCTTATACCGTCATATCGGTTGTTACGTTGGATTTTTGTGAAATATTTGAATTTTGCTATCGGTTATAACGTCGAACCATACGTAAAGAAAAATGTGTATCAATAGTTTTTTTTTGTATGTATATATATTTTTTTGAAACTCAAACAACTACAAAATACCAAACATATGCGCAACAAGTTGGAAGATAAGGTTGGACAACTGAATTACAACTCACATGGAGGCGCTTTCAAGTCAATTAAGCTTGAGTTTTTGCCACCCAATGTCACACCTGTTTTACAACCCATGGGCCAAGATGTAATAAAATCATTCAAATCACATTCTAGAATCGGAAAATATCCACTATCCTGACCAGAATAAAAAAGGATCAAAGTACGAAAATAAATATGTTGGATGCCGTGTTATTGTTAGATGAAGCGTGGAAAAATGTAACGTCTTATGTCATTGCTAGTTCTTCATTCTTATTTCTCCCAGCACGTAGAAGATGTTGATGAATAAGTTGCCACCGATGACAATGTTTTCACATCTGCCACGTATAATGACGACATAATATTGGAAGATGAAGGTAATTCTAACGAAAAAATTGAGAATACTACAAAACCAGAATTTCAATTATCGTCAGGGTCAAAGGCGTGTCTAGCTGTAGAATCTCTTCAAAAATTTATTTACACAGAAGATTTTACAAGCAAAGTATGTGTTTCAAAAAAAAACTTTCAAAACTCAGATCTGGAATTCACAAGCCCAAACTAAAATGACAGACTATTTTAAAAGGAACCATATGTTATATTTACGTAATATATCTGCTGAAGAATGTATTTAATTTCGTTATTTTTCATACGTTTGTATATAGATGAAAAAGTAATAAAACAACTTATTTATACCCAAAAGTCACTATACATAATATAATTCCACCTCTTTAATAAGCATCGTTTATAACGACTATCGCTTATAGCGTCCGATTTTGGTCGGTCCCTTGACCGACGTTATAAGCGATTTCGACTGTAGTTCCTTTGGCACAACTCTAGCATCAGTTACAACCCCTTAAAAGACATATTCGTTATTTCTTTAGGTGGCCCAATACAGATTATTTATTACATAATCCCATGAAAAAGATTTTAAATCCCTCTACTTTCGCCTTTTCTTCAAATTGTGAATACCACACTTTTTCTATGTCTTTGGTCATTCTTTTGTAAAATTTAGGTAAGTATCTTGCCGCGCTCTATAGCAATATCAATATATTATTTCATACCGCACATATATTCACCGTCGACACAGATTGTACGTTGATCTTTTGAAGATGTTTTTATTTACGGTTTAAAACTATTTATCCCACGTTTAAATCAGCTGCAAGTCCGTTTGATTTTTTCAATAATCCATCAATGCTGTCGATTTGGGAGGATTTTGTATAAGGTGTTTTGCGATATAATTTTCGTATGATGTGTATTGCGTTTGCTTTCTGGTGGGGGCATCTCCTCTCAATCTCCAATGACAATAAATACATTTGGGCTGAAATCTTAATGAAAATCAAATAGAGGCATACAGAGGTCTTACACATTTGGTAAATATACAATTTTCGCCCAAAAACAGTCCAAAAAGGGTGTCAAGAATACTCCAAACACAAAAGCTCGATAGAAATGTGTCGAAAAACGATAAGTTCTAGGACAGAGAAGCCATTACATAGTCGATACGTCCGAAGATTTGCTTTACCACAAATGAAACCAGGTAACGTAATTTGGTGACTATGTGGGTTCGAGTCCTTGGCTTTCCTTTTTCACTTGCAAATAATTTCAGATCATCAAGCTTAACTCTAAACGAGAAAATTAACAAAAATCATTAAAAAATGATCTTCGCCCTAAAAAGGCAAAATTTCAAAAATGAAAAATTTAATTTCTTTAAAATATTTTTTTGCATATTTTTCACAGATTTTCGCGATTTTTTTTTAGGTTTTATCCTTTTCTACCATTCCGTATTGGTCAAAATCAGTTTCCTTTCATTCTAAGGTCTTCCGCCACGTCATGACTTATTCATAGGAGAAGTGGAATATTACAACTGAAGAATATCACCTTCTTTTAAGACATTCTAGTTTTCTACCCATTGAAAATCCGAAGCACCATGCTATAGTCATTGCACTTGAACGATCAAATACTTAATATCGGGAAGTAGCTTCACTGGGGGTATTTAACAAAATATTAAGCTATATTGATGCCTGAAGGTTTTCTACCCATTGAAAATCCGAAATACCAAGTTACAGTCACTTTACATCGGTTGTACAAAATTACACCAACTTTGGTCGGGAGGAACCGTTAAATGTCGGTTGTACCCAAAGGTGATCCTATGTACACAGAAAAAAATATTTCAAGAGTTTTCACATATTTTCTTGCGTGATACATGTGCAGTTTCTTATTTCCATCCGAAAGCCACTATTTTTTCAAAAATATGTAAGATTTTCATGAGATGCAAAATTACTTTCCTATTTTTTCCTATATTCCACTGTTTGCTCTCATATTTCCTCTCTTGTTTGGTAAATGCTCTCAACTTTGTTCTCGTTTTCTTTTGAATGGTCTCGTCGTCTCACCATCGTATTGAGAATGTACCAACAAACCACAACACAACCCCCAGCATCGTCTCACCACCACATTGAGACTATATCAACAAACCACACCACACACATACACACCACAACAACATATATATTAACTACTACTGTAGGTCGCAACAATTTTGTTGTTAATAAACTGACAAACCAAACAACTTCTGTGCGTTTGGTGGCGAAAAAACAAAATGTTTGGTTGTATAGTTCGCAACTACAAATTTTTAATTTCTATTTTGTTTTTCAATATTTGTTTTAATAAAATATTAAAACAACGACTATGGGATTAAGCCTGACTATTTTGAAAAACAAAATAGAAGTCGTCATCCCAAACAAAAAACGCCAATCCTCCTAATTTTTAATTTCTTTAATATAAAGCAGTGTTATTCACCACTGGGCTCGCGAGCCGTGCCTGTGTGAACACACATAATCTCAATTGTGGTGAGTTTGAACGATACTCTCACCACCGATCATCTTCTTTGTTTTAGCAATGAATTAAAGCACACGATGTTTATCTAGAGAGGAAAAGACAATCTCGTGTGTTTGCCAAACACAAATGCAGCGGATGAATTTGTTGTTGCTGGTGAACACTGATATAAAGTGTTCACCAACAACTACATTGCTAAAACAAAGAAGATGATCGGTGGTGAGAGTAACGTTCAAACTCACCACAATTGAGATTGTGTGCGTTCACACAGACACGGCTCGCGAGCCCAGTGTTGATTAACACTGATATAAAGGCAACATCTAATACAGCATCCGGCAAAAAGGGGCACACGTGCCCTTGATGAGAATAACAAGAGAACAACCATCATTCAGTCTTCATTCAGAAGTCAATGGAGAAGGTTCTGCTGTCGCTTGTTTCAATGATTTTTAATTTTAGCAATGCATTAACGCACACGCTGTCCGTGGAGAGAGCGAGAGAGATGCGTATGCGTGAGACCGCAAACAATGCGTTTGTATTATTGCCGATACCTAATATCTCAACCTGGTGCTGATAGACTTAACATGTATGTACATATGGTTCGTATTGTTCTGCTATGCTCACAAGACGACAACACATCTACAGTGAAAATCATTAGAAGAAACGGTAAATTACAATAATACAAAATAAAAGCATTAATAAAAAACAGCAAAATTTGTCTCTGGATTGGTTGGTGTGTGGTGGTTGTTAGTTAATAATAACAAAAACAACAACTCTCCAAAATTGTTTTTTTTTTCAATCTCTCCGAAAAACCAGTAGTTTTTTGCTTTATGAAAGACGTTCATGAAATGCTGAAATGTGAAGCTTGGCAACACTTTATGGACGCTATTTCTGAAATGCAGTAATTATTTTTTTCTGTGTATATCTAAAACTTTGGTGGATAAGTTTTTTACCTCTAGAAACTTTAAATGGCAAATTAGAAATTTTCTGACATTTTGGAAACGTTATGTTGAATTATTTATATTTTTGTATGAAAAATAAGCTAAAAACGTCAAAATAGCAAAAATCCTTTAAAAAAAAATCCAAAAATCGCTTGTACCTTTTATATGGGGGCTATACATGCATCTGTACCCACAATTCTCTGTAGGAATGTTATATTCTCATATCGAAGACTGAATACCAAATTTCAAAATACAAAATACCGAAAATCGGTCGGTACCGTTCTATGTTGGCTATATCAAAACGTAGACCTATATCCACAATTCTCTGCAAGGGTGTTTCATGCCACCAATGGATATTAAATACTAAATCTTCAGAAAATTGCAAATCAATAGTTACAGTTCTATGACAGCTATATCGACACCTCCAAATAATAGTATGCTAAGTCTAAAAAGTGAGTTTTGCAGGAGAAGCTCTCAAAGTTTGGAAATTTTTTTGAACTTCAGTACTATGCTAAGTCAATATTTGTTTATAACTTCTGTTCGGATTGACCGATCATTACCAAAATTAGACAGAATTTAAGTTAAAGGACGTTCGACACCTCCAAATAATAGTTTGCTAATTCTGAAAAGCGAGTTTTGCAGGACAAGCTCTAAAAGTTTGGAAATTTCTTTGACCTTCAGTACTATGCTAAGTAAATATTTGTTCATAACTTCTGTTCGGATTGTCCGATCATTACCAAAATTTGACAGAATTTAAGTTAAAGGACGTTAAATATAAAAATGTAAAGACCTTGAAAACATGCTAAGTCGACTTAGCATACTATTGTTTGGAGGCGTCGATATCAAAACGTGGACTTATACTGGCAAATTTGGGGGAGGGGGGTTGGGGGATACTAAATACTAAATTTCAGTCATTTAGTAAGATAATGTGACTAAAACCTTCAACATACTGAAAATCTGGAGGTACTGTTCTATGGGGGCGCCATTTCAAAACGTGCACCTGTACTGATGAGTTTCTGGGGGAGGATTTGCAGCCCCAAAGAAGACTAAATACCAAATTTCAACCATCTTACAAATATAATGTGGCTAATACCTTTAAAATACCTCAAATCGGGAGATACAGTTCTATGGGAGGTATATTAAAACGTGGACCGAATAGCCAATTTTTATCCTAAGAATAATAGAAACTTCTGTAGCAAATTAAAAGCTCTGTCACAAATTTTGGCCGAAAACAAAAAAATTAATGTCAACATTTTGGTACAACATCTGGCAAACCTAACAGCTATGACATGGACCTTTTTAAAAATATATTAGTTTTTGTTTCATTCGAACGCGATCTTCTTAAGAATAGCTTCAAAAATCGGAACATTTGACTAGTATTTTTTGTTGTGCGTGCAACCTATATTTTATGTGCAAGTAAATATATTCAAAATATCGCTAAACTAATACGTATAGCAAAAAATTATAGTGGATTTTGAAGGAGGAGGTAATAGCTTTATTTTCATTAAAAATAGTGTTTTAGAGTGTTGTGGAATTCTAGTTAGCTGCATATTTTCTTAGTGTATTTTGTAATGCAAATTCGATGATATACTTAAATTTGACCATAGGTTTTTAGTTTTGATGCCCACCAGTGCCCACCTCGGGAATAATTTTCCAAAGTAGGTCATGGGTTTAAGATTATTTAGTAGTTAAATCAGCTGCCATCTAGTAACAGACTATAAAGGGTGGGTCACGGACTAAAGCTGCCCTAGAATAGAGTTTCTATGGATATATTAGCGTATAACTCTGTTATCTGACCACGTACATTAACATAATTGTTATCAGTGGCAAGATGAAAAAATCTTCTTCCAAATTTGTCTTACGTTGGCGGTATTTGCCTTCCAGGAAGGACGCCATAAGATCTATATGAAAAATTTTACCAATTTTCAGACAAAAATTTAGATTTTTTACTCCGCTAAATTGTTTGGATTTTATGTTGTTTTGGAGATTGTTTTGTTTCTCCAAGCCTATTTTGCATCATAAGAAAATAGTGACCTTTGTTCATGTCATTTTGTATTAACAGCATGAAAAAATCTTACTGTATACCCCCTCCAGAGGGAAAAGGGGGGAGAATGTTACGCTCGTTGTTTCTTAAAACACTCTTCGCAGCAGCACAAAGCTGTAACAGGCGCATTGGCTTGATTTTTACACTCTAAATATTTTTGGCCACTTTCTCCATACAAGTGGAATGGTCCAATGTTGCTCACAGGCAACCTTTGCTACCTAACCGCGAGGAATTGATAAGCATTTTTTTCGCAGATTACTTATTTTTGTGACAACAAATCATAATAAATACGCCTCACAGTTTAAACATGTCACAAACGCCGCCAAAAAATAATAGTTTCTATTGTGATCGTTTCCATTCTCGTAATTTGCTGGAATGTGTCCCCTAGAAATAAAATATAGAGCATCAATTAAATTTGGATAAGTGTCCCACAAAAATTAGCGTTAATTACGCCAGCTAAATACTATCCGATAAGTATCCAAAATTATTGGCATTGGCAAAATTCTTATCCTTTTCAAACATTTAAATAGCAAACTATAACTGCCAACTCTATCGTGGTTATGGTTACACTACATACAAATAAAACTGTGGAATCACAGTATATATTAGCCTGTAACTTTAATAAATTATATTCCGAGTTGAGTTTATTAGACCTTAGCTAGGAAACAAGTATATATATCGCACTTCATTAGATAAATGCATATGCGAAATTATGTCAGTTAATTGAAACTCCAAACTTTTCCTATAATCCTGCTTGGCAATCCCATTTTTCAATGTTCACAAATACACTCCACGTCAGTAGAATAAATAGAACACCTAAATTTTTGTTAATGTTAGCTTATTTATCCCAAAACGAATGAATCTATGTTTATAATCTTGTAGGGATTTAAAGTCTATGATGTTTCGTATCAAATACAGAAAAAATTATGTTTCTAGCTCTTCGCGAAATTATTTTCTGATCATTTTTCCGATAGTACTATGAAAAAAAATGTATTTATTTTTGGTCATCAGGATAGAACAGTCATTTTATTTTCGCGAATTTTTGAGATATTAACGCCGAATTTTCGTTCAGTCGATAAAACAACGCTTTCTAGTAATTTTTCACCAAAGAAATCCTGTAAATAATTCCGCGAACATCGAAATAACAGCGTAAAAGGATTTAAATTGACAGATAATTGAAACATCTCGGAATATCAATATGAGTCGCGCAGTTATGTCATATTTCTTCATAATAAGATAGAATATGATCCAGACAACCTCGACGGATACAATAATGTGCTTTGGATGCTGATAAGATGGAGCATTTCCAAAATAATTATGAAAAACGTAAAAATTTCTTATAAAAACCTCGATGTTTTGCTCAAAAAAATTATTTTTCCGCGAACAAGTCTGCCGTTTAAAGGTTTGAAAATATGCTTCACATTTAGAGGAAGATAATCTGATATGAAAACATCCGCTATTTTAATACACTAAGGGAAATTATAGCACATTTTTCAAATTGAAAACACCTTTTGGACTTTGAATTTAAATGTGTTCTTATTTTGGTTTCCGCGACTGTTCTCAACGGTGTTATGTTCCAATATAAATGGACCAGGTTATGTTCTCCATACCGGATTTTACGAATTAGTACTTTTTTTAACTGAACTCGCATATGTAAAAGCCCCGTTTTCGCGGGAAAACACAGTTGCGGAAATTGAGGTTTTAGATTCGTATGTGCTTTTAAAAAGTACTACAATTTCCCTCAATATATTGTTACAGAATTAGATTTAACTAATCTCCGTGTAGACGTTGTTTTATTCCCCAGTACGATTTGTACCAAATAAAACAGGGTTCGTTTTAGATTACGTTTCTACAATGCTTTATTTACTTTATTACACTTATTCGGAACCGACTTTAATTACTAAGCACGCAGCTTGTCTCTAGTTAGCACGCAGCTATTCTTTAACCGATCTGTTCAGTTCAACGCTTAAAACACAACTAACTCAATGTTGCCGTTCCTACCGCTATTTATACCCAAAATCTCCTTGGTCTAGAATTATCTAGAAAATCTGGCAACACCTCGAATCTGTGCAGCGAACACACAGACGCACATTCGAACTATGCGAACAACCATACTCACATACATACAAGTGGACAAGCACAGTAATGACGTAATTACAACAACAAACAAATACACGAAATACAAGAAGTAGGAACTAAACGATAATTACATGATTATGGCAAAACAAACAAAAGCACATTAATAAAAGGTAAAGTAAGGACTAGAACGATGAGGAGAGTTCTACATGGTAGTTGTTGTTGCTTAAATAAAGTAACTGCGTAATAAAACTTTACGTTACAATTCAAATTTTTAAATTAACGGAAATTGAACTAAATTAACTTATACCTATCAGTTACATTCGTAACAATATTATAGCTCATTTAGACTAGCCGTAAATCCTCAACTGGATTTAATAAATCCAGTACAAATCTCATTGATTAAAACGATAGTCAGCTGATTTTTGTTCATAGCACAATTACCAAGGTAGATGCATCAGACCATATGATCGAATTTGAAACGTCAAGAGAAATTGTTGTAAATTAAATTCGTCTCAGAAAACATACGGCAAATTACAAGTTTATTGTTTAATATTGAAAATGTTAGCACATTTTGCTACTAATGCTAACTAATGAGCAAATATTGAATTATTTTATCGTTTAGACATCGTAAATATTAGTCTTGGTTGATTAAAATCAACATTGTATATCAAAGCAAATTTATTTTTTTCGCCTTGTTTAAACATTTTTACATTTTAAATTATTTTTGTTTTAGCAATTCATCAATGCATCTACCTTGTTTCTTGTTCCAGCATGCAACTTTTTGTATTTTCTAGCAACATGTTGCAAAAAACACAGTTGTATACGAGGATTTAGGCCGGATTTAAAACAAATCCACCCAATACGAGGACTTATTTTTGTATGGGAAATCTGGTAGATTTTGACCGGATTTAGCAAATAAAACCTGATAATGCACTAAATCCGGCTAATGAAGTCATATCTAAATGACCTATTAAAATAGCGGATTTATTCATATCAGATTATCTTCCTCTGAATGTGAAGCATATTTCCAAACCTTTAAGCGGGAGACTTGTTCGCGGAAAAATCATTTTATTGAGCAAAACATCAAGGTTTTTATAAGAAATGTTGATGTTTTTCATAATTATTTTGGAAATGTTCCATCTTATCAGCATCCGAAGCACATTATTGTATCCGTCGAGGTTGTCTGGGCAATATTCGCGACTCCTATTAATATTCCGAGATGTATCAATTATCTGTCAATTTAAACCCTTTTACGCTGTTATTTCGGTGTCCGCGGAATTGTTTATTGGTTTTCTTTAGGGAAAATGATTATAAAGCCCTGCTTGATCGACTGAAATCAAATTCGGCGTTAATATCTCAAAAACTCGCGAAAATAAAATGACTGTTCTATCCTGATGACCAAAAATAAATGACTATTTTTATAGTACTATCGGAAAAATTAAAAGAAAATCATTTCGCGAAGAGCTAGAGACATAATTATACCCTCAGCCTTTAGGCTAAAGAGGGTATTTACACTTTGATACGACCAAAAATGTGCCTCATCGAAATAATTTTTTTAGACCCCAAGTATGTTTGTACGATATCCGTTTCAGACAATTTTGAGTAGATCTAGCAATGTCCGTCCGTCTGTCTGTCTGTCTGTCTGTCTGTCTGTCCGTCTGTCTGGCTGGCTGGTGCGCACGATAACTCTCGAACGGATCAATCGATTCGGTTCAAATTTTGGGTATCGAAATATTTTGTCCAGATTCGATTTAAGTTCGAAGATGGGTCATATAGGTCCACTCCTTCAGGTACCTCCCCCACAAATGTTCAAACATTGTCGCAAAACTTGTGCGCACGATAACTCTTGTAGGGAATAACCGATTTGGTCCATACTTTGCACATCGTGTAATTTCTACCAAACTAAGATGAGGTTCCAATATGGACTCAATCGGTCCACTCCTTCGGGTACCTCCCACACAAAATTTCGGAAAAGTTTAGTTTAGGACCTGGTCTCGAATCGCTTTGATTTTTGTTTACACAAGTTGTATCCGCTGTCCTCTATACGACGCTGTAAGTTTTATTAGGGGCAAGTCCATACTTCCTGAGAAAATAGCCTGAAAGTTACAAAAAACCCTATGACACCGTGTGTAGTGGTTGGAGCGCAAGATAACTATCGAACGGATCTGCCGATTCGGTCCAAAATTTGGCTTTCGTAATATTTTGTCCAAACTTAGTTCAAGTTCAAAGATGGATTATATCGGTCCACTCCTTCCGGTACCCCCCCCCCCCCACAAAAGTTCGAAAATGTTCGAAAAATTTGTGCGTACGATAACTCTTGAAGGAAGTAACCGATTTGGTCCATACTTTGCACATTATGAAATTTCTACCAGACTTAGATGAGGTTTCAATATGGACTCAATCGGTAAACTCCTTCGAGTACTTCCCACACAAAATTTCGGAAAAGTTCAGTTTAGGACCTGCTCTCGAATCGCCTTGGTTTTTGTTGTAACATCTTGTATTCATTGTCCCCTATATGAAGGTACAAGTTTCCTCAGGGGCAAGTCCATACTTCCGGAAAAAATAGCCTGAAAGTTGAAAAACAAACCCTATGACACCATGTTTATGGGTGGAAGCGCAACATAATTCTCGAACGGAAATGCCGATTCCGGCCAAAATTTGGCATTCGTAATATTGTTTCCAAACTTAGTTTAAGTTCGTAGATAAGCCATATCGGTGCCCTCCTTCAGGTACCTACCCCACAAAAGTTCAAAAATATTCGGAAAAATTGTGCGCACGATAACTCTTGATGGGAGTGACCGATTTGGTCCATACTTTACACATTCTCATAATATCTACCAGATATAGATCAGTTCACTTTAAGACCTGCTATTGAATTTTTGTTGAAGCAACTTACATTCGCTGCCTCAATTACGATGGTAAAAGTTGTTTCAAGTCCATACTTCTTGAGAAAACAGCCCGAAGGGTGTAAAAACCCCTATGGCAACCCCATGGTCTATGTCGGTCCATTCCTTTAAGTACCTTTTCCGCAAAATTTTTGAACTTTAATCCTAATCAACAATTTTGTCGATTCATACGACCAAAACTTTGAAACCCCTTAAATACATAAGTTTTTTGTAAAAAAAAGTGTTTCAATTTGCACAGGCTGAGGGTATATCTCTGTCGGCAAAGCCGACTGAAACTTTTTTACTTGTTTTTTCTGTGTTTGATATGGAACATTATCGACTTTAAATCCCTACAAGATTAAAAACGCAGATTCATTCGAATCGGAATAAATAAGCTAACATTAACAAAAATTTAGGTGTTCTATTCTACTGACGTGGAGTGTACTATGGTAAGTTTTATTCCTACGTCATTAGTAATTGCTCTCCTATATCAGAAGATTTTTTGATCATCAATTATTGTCTACTAAAGTTTTGACAAGTTGATGGTGGCTCAGAATGCTAAGACGCCGGCAACCTTGACACTCAGTTGTCGGAGACCCAGGTTCGAATCCTAGCTTGGCTCATGCTGAATTTTTTTTTTTATTTTTGCCTCATTAATGCGAAGGTCATTTATAGTGATATTTAATTAATTCTCTTTCGAGTTGAGCTTATTAGACCTATTATATACATTGAAAAATTAGGAGTCTACCGAAGTCCCACGCATTCAACCATTACGCTACGTTTCACGGGTGGTTAAATCGATCTTCAGGCGTATTGAATGTTGTTGTTGTGGCAGACGAAGGCAAAGCTTGGGAACTAGTATATATATCGCACTTTATTAGATAAATGCATATGCGAAATTATGTCAGTTAATTGAATGAAAATTACCTTCGCCCTTATAAGGCAAAAATAAAAAATTAAGCTGCCACTTTATTATCTGGCCACGTTTTCGGAAAATAACTCACGGAATTTGTCTACGAGGAATAAAGATATAAGATATGTGTTAAAAATTTTACTAATTTTCACAAAAAAATTTTCGATCGATTTTACCCGCTAAATAATATCTGATCATCATGTTAAATTGCAACATTCTTCGCTGTCATAAACCCAAACGTACCCAAACGTAACATAAAATTTCGCGCCTTTTCACATTATGATACAGGGTATAAATACTTATCTCTGTGAATATAAATATTATTAAAAAACGCCAAATTTCCCTTCCATTCCGCTGCATTTATAATACTTTTCAATACAATCTTTAATCCTTACCGTGGATTCTCTCTCAAAATTATTCCAAATACATGTACAACAATATGCCCTAACTCCCAGCACGAACAAGCATATTTCATTGGTATAACTGCGTCCAATGAAACATCATCGTGCAGTTTATTGATATCCAATAAATTCCTCATTCCACCTATGATTCGATAATTGCTATTGTAGGCTTCCAATAAGTACCGACTAACATTACTACTTGTAATTTTTGGGTTACAACTCCGAAACGGATGGTAGGTGAGTGAGCGCCTCACATCACATTCGAATCAATTATTTTAAATCGATTTCTATGTGATTTCGTGCAGATGCTCCAGTGAATTGGCATCAGTAGATGTTGTTGTTGTTATTGTCTTCTTGACAACAATAACGACAATAAGTGAAGATAAGTGTTTATTGCGTTTGTTGTGGCAAATTATCACGATTTCACTAGTTCAATAGTTCGTAATATCGATTGTAGTTTAAAACGATTCGATTTGGCCTTCTGACAAACTAACTTATTGACTGGCATAGCATGACTAGAGATGGCAAAGACGACGACAATGATGATGACGATGGCTCATTGACTTGCAGTCAAAGGAAATAAGGGAATGTTTGGTATTTTAACGATTAGAATGGTTGGATAGCCGCCGATTCGTTGCCTGTTAGGTTTACCGATTTGTTCATTGGTAGGCATGTCATGCATACATGACTCCTCAACACTAGCTGCTGTCGTATGTGTTGTTGCGATGAGCAATGTTGGGATTTTGAAAGTTCTTCTGCTTTACTTCACAGGAATGATTATTAAATATTACAGATAATTCAAATATGATATCGTGACTTTATGAATTTTTCAAGTTTTTTTATATTATTATTTTTTTAACTATTTTAAAATTTTAGTTATTTGAGACTTGAGAATGTTGGAACATAAATTTTAATTTGTTTATTTGGGCTTTGGTTTCTCCAACTCATTACAGTACGAGTATCTGATGTCATAGACCATTTGAACAATGCTTCTCTTATTATTAAAAATGAAATGCTTTTCTTGTGAATGTTCACCCTTTGTTAACATAATAGCGAAATTTCAATTATTTATATGAGTTTCTGTATCATTTTCCCCCCAAAAGCGAAAAGTAGGAAATTTTGGCATTTGCATTTTTGAATTGTGCGGCGTCATGAAGTTCACATCACGAAATTTTTGCATATTTGTCGTGGTGAGGCATTACATAAAGATCGAGAGAAAGGGCATAATAAACACGAGTAGCTTATTACAGTGTATTTTTTGTTAAGGATTAACTTTATGTTACATAAATAATACACAACCATTAAAAATAAATGCAGTAACAAAAAGGACTTCGTATGAATGCATTGGTAAAATAAAAAATCAAAGTTGGTTAGGTATTTGTAAACGCATGTTTACATAGACTTTTTGTAGGGGGTATAAACGGGGAAAAGGTTATATATTTGACATCACTAAAATGATTTTCGTTTTTTAATCATTTCTCAGACTGGAAGACTACTCTGCATAGCCAAGAGTGCAACCAGATTCCATTTAAACTCAATGATGTGGAACCTTCTTATCATCGCTGAGTTCGAACATCTCACTTGTGGGCGAAATATGCATTTTGGCATTTAAGCTACCCGCCGCAGCTCTTAATGGTTAAAAATCGCGTTTTTCTGACCAAAAGTATACAAGATATGCAACGATAAGATATAACTTTTGGAGTTTTTCTCTAAGCACAACAAACGCGGGTCGGGAAACGCCTCAGCATCTATGCTAACGAAGGAATATACACTTTAATACTGACAAAAGGTGCCTCATCGAAATAATGGTTTTAGACCCCAAGTATGTTTGGACGAAATGTGTTTCAGACAATTTGGAGTTGATTTAGCCATGTCCGTCCGTCTCTCTGGCTAGCTGGAGCACACGATAACTCTCGAACGGAACAACCAATTCGGTCCAAAATTTGGCTTTCGTAATATTTTGTCCAAACTTAGTTTAAGTTCAAAGATGGGTTATATCGGTCCACTCCTTCCGGTACCTCCCCCAAAAATGTTCGGAAAATTTGTACGCACGATAACTCTTGAAGGGAGTAACTGATTTGGGCCATACTTCCACATCGTGAAATTTCTATCAGACTTAGATTAGGTTCCAATATGAGGTTCAATTGGTCCACTCCTTGGGGTACTTCCCACACAAAATTTCAGAAAAATTCAGTTTAGTACCTGCTTTTGATTTTTGTTGTTATAACTGGTATTCACTGTCCTCCCTACGACGTTACAAGTTTCATCAGGGGCAAGTCCATACTTCCTGAGAAAATAGCCTAAATATTGCAAAAAAAACCCTATGTAACCGTGTGTAGTGGTAGGACCGCAAGATAATCCTCGAACGAATCTACCGATTCTGTCGAAAATTCGGCCTTCGCAATATTTTGTGCAAACTTAGTTTAAGTTCGAACATAAGCCATATCGGTCCACTCCTTCAGGTACCTCCCCCACAAAAGTTCAAAAATGTTCGGAAAAATTGTGCGCACAATAACTCTTGAAGGAAGTGACCGATTTAGTCCATACTTTACGCATCCTAATATATCTACCAGATATAGATCTGGTTCGAATATGGACTATATTTGTCCATTCATTCCGGTACCTCGCACATAAAATTTCGGATACGCTCACTTTAAGAACTGCTGTGGAATCGCTTTGATTTTTGTTGTTCGCTGCCTCAATAACGACAGTAAATTTTTTGAGGGGTAGGTCCATACTTCTTGCAAACGCTGGTCAATACAATACCGGTCCAAAACTTACGGTACTTCCCCCCAATATTTAAAAAAATTCACTAAAATGGTATGCACAATATCTCTTGAACGAGGCAACCAATTTGGTCCAAACTTTGGATCTCCTAATATTTTGTTCAAATTTAGTTTAATTTCTAAAGTAGCCCATATCATTCCTCTTTTTAAGGTACCTCCCCCCAAGAGCTCAACATTTGTGTCGAAGTGCAGTTTAGGGTCTGTTCGAAGATCCTTGGGAAATGTATACCGATGCTGTTCGTTGTGGTCCTGTTTAAAGCGATATTATGTTCTCCGTGGACAAGTCAATACTTCCTGGCATATTGGTCCAAAAATTATACGATGAGCCACTGAAATGACTAGTGGGCGCGATATCTGTCGAAAAGATATGACCCCCAATATAAGATCCACTTACATTATGGACCAAGTTGGTTCATTCCACCCCTACACTTTTGTACTTTAATCCTAATCCACATTTTTGTCCAAAAAGGGCCACAAGAATCCGAAGGGACCCTAAATACATACATTCGATCTGCCCTTAGATGAAAGTTTAAATTCACCTAAGCTGAGGGTATACCTCTGTCGGCAAAGCTGACTGATACTTTTTACTTGTTGAAGTTTTTTTATCACCTGACAGAAGCTTGTTGACACTGCCTCGTATGGAAAATTGTCTCCACGATCTTGGAACCAGACCGTCAATAGACCTCGAATTGTTACCAGTAATATGATATATCGGCCTTTTTGTAGAAAATTTACTTATGTTGAAACTAAGGTAACTCGCGAATTGTTGTAATATACCGAAACTTTTGAACGCATTTAGGTAAAATAAACTGTTTTACCACGATTCACCGATGGATTTCTTAAAATTATAATTTGAGCGGAAGCTGTGGTCATATTAATGTAAAAAAATAGGAAAAAATCATTGAAGGAAACGAGTTTTTTAAGTCAATTTTCAATTAGTGGCTTTACAATACAGTATAGAGTATAATGTTCAAACCACTGCATCAATCTCAAACGGATGCTGACATTTTGAAGACTGAAAAATTGAATTATTACTCTAATCGGGACGCGCAACCGTACTCGTTTAAAAACTGATTATGATATTGTAATACTCGCGATTACGCATTTTTATACCCTCAGCCTTTAGGCTAAAGAGGGTATTTACACTTTGATACGACCGAAAATGTGCCTCATCGAAATAATGGTTTTAGACCCCAAGTATGTTTGTACGATATCCGTTTCAGACAATTTTTAGTAGATCTAGCAATGTCCGTCCGTCCGTCTGTCTGTCTGTCTGTCTGTCTGTCTGGCTGGCTGGTGCGCACGATAACTCTCGAACGGATCAACCGATTCGGTTCAAATTTTGGGTATCGAAATATTTTGTCCATATTCGATTTAAGTTCGAAGATGGGCCATATAGGTCCACTCCTTCAGGTACCTCCCCCACAAATGTTCAAAAATTGTCGCAAAACTTGTGCGCACGATAACTCTGGCAGGGAATAACCGATTTGGTCCATACTTTGCACATCGTGTAATTTCTACCAAACTTAGATGAGGTTCCAATATGGACTCAATCGGTCCACTCCTTCGGGTACATCTCACACAAAATTTCGGAAAAGTTCAGTTTAGGACCTGGTCTCGAATCGCTTTGATTTTTGTTTACGCAAGTTGTATTCGCTGTCCTCTATACGACGCTATAAGTTTCATTAGGGGCAAGTCCATACTTCCTGAGAAAATAGCCTGAAAGTTACAAAAAACTCTATGACACCGTGTGTAGTGGTTGGAGCGCAAGATAACTCTCGAACGGATCTGCCGATTCGGTCCTAAATTTGGCTTTCGTAATATTTTGTCCAAACTTAGTTCAAGTTCAAAGATGGATTATATCGGTCCACTCCTTCCGGTACCTTCCCCACAAAAGTTCGAAAATGTTCGGAAAATTTGTGTGTACGATAACTCTTGAAGGGAGTAACCGATTTGGTCCATACTTTGCGCATTATGAAATTTCTACCAGACTTAGATGAGGTTCCAATATGGACTCAATCGGTAAACTCCTTCGAGTACCACCCACACAAAATTTCCGAAAAGTTCAGTTTAGGACCTGCTCTCGAATCGTTCAAAAAATTGTGCGCACGATAACTCTTGATGAGAGTGACCGATTTGGTCCATACTTTACTCATTCTCATAATGTCTACCAGATATAGATCAGGTTCGAATATGGACTATATGTGTCCACTCCATCCCGTACCTCCCACACAAGATTTTTGATAGGTTCACTTTAAGTCCTGCTACTGAATCACTTTGATTTTTGTTGAAGCAACTTACATTCGCTGCCTCAATCACGATGGTAAAAGTTGTTTCAGGGGCAAGTCCATATTTCTTGAGAAAACAGCCCGTAGGGTGTAAAAACTCCCTATGGCACCCCCATGGTCTATGTCGGTCCATTCCTTTAAGTACCTTTTCCTCAAAATTGTTGAACTTTAATCCTAATTAACATTTTTGTCGGTTCATACGACCAAAATTTTGAAACCACCTAAATACATAAGTTTTTTTTTGTGAAAAAAGTGTTTCAATTTGCACAGGCTGAGGGTATATCTCTGTCGGCTCAGCTGACTGATACTTTCTTACTTGTTTAATGTATAAATCGGGCGTGTAGCCTTCAAAGGTTCACAACAATCTTAGCTTAAAGTCGCAATTTTTGAGCGTAAATTTTTATAAAAATACCTGTTTTTTTTTGATTCAAAATTTGCAACTGCCATTAAATTGTCAGTGAACTTAGTTTTTTTTTGAAACGCGTTTTGGATGTGTAATTTTTACTGAAATAAATAGAGCTATATGCCTGTTTAAAATGTGCGAAAACATATATTTCAAAACTATCGCTAATCCGGAGATGCAATTGATTTTTTCTAAAAATTAAGTGCGATGCTACATCCACGGTTCTTGATGGATCGCAATGAAACGACATCAAATGATGTATTTTTTAAAGGTTATCATCGAAATCGGATGCGCATAAAATGTAAATGTACTTCGTGGAAATCAAAACCATTTTACTGTTTTTTACATCCCAATATGCAACAGATGCTACATGGTGGTCACCAAATAGAACTTCACAAAGTGTACAACAAATAAAAGTGATTGATTCGCTCTTTTCGAAAATCGGATGCGCATCATGTCATTTTCACTATTACGCGGTTTATATTCGTTTCAAATGTTGTAATATTCAATATCACATTATTTTAATGTTATGCCACAATTGGAATTCCTTGTGATTTATTATAATGTTCTAAAAATATTCGCTAATAGGAAAACTATAAGCGAAAAATTTGTTGCAACGGAATATCTTCATTATTGCGTGAAATTTGGATGAAAATTGCGAAGAACTCAAACATTTTTTCTTTAACCTTTCCTATAAAAGTATAAAAAAATAAAATTTGAATAACATGATTTTTATTTTTTTCGTGTATTTTTGCAAATAACAAGAATACTATAGCTCCAAACTTCACGATTTAGGTTTCATTTTATTCCTCACAATGTCTGGATGCTGCTATATTTTTTATATATATTTGTTTTGTAAGTATAAGCGCTATTGTTTCAAAAATGTGTTTGTAAATACGTGAAATTATTTAACAAATTTAATTTTTCGCAAATCCATTGAAACTTTACGAATTTTTTTGCATCATCGCAAAGGGTGCGAATTCAGTTAACGATAATAGGATATAACAGCTTATTATATTAAGCCGCGATTTTTTAGATTTTTTTCTAATTAGCATAATTAAAATGGTCATATCTTTTGCTCCCAACGATCAAATTTGGTAACGAAAACAGATTTGCAATGACGATTTTTTCTTAATCTATGTACCAAAAATCATAGATGTAGTATCAAAAAAAATGTTTTTTTTTTTTTTTTTTTGATTTTTTGAAATGGAAAAGACGATTTTAGAAATTTTTGCTGATATACATATAATTTAAGGATTATAAGGAGTCTTTTGTCGAGTTTTTCCTAATTTTTTAAGTAAACTTTTCAAATCGTCTCATTTTTCGCTGCTCTTTCAAAATTTCTTTTTGTAATTTTATGAAAAAAATATTGTTGTACGGTATTGTTTAACTCACAATTCGTGCAACCCAATCATCACACCGTTTTTTATTCACAGTCTTTTTTGATATTAATGTTTTAATTCACTTGGTTTTAAACGGAACGAATTCATAATACTCAATTTGAAATATGACCTACAGTCTCAGCTTAATAAATCAATCACCTAATTAAGCACTATTTGATTAATTATGATTATTAACACCAACTATTATTGAAAATATTTGTATGGTATGTGGCGATTCAATAGTTATTGGAGTGATTTTCAAAAAGTTTCCTTAAAATATGTTTAAAACAAGTAAGAAAAGTCTATAGTCGGACGGAGCCGACCATGGGATACCCTATACCACTATCCCTGGACAATCGCTCTCCACGGAACTTCTTTTCAATGATTGTGAAAATTTAATTATCAAATATCAGAGATGTAATGTATAATACCTATGACCAAAACCAAAAAGTTATCTAGCATGACAAAGACAATTTTGTAGCAGGAAAGGAAAATTTAGTTCACACAAACTAAAATGTAATGAAACCCACTTATGTAGTACTACTACTTCCGTTGTTTAACCGCTACGTTATTGAATTTTTTACCAATTTCACACAAAAGTTTCAGTCCATTTAACCCGCTTAGTATTATTTGATTTTTTAAACTTTGTTTAAAATTTTGCGGGTTATTATTTAGACCTACAGAAACCAACAAAATTGGTTAAAATTTTGTTTTTGGTCCATTTCATCCCCTGAACATTTCACGATCATCACCAAAAACTAATCATTTCTATTCTGGCCCGAACCCAACCTCCTTAAAAAATTCGTTACAGTCGGTCCATAATTGCGGCCTTAAGCTTGCTTACAATTTTTAATGGACGGACACACATCGCTAAATCGCTTTATCTCGTCGAGATATGAATTTTGGCATACTAAATAAGGGGTCTAGGACGAATATTTCTAAACTTTTGGAGATACAATATGTAGCATGGGATAAAAATGTGGTTATCTACACAGTACCCTTTATATATTAGGCAGTAGGCCCGTTATCTAGCAAACACTTTATTGCAATTTACATCAAAGGAAAGGTCAGTAGTTTTTTTTCAAATGTAGGCTACTTTGCGAAATATATATGTCCTCAAGGAATTAAAATATCGACCAAAAATAAAATTTTTATATTTTTCATACAAAAGTAAAATGGTCCATTTCACCCTCTAAAGAATATCAGATCATCATTCAAAATTGTAGGCATCTTTTTCGACCTATACTCTTACCCGGTGCAAAATTTCGTGACTATTTATTTATAATTGCGACTTCTAGCGAGTTTATTATAACACTACAAACAAATAACGGAATATATTAGGCTGTAACTTATGTTACCTGATCATGCACACCAACATAATTGGCATCAATTGAAAGGTCAAGCGTTCCACTTTCAAGTATATTTCACTTGTCCGGAATGTCACTTCCAGGAATAAAGATATAAGCTGTATATTAAAAAATTTCACAATTTTCACACAAAAGTTTTTGTCCATTTAAACCTCTAAATATTATCCGATCGCCATCTCAAATTGCAAGCTTCTCCTTTGTGATATACTCTTACCTTATTTAAAATTACGCGTTGATCGGACTATTATTGAGACCTACAGAGCCGCTAGAAAATTGGATAAATATTATGTTTTTGGTCCATTTCACCCCTAAATATTTCACAATAAAAATAGGGATCTATTCTGATCTGAACCCGACCTCCATACAAAATTTCGTTACGATCGGTCCATAATTGCGGCCTGGAGCGTGTTTACAATTTATAATGGACAGACGGACGGACACCCATCTCAAAATCGCTTTATCTCGTCGGGATATGAAGATTGGTATACCACATTGGGGGTCTCCGACGAATATTTCGCTGTGTTACATGAATTTTACCAAAACAAACTTATAATACCCTTTCCACATAGTGGTGTAGGGTATAAAAAGATATATTTGGGGAATTCCAAGTGAAATCGGACAGTTCGGAGAAAAGTAATTTTTGATTTCAATTGTTTTTGGTTCAATTTATGCTCCTAGCCAACAGAACATTTTAGTATATTTTAAAATTATTTTTTGACCAACGGTACAGAGATATCGCCTATTGAAATTATCGCATTTTTAAAGAACTATGTTCAAATAAATACTCATAACTTCTTTAATATTGGTCCAAATGGGACCATCTTTTTTTTGATTTGTTTGCTTTTTTATCAGCTATCGAAAGAAATATTTAAAAGAAAAGTGCACAGTGGGCTTCAATGCAATTTTCGGGATTTAATATTTAAAATCAATTTTTAAACATAATTGCAACCTTCGATTTTTTCAAAAAAAAATTATGTTAAACTACGTTCAATTACAAAAATTGTAAGCCCTATGTGGTAATGGGATTCGGACGATTACTATTTTTTCTGAATTTTTTAAAATTTGTCAATACAAGTTTTCCTTAATACCTTTGTCCAAAATTTGTATTTCCTGTAATTTTATCATTATATATTTATCATTATATATTAAATATTTATCATAAAAAATAGAAAAAAATCCACAGTGGACTTTAATGGAATTTTCGCTGATGCATTTTCAAAATCCAAAAATGACGCAGTTTTTAAGATGTTTGAGATAAATTCATAAATATAAAATCAAAACAAATATTTATAAATGAAATTTTTAATTTTTTTAATAAAATAATAAATTTTGGACAAAGGTATAAAGGAAAAATTGTATTGACAAATTTTAAAAAATTCTGAAAAAATAGTAATCGTCCGAATCCCATTACCACATAGGGCTTAAAATTTTTGTAATTGATCGTAGTTTAACATAAAATTTTTTTGAAAAAATCGAAGGGTGCAGTCATGTTTAAAAATTGATTTTAAATATTAAACCCCGAAAATTGCATTGAAGCCCACTGTGCTTTTTTCTTTTAAATATTTCTTTCGATAGCTGATAAAAAAAACAAACAAATAAAAAAAAGATGGTCCCATTTGGACCAATATTAAAGAAGTTATGAGTATTTCTTTGCATGTAGTTTTTACAGAATTTGACTTTTTCAAGGCGCGATATCTTTGGAACCGTTAATCAAAAAAAATTTGAAAATATACTAAAATGTTTTGTTAATCAGCAGCATAGCCACAGCAAAAAATAACGGAAATCAAAAACCTCATCTTGAAAAAGTGTCCGATTTCACTCAGAAATCCCCATTTACAAATTTCGCTAAAAGGAGATTTCGTCTTTACCACCTTTTTAACTTTTATAATTAGAACGCGTTGGCATAAAGATAGGGGACAGTGACAATAATAAATCCTAACAGCATCATGGGGGGGGGGGGGGTAAATCCGACAAAGTCTGTTAGAGAAAATAAAGGTTACCGACGAAAGCTGTTGATATATTGAAAATCCTCAATGAATAACTTGGTTGGACAATGGACCCGAAGAAATAAGCTAGAAAATATCTATTTTTGTATTGTAAAGCATTATGTCCATAAAAAGTTGTCATTAAAAAACAACTCGACGGCCCAGCAACGCGGACCCGGGTCTGCTATTTAAAAATGTAATTTAAATATAACCTCTTCTAGACTCCAGCCTAGATCGCACAACAGGACGTAGAAGACCTTTTAGCCGTTTTCTTTACATTGAAGTTTTATTATAGGTCTTTTTCTGCAGGTGGAAGACCAGTTTGTAGTTTTCTATAAATGGAAGACTCATTGGAGGTTTTCTATTGATAGAAAACACTTAAGATTTCAAATGCACCTAGAAGAGATATTAGTGGTTACTAAGCAAATAAGGCCAATTAGAAATATTCTTTACTTAGAAGATATTCTATGTGTACAAAGAATATTTCACAACAATAAAACGCATTAATTGCAACACATCCCATCTTTTCCCATTGATCCCAGTAAAATATATTTTTTTCAGATGTCATGATAAAATTTTAATCCATATCTCATGCCTCTGACAAATACAACTTGAAACTTCTTCTCCTTCGTCATGGATAACTTCTTTTTTTGTGTGACATTTTGCCAAAAAGTTTATTGAAGTTGTCGGAAATCTTCAACTTTGCCACATAATGTGACATGAGTAGTGACAATGCTTCAAACCGAATGCACCAAACAAAGCAAAAAAACTCTATAAGAAATGTCAACATCGTTAAAAGTCTTCGTTTTGGCTTAGCAACACCTTAAAAATGGTTTGAGGGGTTGGTGTTCGTTTTTTTTAACATTGGATTTAGGTATGGATTTTGAAAAAAAATATATGGAGAGGCCATCAGTAATGTGTATTCAAAGTGCAATAAAATTGATAAACTAGTAAAGAAATGTGGGAGCAGTGATTGATGAATTTTAGAGTAAGAGAATAAGTGATCAAAGCAAATGTTCAATCAAGAAAATTGCTAAGAATCCTCCTAACTGTGCAATTGTTCTAGGTGTTGTTGTTATGTCATACAGCACTCAAAGCTTTAGAATATAGTTTTTGTCCAGTTGTTGTAAACTGCAATGAAATATTTCCAACAAAACACCAAAAGCCGAGTATTATCGTTATACACAGTGCTCTTGAACCAACTTTAAATGAAAGGAGCTTACACTTGGGAAGTTTTTGCGGATTCTGAAATTACAATGTTCATAGAGGAGAAAAATAAAAAAACAAAAAAAAAATCGTCAGAGCGCTTTTTAAATAAATCGCGCACAAAGTTCACATATTTAGGGTTCTTTTAGGTTTTCTCGATTTTGCTTGAAAACGGCAAGTCTGATCGAAATGGAGCTAAAGAAAATGTTGTAGCTGTAACAATTCTCTAGAGGATTGACCGTTATGATTTGTTCTTAGGTTTTACCATTTGTGACATATAGAAGATCAGGTCACATTTTTAGGTTGTTTTTTAGGTTTTCACGATTTGCTTGAAAACGGTAAGTCTTATCGAATTGGGACTAGAAAAACTTATAGCTGTTAAAATTCTCTACAAGATTGGCTTTTGTAATTTTTTCCTAGTTTGTACCGTGTTTGAGATATATAAATTTAAGTTGGGAAATTGCAGTCATGACATTGTTTTATAAGGAGACGATACAGTCAGTGCATTATTCCAATTTCAACTTATATATCTAAAAATGGTAACACCTACGACAATATCATGGGAGAATCTTGCAGTGAATTTCCACAGCTACAATATTTTCTTTAGCTAAATTTTGATAGGGCTTGCAGTTTCCCAGGAAAATCGTAAAAACCTATAAAACCCCTAAGAATGAAAAATTTGACGGCGATTTATTTAAAAAGCCATCCGGCCATTTTTTTCTTGATTTTTCTCACCTATGAACATTGTAGTTTCAGAAACCGCAAAAACTTCCCAGGTTTAAGTTTCCTTCATTCAAAATTGGTTCAAGAGCACCGTATATATAGAGGCTTTAAAAAATATGTTGTTATTTCTCTTTATTACTTAACAATCGCAAAACAAACGACTTTAGATAGGTACCTACATACAATGTATGTACCAACAAAACCAGTAACAACATTGCTGCTTCCAAAATTCATAACAACAACAATAATCATAATAAACATAACAATTTTGAAGATGCTCCTTTAAAAGCTTACCACTTTTTTCTTGCAAAAACTAAAAACCATGAGAAAGGGAAAAATCAAGTTTTCAATAATTTTTGGTTTTGGCTCCAAAAATGCATTGGAAGATCGTTTTTTGTCTTTGTTCGCATATATTCACAAAGAGTTGCTGGTCTATAGGCCAATGGGTATAAAACAACAACATTAACAAAAAGTGGTGTCCCATTCAACCCAAGGTACATCCCCCACCCTCTTCCTCCCTATGCATGACGACTGACTGAAAATGGAAAACTAATGGGAAATTTTTATTTTTGTCAGAAATTGTTGACTCTTCTTTGCTAAAAACACAACAATAACAACAGCAACAACACCTAGCTGCAAAAAAAGTCGAAGTGTAGTCGTAGTTATTTGTATGAGTTTTTAACAAATGCTGCTGCAGTAATGTGGGAAGTATTTTTTCGGCATCATTTTTTTGTGTTGCTGTTGCTGTCCATCGTTGTTCCATTGAAAGATGATACCTCAGCTTGGAGACTCATTTATTTAAAAGCAAAAATAGTTGCCTTTTTTCACTGGAGTAGCCTTTTGGTATGGCGCTCGGGGGAGCCCTCTATGTTATGTGTTGTCTTGTTGTCTTTGTTGCTATTAATTTTCTGCCTGTTATCAAGTCATCGTAAATGTGCTTTTTTCGCTTTACTGGGATTTGTATGCCATTCCTTGGAGCTTGTAACTCGTCATTGTAGTACATGTATTGAAGTTGTTTTTGGTAAATAAGTCCTAATTGTGGAGGGCTGTAAATAAAAGTGTGCGGAAAAGGTCGATGTGTACTTGAGCATGGTGATAGCAAATTAAATATTAAACCATTCATATTTTACACCTAACTTACTTACTTGGCTGGCCCATTACAGAACATTTGTTCCATAGGCCGAACTAAGAAAAGATCTCCAATTCTCTCTATTTGTTGCTTCGCACTCTGGAATACCGCGCCTTGTCATCTCTTCATCCACTTGTTTGCGCCATCTATTCCCTGGCCTGGCAATTCTGCGCGCACCGCCAAGCGCTTCGTATTAACACGCCTTTTTAGCGGGTTCATCATCGCTCATTCTTATTATATAGCCTAGCCAACGCAATCGCTGGATCTCGATACGTTTAACTATATTGATGTCGTTGTGTAGCAGATACAGCTTGTGGTTCATGCGACGTCGATATTCACCGTCAACGCAGATTGGTCCGTAGATCTTTCAAAGAATTTTTCTCTCAAACACACCAAGCACTGCCATGTCTGCTTGCGCAATTACCCAGGCTTCGGAGCCATACATCAGCACGGGTAGTATCAGTGTTTTGTAGAGCTTTTTTTTTTTTGTTTGACGAGATGTGGCTTTGTTTTTATACTGCTTACTTAAACCAAAGTAGAATCTGTTGGCCAATACAATTCTTCTTTTTATTTCACAACTGATGTCGTTTGTTGTGTTTAAGGAGATGCCGAGGTAGACGAAGTCTTTTACTACCTCAAAATTATAGGAACCAACTTCCACAGTTGGTCCGAGCTCATTGCGCGTCGACACCATCAACTTGGTCTTCTCACCGTTTATCGGACCACTACCTAGTTGCAACAAAGGTACGCACCCGGTTAAACGTAGCAAACAAAGTAAGAACAGACACAACACGAAAGCTAGACATCGGTAAGCTGCAATCACAACAGATAGCTACAGCATATTCCACTCAACTAGCTCAATTGCTTAATCAAAGCACTCCTCATCCCGATAACATATCAGCGCAATGGCAAAATATTGCCCACTCCATGCAAAATCTATACTTGGATACCAGAGACCTCCACCAAGGAATCCATGGTATGATCAGGTGTGTCTTGCTGCTACCGAAGAGAAAAGTGGGGCATATAGGGCTACTTTACAATCAGTAGCAACGCGTAGCGTTGGGAGAAAAGGAGAGAGGAGAAACGTCTTTTCCGCAGGAAAAAGAGAGAGAGATGGAAAAGCGGGAGTGTGAAAAAATCGAGATGTACGGGAGCCAGAATGAAGTCCGAAAATTCTACCAAAGAGTGATGCATCAAACTGATGCCTTCGTACAGGCACCTCCTCCTGTAGAGACCAGCAAGGTAATTTGGTAACTGATACAGATAGTGTGCTCAGGATATTGTGCGAACGACTAAAGTCAACGAGATAATTGGGTCATACCAATGCGGCTTTAGACCTGACAAGTCCACCATTGACCAAATATTTACCTTGCGGCAAATCCTGGAGAAGATGCAGATCGACACCTACCACCTTTTTGTCGATTATAAAGCAGCCTTCGACAGCCCACTACGTTCAAAGGTATTCCAGGCCATGTCTGAATTTGGTATCCCCGCAAAGCTGAAAATGAAAATGACTTTAACTGACACGAGATCCTCAGTTAAAATAGGAAAGAACCTCTCCGAAGAATTTTGTACCAAAGGATGTTTCAGGCAAAGAAACAACCTCTAGTGTGATCTCTTCAACATACTGCTAGAAATGGTTATACGAGAGGCAAACGTCAAAAGAAGTGACACAATCTACACCAATAGTCACATGTTACTTGCTTATGCTGATGATATAGACATCATGGGGCGACCAGTAAAAGAAGTAACAGATACCTTTATGAAGGTCGAAGGAGAATCTGCTAAAGTGGGTCTGGCGGTAAACGGCGAGAAGACCAAGTTGATGGTGTCGACGCGCAATGCATCCATTGAGCTCGGACCGACTGTGGATGTTGGTTCCTATGATATTGAGGTAGTAAAAGACTTCGTCTAACTCGGCACCTCCGTAAACACAACAAACGACATCAGTTATGAAATAAAAATAAGAATTGTATTGGCCAACAGATGCTACTTTGGTTTAAGTAAGCAGTTTAAAAACAAAGGCACATCTCGTCAAACAAAAATAACGCTCTAAAAAAGCACTGATACTACGGACCAATCTGCGTTGACGGTGAATATCGACGTCGCATGAACCACGAGCTGTATCTGCTATACAACGACATCAATATAGTTAAACGTATCGAGATGCTGCGATTGCGTTGGCTAGGCCATATCATAAGAATGAGCGATGATGAACCCGCTAAAAAGGCGAATGAATACATGCCACATGGCGGTGCACGCAGAATTGGCAGGCCAAGGAATAGATGGCGCAAACAAGTGGATGATGAGATGAAAAGGCGCGGTATTCCAGAGTGCGAAGCAACAAATAGAGAGGAATGTAGATCTCTTCTTAGTTCGGCCTATAGAACAAATGTTCTGTAATGGGCCAGCTAAGTAAGTAAGTAAGTAAAAGACTTCGTCTACCTCGGCACCTCCGTAAACACAACAAACGACATCAGTTGTGAAATAAAAAGAAGAATTGTATTGGCCAACAGATGCTACTTTAGCTTAAGTAAGCACGTCAAAAACAAAGCCACAACTCGTCAAACAAAAATAACGCTTTACAAAACACTGATGTATGGTTCCGAAGCCTGGGTACTTGCGCAAGCAGATAAGGCTGTGCTTGGCGTGTTTGAGAGAAAAATTATTCGAAAGTATGTATGTAAAATTAAATAGTAACTTTTACATTTAACCTCGTATTCTGTCAACTTTATCATTATCTTAAAGTCAGGCAATTTCTTCTTGAAGACATATTGATTTCATTTTCAAAAGGAAAACCTTAACTCACAAAAACGACAAAAAAAGCTAAATTTTTAACGCGCTTAGGTTAATGGGTTTTTAGGCTTCGTTTAAATCAGATTGTTGATGTTTTTGTTTTTTTTTTTCTTTCAAAAACATGTAATGGATAAAATTTGCAAATGTTAGCTCGTAACCAATGTGTTTACGGAAGATGAGACCTTGCGTGGGAAGATCTTCAAATGTTTATTGTGTTTTTATTTATTTTTTTTCTTTTATTTAAGACAAATGCGAACATGCAATGCAGATGATGATGATGCCGACGATGAAGCTCATTATCTTCTAAACCAGAGTTTGTCTGCATGAAGAACAACATGAGGGGCAGGCAATCCATCCAACAGCATGAAGGCGCAGTGCAATGGTGTTGTTAATGGTTTATTTTGCAGCTAATATTGATTTATTACGGAAAATGTTTATGCTCGAACCTCCACCACTAACAAAAAACAACACCACTCTAAACAAACATCATTCAGTTCGATGGGCTTAATTCAGTGAAAAGGATTGAAAAATATGTATGTATGTGAAAAAAGATTAAAACATATTTCTCTTTTTCTAAGTAAATTTGACAAAGGATTTCTATTTGGTTTTGTGCTTCGACTGTAATAAATTTTCATTTCTATGAAAGTTTTGTAATAATGACGCTGATTTATGTACTTAAGAGTAGTATTGAAGAAATTCGGGAAAATAAATAATAGCGGGAATTGGATTGAGCCTAACACAATGAGGCTACTAATGATTTGAAATTTATTTGTAACAACTGCAATCTCTATGAATTATTGTCATTATTTGAAAGGGAATATAGGGACTGCTGTAACTTCCTGTATTTCGAAAGGAATATTAAGTAATTTTAAGCAATATTTCAAATCAATTCTGTTTCACATTAACTTAAAACATACCAGTATACCAGAAAGTATCAGTCAGCTGTGCAAACACAATAATTATGCCGTATATAAAATATATTAATTTAGTACCACGAGTTTGCTTCAAAATACGTGGAATCTGTAGGTATGATAATGTGGGGCTATACCAAATCATTGACATATACCAAAAATTTTAGTAGGCAAACTTCTGATTCACAGAGAACTCGATATATTAAATTACGTTAAACTAAGTTTGGAAGAAATTTTTGAAAATATTGAACGTTATCTTGCACACTATCCATTTTAATAGGTGCAGGCAGGGTTGTTTTGAGGAGCTTTTAGGCCAATATCTCAGGAAGTATGGACAGTCGTAAAGGGAGCCTTAAGGACAACCTACTGGCAAAAATTTTAAAACGATCCGAGAAGAGCTTTTAAACTTCACTTTATCCGAATTTTGTGTGGTAGGTACCCGAAAGAGTGTACCGATATAGTCAATATTCTAACCCGATATACATCTGGAAGGAATAATACGATGTGCAAAGTTTGGACCAAATCAATTGCTCCCTTCTAGAGTTATCGCTCACACAATTTTACAGGAAAATTTTGAAATTTTGTGGGGGAAGAATCGGAAGGAGTGAGCCGATATGGTCCATCTTCGAACTTAAACTAAGTTTGGACAAAATAAAACCATACCCAAAATTTGGTTCGAATAGGTTGATCCGTTCGAGTGTTATCGTGCGCACCAGCCAGCCAGACAGACAAATGGACGGACATGGCTAAATCGACTCCAAATTGTCTGAAACGAATTTCCAAACCTACTTGGGGTCTAAAACCGTTATTTTGATGTGGCCTAAAGGCTGAGGGTATAACAAGAAAAGATTATATTCGGCTGAGCCTGTCATTCAATATATCCCGCCTCGAAATAATCTTTTCTTCGATTAAAATTAAAGTAAACAGCAAAAAAGCCAGGGCCGAACTTACACAGCTGTACAAGAAACCAAATTCACCCCAGATTGCAGATTATCGAATTACGGAAGCATTGCCGTGGCCAGGAAGCATATATAGGATAGATATGATAGATAAAGAAATAACGGTGTTGGGCTTCCGTTCATCTTTGATTGGAACGTAAGCTACAGAATTATATACCTCCTCACTCTCTCCATTGCGGACAATATCATATTAACAAGGGACCATCAACAGCCTTTGGCCTGGCTATCAACCTTTAATAGCACATTTTTTGGAGGATAATAACCGGGTTAGGGATACGCAGTGGAATGCAATAATCGGTTTTTCGATTATACGGTTTTCGTGAAAAATTTAAAACTCGATTTTCGGTTAGTCGATTATTTGAGGGTGTACTGAAAGTCGACTTTCGATTATTCGTTAACCGCCGAAAACCGATTATAATCGACCATATTCGTTGATGCGATCCATAATGTATATATGTATACAAAAGTACCTCCATTACGGGGTTTTAGCACACCCAATAGTCAACTACGACTAATAGTCGTCCGCGATTAATAGTCGACTACGAATAATAATAGACTACGACTAATGGTCGACTACGAATAATAGTTGACTCCGTCTTTCGAAAGTCGATTAAGAAAAATCGATTATCCGGTTTTCGCACAGTCAATAGTCGACAACGACTTTTAGAAATTTTGCTGCTAATAATCGATTAATCGATTAACCGAAATCGATTTTACGTATCCCTAAACCGGGTGTTGCACGGTGATCTCAATTCGCATCACGAACTGTGGTTCTCAAAGTTAATCCCAGACTCTCGTGGTAAAATAATAGCGGAGCAGATATTCACATTGCAATTTTCCCAATCGATGTCGACTTTCCCACCAGAATAGCGGCTAATTGTAGTGGCTGCCCTGTCGCTTTTGCCATTAACTACTTGGCAAAATAGTGTTTCATTGGCATCAGACCATATACCGATTATAGTTACGGTGCAGAAGCACAACTTTATGACTTACATTATATTATAAACAATGCCTTCAGTCAATTGCCACCCCCTCAGTGCCAGAAAGGAAGAGAGAGATCTTAGAACCACCATTCTCAGGAAAGCCGAACTCAATACCCCATCAGGGCGTATTCGGATATGGAGGTCTAATTTTCCAACACCTACAGCGCGACTACCAGAGCAGCAACATAACGCCTGACATAACAATTTCCCTCAGTACCGGATTGACCCGGAACCACCAGTGTTCCGCCCAGTAGCTACCACCTCAGAGTAAACGTGTTTGTATTTGATTGTTTACCCGGTTGCCCGCTACGGATTCTTTTGGTCTGCGTTGGGACGGAGGAAAACCCAGAACCAATATGGATGTGCTCAGTTTGACACATCCGCATCCAGCACACTGCACTGTAGGCCAAATTCATGGTTTTGAGGCAAAAAATCACAGCGGCAAGCTAGACTTTCAAAATTTCGTGCAGATGTTTATAATCGGCCTAGAAACGAATCTGCCAAATTTGGTTGATATCGGTTCATATATAAATATAGCTCTCATATATATGTTCGCCCGATTTTAAGTAACTGATGGACCAAACACTCAAATTCTGTCCAATTATGATGAAATTTGGACAATGCTACCGAATTCCGACTATAAATAAGTTTACCAAGTTATATTCAGAATTGGATATACTATCTCCCATATATACATATATTCGAAAGATTTTGGTGCACCAATCACGCTATGCCTGTCCAATTTTGATGAAATTTGGAATGTATGACGGAATTTGCGCTAGAAAAAAGTTTGCCAAATTATACTGAAATCGGTTCAGATTTGTATATAGTTCCCATATATATTCGCCCGATTTGAGGTATTCCGTGCACCAAATACGCAAATTATGTTTAATTTGGATGTCTCGGAAATAAACGGAATGAAAATTATAACATCTTTGACAGCTTGGCATGTCGCCGTGTGCCGTTGCTCAATTGTTTTTTTTTTTTTTTGGTTTTGGAGGTTTAAAAGTGTTAAGAATATAATTCCGTTATTATCTGATTTCAATCACTGACTTGAAAAATGACTTTTTCCCTCAAAAACCTGTCATTGGCCCCATCGTGCACTGGAACTGACGAGGTAGAGTTGCTTAAAGTATACATCTCGCCGATAAAAATCTTTGCGCCCGGTTATAAGCCAAACATTAGCCCACTTTTGGAAGGCCGTAACCATCTGGTCTTGAGGGACTTTAATGATCATCATGAGTTGTGGCATTCTGTCCTCATAAATCACCATAGGGGTGTAGTGCTGGCTGAGCAGATCGACAGCTCTACGTTTTGCACGGTCAATGAGAATGCCCCTACCAGATTTAGCGGGGAGTATCACAGTTCGCCAGATATGGCTATCGTGTCACCTCGTCTGACAAATGACTTCACCTGGTTATCCGTCGTTTCTCTCGGGTCAGATCATCTCCTCATAACTGTCTTCATCAGCAGACCGCCCGATTTCATCACCAATGAACGCCGCCAGATGTTCTGAATATTATCACTGCAATCGCTCTCAATATACCTGCTGGTCGAATACTCGAAGTGAGACCACATTTCACAGTAGAGGCGGAGGGATTAACAAATAACCCCTGTGATCTCAGAGTCAGGGTGATGACACTGGAAGTTAACAACATCTGAAGAGTTGTAACATTGGAGCCGGAATAAGTGAATTATATGCAACGGTTAAGTCACTTTCGAACCCTGAAAAAAGGAAGATAGGACTTTAGTTACGATTGGCGACATTAAGCTGATTTATCTGAATAAGTGCTCAAGTTATATTAATCGAACCGCCACAATGTTGTGAATACCATCAGGAACGCCATATCATCCAAAACGTTGGGCCCTGATGGAATGACCATGGTAATGCTGAAACACTGGATGAGCCAAGAGTCGAGTATCTCACCAAAGTTCTCAAGCTATCATTAGTGACCCACATCATGCCCGAAGTCTGGAAAATGGGTAGGATGGTCCGCTACAAAACCAGGCAAGGGTACCAGCAAAGGTGAATCGTACAGACTAGTTTCGCTTTTGTCGCCCGAAGCAAATACTCTTGAGTCTTTACTCCTCCGGTCTTTACTCCGCCGATCATCAGCATGAATTCCGTAAGGAGCACATTCCGACAACAGGGCTGCACGCCATCTCCACACATATTAAAGGAGGACTCAACCAGGGCAAGCCGTGTGATAGAACAGTGATGGCGGCGTTTGACTTATCAAAAGCATTTTATGCTGTCAAGCACTCCACGCTGTTAGAGGACATTGAGCAGTCCACTCTCCGGTCATGTCTGAATTATATGTGTAGACGACTGTCGTACGGGGAATTCAAGAAGAAGATGTCAAAGCCCCATTGAGAGAAACAGGGAGGTTGAATCTCCGGAACTAGTTATCCTCTGCCTCTTCTGTGTTTCACCCCCACCATTCGACATTGTGATCGTATCATATTGTACAATCTTGGCGACAGATACCTTTCCCGATATTACTTGAGAAAGTATGAACTCTTATTTGACTGATTTTACCACTTTTTATACGCGAGAAATATGCAACTATCCGCAAACTAAATCTACTTGAACTCTGTTCACCACACTGACGGCAGAGGTGAGAACTGAGTTGAATATCCGACCACAAACTACCCCAAAATTCTAGGGGTCACATTCGACAGCATGTTCATGTTGTCCGCATGCCAAGCTATCAGCGACAATCAGAGATGTAGGAACACGGTCCTCAAGTCCCTAGCCGGCAGAACTTGGGGTGCAGATAAATACATAAGCATTGTTTACCACATACAACGCTATAGGTTGGCCTGTGATAAGCTATGCGCCGCCAGTTTAATCCGCGAATATAAGTGCAACGCGATGGAAAAATATTCAAACCTGTCGGAATGCCGCCTGAGACTACAACATTATGCCTCCTCATGTCTTCAGTGGCCCATGTACATGAGGATACAACGATTTTTCCGGTACAGCGACACAATGGCATGTTTTCGTTGCAGTACTTGCTCGGGTCATCCTTATCACCATATGGTGGATAGGACAGACCACTCATCCTGCATATCCGACAACTAAAGACACTTATTCTATACAAAAAACGATATGAGGAGTTAATCTTGCAACTTGATCTATGTTTGGGAGTCACTCCATTCGATAGGTATCGTACCAACCAGCCATTTAATTGGTCACCATAGGATTTTTAGAGTTTTCGAGATATAATGTGAAGAAGCATTGACTTGCCCTCCAAAAACATCTTACTGTTATAATCAGAATAACAAGCCAACCATCGGTGAACATTTCAAAACTACAACCAAGCGAAAATGTTGAACTTTTGTGAACTAATCCATACTTCCTGAGAAAATGGACCGAAAGCTGTAAAAACCGCGCTAAGGTACCATGTGTAGAGGATGCAGTGCACGATAACTCTCCAGCTGATAAACCAATTCGATCCAAAATTAGACAGTCGTAATATGTTGCGCAAACTTAAATCATGTTTTTAGAATGGCCACTCCTTTGGGTACTTCTCCCACAACAGTTCAAAACTTTTTGCTAGATTGGTGCGCAGGATAACTCTAGAATGCAGTCACCAATATGGTGCATACATTGCATATCGTGATATTTATACGGGCCATAGATCAGGTTATAATATGGACTATATATGTCAACTTTTTCGGGTACATCCCACACAAACCTTCGGAAAAGTACAGTTTGGGACCTGCTTTCGAATCGTTTCAAATTTTCTTGCAACAGGTTGAACTCAAGGCCACTATTACGATGGTACAAGTTTTTTTTTCAGTGGCAAGTCCATACTTTTTGAGAAAATGGTCTGAAAGCTGTAAAAACCCCTACGGTCAGCAAGTTAGTGGCTGGTGTGCACGACAACTCTCGAACCGAATACTGCGTTGGTCCACATTTTGCATATCGTAATATTTCTTCGAATATTAGATAAAATTCGATAGGTGGTGCTTATATGTCCAATTCTTCCGGTACCTTCCCCAAACAAATTCGAAAATATTCGCTAAAATGGTACGCGCGATATCTCATAAACGGATCAACCGATTTGGTCCAGTCTTTGGATTTCGAAATATTGTGTCCAGGCTTAGTTTATGTTCAAAAGTGGGCCCTTTAGGTCCACTCTTTTGGGTACCACCCCCACAAATATTCAACATTTTTGTTTAAGTGCATATTTGTGCGGTATTTTGTTCGGTTATCCTTTGGAAATTTTTACCGAAGGTACTCTTAGTCTCCCTGTTTACAATGGGCAAGTCCATGTTTCCTGATATAATAATCCAAAGCTATATCGATCCTCGTTTTGATATAGACCCCATAGAACGATGCCTCCCGATTTTCGGTATACAACGTTCGGCCTTTCGGTATAGGTCCACATTGTCATATAGCCCCCTTAGAACAGTACCTCCCGATTTTTGGAAATGCCTGAACTATGTTATGTAGTCTTTGTAAAACCTTTCACCTGAATGTTGTTGGTATAGCCCCCCATAATATAGCGCCCATAAAACGGTACCTCCCGATTTTCGGTACTTTGAAGTTTTTGGCCTCATTAATACACCAAAATAGTTGAAATTTGGATTTTCGTCTTCGTTGGGGGTAAAAAACCGTTCACCTGAAATTTGTCGGTATAGGTCCACGCCTTCATATAACTGCCATAGAACGGTACCTCCCATTTTTCGATATATATTATGGCCTCCATATCCCACCTAAACGGCTGAAATTAGGTACTAAGTCTTTGTTGGGGTATATATGTACGTTTCCAAAAGAAATTTTTCGGTATTGCTCCACGTCTTCAGATAGCCCCCCATAGAACGGGGGTACAGAACGATACTCTTCGATTTTCGTTTTTTATACCCTACACCACACAGTGGTAAGGGGTATTATGTCTTTGTGAATTTGTATGTAACATACAAAAGGAAACGAAATAGACCCACAGTTCCTTTTGGGGATATACATATAATCACTTTCTGAGTCGATTTATGCGTGTCCGTCCGTCTGTCTGTCTGTCTGTCTGTCTGTCTGTCCGTCTGTCCATGTATTTTTGTTCGCAACATACAAGTCGCATTTTTTGTCCGATTCAGCTGAAAATTGGCGACTACAACTTTTTTAGCCATAGGAAGAACGCTATTGCTTTTGGTGAAAATCGGTTCAGATTTGGATATAGCTCCCATATATGTTTTCGCCCGATTTCACGTATTTGCTGCACCAAACACGCTATATACGTCCAATTTTGATGAAATTTTGAATGTGCGACTGAATTTTATCTACAAATAAGTGTGCAAAATTATATTGAAATCGGTCCGGATTTGGATATAGCTCCCATATATATTTTCGGCCGATTTCACGTATTTGCTGCACCAAACACGCTATATACGTCCGATTTTGATGAAATTTGGAATGTTTGACTGAATTCGGTCTAGAAATAAGTGTGCCAAATTATATCGAAATGGGTTCAGATTTGGATATAGCTCCCATGTATATGTTCGCCCGATTTCACTATTTTCTGTACCAAACACGCTATATATTTCCGATTTCGATGAAATTTGGAATGTGTGACCGAATTCAGTCTAGAAATAAATGTGCCAAATTATATAGAAATCGGTTCAGATTTGGATATAGCTCCCATATATATTTTCGGCCGATTTCACGTATTTTCTGTACCAAACACGCTATATATTTCCGATTTCGATGAAATTTTGAATGTGTGACTGAGTTCAGTCTGGAAATAAATGTGCCAAATTATATCGAAATCGGTTCAGATTTGGATATAGCTTCCATATATATTTTCGGCCGATTTCCGTATTTTCTGTACCAAACACGCTATATATTTCCGATTTCGATGAAATTTGGAATGTGTGACTGAATTCGGTCTGGAAATAAATGTGCCAAATTATATCAAAATCGGTTAAGATCTGAATATAGCTCCGATTCATATTTTACATATTCACAGTGGTGTAGGGTATCATATAGTCGGCCCCGCCCGACTTTGAAACTTTCCTTACTGGTTTTTGTTTTAATTTTAGCCACATTATTCCAATGGAATAAGTGAAATTTTGTATTTAGTCTTCGCTAAAGGTACTACACATTTATAGAGGTACAAAACATCCCTTGTATAGGTTCAACTTTCATTTAAGGTTTTTTGAAGATTTTGGTCCCATTTTTCTACCGAATTGGTCGTTAATTGGATTTTTGTGTTCGCAGAAGATAGAAGAAGAAGATTAAAATTTACTTGCAAGCAAACTGTCTAAATATATTCAGGTTTAAATCTAGCCGGTAATGCCCATTTTTTTGTATTTCGATGTTTTTTTTTTTTTTGTAAAATTTTTGAATCGAGATTGCTGCAATTTTATAGTGTGTGTTGCCAGGAATTCAAAAACTCAATTTGGAAAATTGTAAATATTTACCCATGTTATGGAAAGAACTACGATGACGCCCCATATGAGCTCTTTTGAAGGGGGTATTATCAGTTGTGGTATACTATTCCTGCAATAAGAGAAAGAGCTTAGTACTTTCATAAAGGAAAGGAAACTGATTGTTCTTATTCACTTCAATACAGTTCGTGGTGGAGGGTATAAAAAGTTTGGCCCTGCCGAACTTAATTCCGTTCTTACTTGTTTTTATTTAGAAAATAACTTAAAACCACAACAAAGGTGCACAAAAAATAATTAGCAAACCGTAAGGTGTAGAAGGCGTAAAAACTTTATGTAGAAGATATATAAAATACATCAAATCCGTTTTAAATCTAAAGGCACTAAAAATGTATTCTACTTCAAGAAAATATTCTTAACATGCAAGATAAAACAAGTAAGAACAGACTATAGTCGGACGGGGCCGACCATGTGATACCCTATACCACTAAACGCGTCTTCTTGGGATAAAGTTATAAGATGTGCATTAGAAATTTTACCAATTTTCACACAAAAGTTTTGATCAATTTAACCCGCTAAATATTATCCGATCATACCGTTGACTTGCACGCTACTTCTTCATCTCAAACCAAAACTACGTTTAAAATTTCGCGCCGATCGGACTATTATTGCGACCTACAGAGCGGCTACAAAATCGAGCAAAAATTTTGTTTTTGGTCCATTTCATCCCTTTAACATTTCACGATCATCGCCAAAAACTAATCAGTTCTATTCTGGTCCAAACCCGACCTCCATACTAAATTTCGTGACAATCGGTCCATAATTGCGGCCTCTAGCTTGATTACAATTTTTAATGGACGGACAGACGGACGGACGGACGGACGGACGGACACACATCGCTAAATCGCTTTATCTCGTCGAGATATGAAGTTTGGTATACCACATGAGGGGTCTACGACGAATATTTCGCGGCGTTACATGAATTTTTGGGAAAACAAACTTATTATACCCTTTTCCACATTGTGGTATAGGGTATAAAGAGAGCACATATTCCTCCAGTATCTTATGTTTAAAATTATTTTTTGTAATAAAAATTCCTTAAATTTTATTGTACTCACCATATTTGTGATTGAAAGCTCTTGAAGTTTTATTGCACAAGCCTCGAGAAAAATGTTAATCCATTAACACATGCATCCATTCACTTTTTCTGCACAACAATCTAACAAAAAAATCTCTGATGCGCCACAGATGAATAGCAGCAGCAGCAGTATCAAGCTTGGAACATGTTGGCCATCTAATCATTTCATAATCAGGCAACAACAACAGCGACAGCAGCACGCAACAAACAATGCCCGTAGAAATCCAAAAAATATCTTTAAAATTACATCTGTGGTTAACGCAAATCTGCGTACCTTTTTTGTGTGAGGATGAGCAGTGGCATGGCACGTCTTCCAAGCAATGGTGTTGTCAAAAAAATTTGTGAAAAAATAAATTTTTATTCAAGCAGCTCAATTAAATAATACCAAGCCGAAAGCGTAAGTGTGGTTTGCAACCAAACACCAACCACATGCAGAAAATGATGCAACTAAGGCTGGCTGGTTGTTAGCAGCCTCATTCATACTTACATGGAATGGACATAATAATCAAACAAATCGCTGCATAAATCCAGATACCAGATAATTATGGATGGTCAATAATGGGATATATTGTAGGACTTATTCGCAAAGAATGCATAATTTATTATGTGAAAATAATTACCTAGGGGGAGTATTGAATGAAAACATGGTAGGCGGTTTCGAATGATTCAAACCCAACTAGATCTTTCATAATAATATTTCATATTTACAAAATAATTATTCTTGTTATTAATTACAATTATTATCATGATGATTTTAAAATAACTAACCATTTTGAACTATATTTGACAAATATGTATATACTTCAATAATACCATGCTTTATACCTTGAAATTTTTAATTCCGAAGAACAGACTATTTACCGTTATTATAATACCACAACTCGTAGCATTTTATTGAGAATTTCTGCTATGTGACTATTTCTCGTAACGGTTCAATTTTCTTTGAAAATGTTTAATGCGTTCCTCAGCGTGTGCACGTGCAACAACAGCCACAAATTTATAAGTGTGGCATTTACCTGCAAAAATCTTTGGGTTAACACTAATGTGAGCCAGCTTGTTGGAATTATACGTGAGTGGGTAGCTTTTAAACAAATTTATTGTTGTCTTCATTTATTTTCCAAATAAAAATCTCAACAAAACAAAAGAACAATTGTACTTTTATGGCAAACAATGTGCTCAATTATTCAATACAAATAGCAAAACATGGTGTTTCGAGTGAAGTCAATAATAATGGGTTTATTGAATTTTACTGGAAAAATTCGCTTTTATTGAGAAACATCTTTGATTATTTTAGGAGAACTAATTAAATTGAATTTATTAAAATAATTATATTAAGGTAGAAAGGTGTTTTTAAGTGATATTTGCATCTGTAAAAATGAAGAAGGTGACGTAGAGGATGGAACAGTCCTGACCGGCTTTAACATGGCAAAGCCCAGGATTTATCTTGGTCCCTCTTTCATCTCAAGTGGACAATGACCTCCTAGTGGTGTCACCTGGGGAACTGCCTTTAACACGCGTTAAAGGTAGTGAGCTAACATGTGCCGCGCTTTCACCCATAAGAACGTTAAAAACATGGGTTTGGACGTCGGGGTGCTAACCCTTCCCTAGAAAAAACTGCCTAATATGAAAAAACGAAAGAAAAGAAAAAAAAAACCCTCTAAAGTTGACGAACCCCGCAAACGTTTTAAGGACCATGATCTGCGAATCTGCACCTGGAATCTTCGCACTCTTTATAGAGAAGGTGCAGTTTACGCATTGGCAAATGTACTTGATAAGTACAAGGCCGACATTACTGCCATACAGGAAATACGATGGAACGGGAAAGGCGTCACAACAACACCTAAAGGTGACGCACTGTATTATAGCTGCCATGACACAAAGCATGACTTTGGTTGCGGATTTGTAGTTGGTCGGAGGTTGAAACATATGGTCTCCAGCTTCACCCCAGTGAATGAAAAAGTCGCTGCAATTCGATTAAAAGCAAAATTCTTCAACATCAGCTTTATTTGCGCTCAAGATCCCACTGAAGACAAAGACAAACAGACCAAAGATATATTTTACGAGCGCTTAGAAGAAACTTATGACCGTTGCCTGCCCATGACATTAAAATTATGCTAGGCGATTTTAATGACAAAATTGGAAATGAAAATATCTTTGACCCCAACAGTCGGGAAATTCAGTCTCCACAGTGAAACATCTGACAATGGTATGAGCTGCAAAAAAAAAGGTAGTTAGCAGTACCAGATTTAAGCATCTCGATATTCATAAGGGCACCTGGCTGTCGCCAGATCAAAGAACAAAAAATCAAATTGATCACTTTGTGATAGATGGAAGACATGCATCAAGCGTGTTGGATGTACGATCGTTTCGAGGTGCAAACATAGACTCGGACCACTACCTTGTTGCAGCAAAGGTACGTACCAGATTAAACGTAGCAAACAAAGTGCGAACAGACACAACACGGAAGTTGGACATCGGTAAGCTGCAATCACAACAGATAGCCACAGCATATTCCACTCAACTGGCCCAACTGCTTAATCAAAGCACTCCTCGTCCCGATAACATATCAGGACAATGGCAAAACATTGCCCACTCCATGCAAACAGCCGCAAAATCAGTAATTGGATACCGGAGACCACCACCAAGGAATCCATGGTATGACCAGCAGTGTCGTGCTGCTACCAAAGAGGAAAATGCGGCATATAGAGCTACTTTACAATCAGTAGCAATGCGTAGCGCACGAGAGTGGTATCGGGAGAAAAGGAGAGAGGAGAAACGTCTTTTCCGCAGGAAAAAGAGAGAGATGGAAAAGCGGAAGTGTGAACAAATCGAGATGTACAGGAGACAGAATGAAGTCCGAAAATTCTACCAAAGAGTGAAACATCAAACTGGTGGCTTTGGAACTGACACATCCTCCTGTAGAGACCAGCAAGGTAATCTGGTAACTGATGCAGATAGTGTGCTAAGGATATGGAAAAGCATTTTTCCAAACTGTTGGTATGCAATAGTTGCGAAGTCGACTAAGATATCACAGATCCAATCCCAGAAGATGGTAATGAATGTATATCACCCAGGCAAGATGAGGTAAATACAGCAATAAACCGGCTGAAGAATAATAAGGCTACCAGCTGAGCTGTTTAAAACCGGAGGCGACACGCTCATAAGGTGTATTCATCAGCTAGTTAGCTCCATCTGGAAGGATGAACGTGTACCCGACGATTGGAACCTGAGCATCCTGTGTCCCGTCCATAAGAAAGACGATAAGACTTTATGCTTCAACTATAGGGACATAAGTCTTCTCCCCATCGCCTACAAGATAGTGTCAGAGATATTGTGCGAACGACTAAAGCCCATGGTCAACGAAATAATTGGACCATACCAATGCGACTTTAGACCTGTCAAGTCCACCATTGGCCAGATATTTACCCTGCGGCAAATCCTGGAGAAGACCCAAGAGATGCAGATCGACACCTACCAACTTTTTATCGATTTTAAAGCAGCCTTCGACAGCCCGCTACGTTCAAAGACATTCCAAGCAATGTCTGAATTTGATATCCCCGCAGAGCTCATTCGGCTTTGTAAAATGATTTTAACTGACACGATGTCCTCAGTTAAAATAGGAAAGAACCTCTCCGAAGAGTTTTGTACCAAAAGAGGTTTCAGGCAAGGAGACAGCCTTTCGTGTGATCTTTTTAACATCCTTCTAGAAAAGATTATACGAGAGGCAAACGTCAAAAGAAGTGGCACAATCTACACCAATAGCCACATGTTACTTGCGTATGCTGATGATATAGACATCATGGGACGATCAGTAAAATAAGTAACCGATACCTTTATGAAGGTCGAAGGAGAATCTGCTAAAGTGGGTCTGGCGGTAAACGGCGAGCAGACCAAGTTGATGGTGTCGACGCGCAATGTGTCCATTGAGATCGGACCAACTGTTGACTTTGGTTCCTATAATTTTGAGGTAGTAAAAGACTTCGTATACCTCGGAACCGTCATAAACACAACAAACGTCGTTAGCCGTGAAATAAAAAGAGGAATTGTATTGGCCAACAGATGCTACTTTGGCTTAAGTAAGCACTTCAAAAACAAAGCCACAACTCGTCAAACAAAAATAACGCTTTACAAAACACAGATACTACCCGTGCTGGTGTATGGTTCCGACGCCTGGGTACTTGCGCAAGCAGATAAGGCAGTGCTTGGCGTGTTTGAGAGTTAAACGTATCGAGATGCATCGATTTCGTTGGCTAGGCCATAAAATAAGAATGAGCGATGATGAACCCGCTAAAAAGGCGTATAAAGTCGAGCCACATGGCGGTGCACGCAGAATTGGAAGGCCAAAGAATAGATGGCGCAAACAAGTGGATAAAGAGAAGACAAGGCGCTGTATTCCAGAAAGCGAAGCGCTAAACAGAGAGAATTGGAGATCTTTTCTTAGTTCGGTCTATGGAACAAATGTTCTGTTATGGGCCAGCTAAGCAAATGCTCTGGCAAAAAAATGAAAGGGAATTAGCAACAGTAAACTTAGAGAACGCAAAGCCTTACTTACTTACTTAGCTGGCCCATTACAGAACATTTGTTCTATAGGCCGAACTAAGAAGAGATCTCCATTCCTCTCTATTTGTTGCTTTGCACTCTGGAATACCGCGCCTTTTCATCTCATCATCCACTTGTTTGCGCCATCTATTCCTTGGCCTGCCAATTCTGCGTACACCGCCATGTGGCATGTATTCATACGCCTTTTTAGCGGGTTCATCATAGCTCATTCTTATGATATGGCCTAGCCAACGCAATCGTTGCATCTCAATACGTTTAACTATATTGATGCCGTTGTATAGCAGATACAGCTCGTGGTTCATGCGACGTCGATATTCACCGTCAACGCAGATTGGTCCGTAGATATTTCGAAGAATTTTTCTCTCAAACACACCAAGCACTGCCATTAGAGTTGTGTCGTTCATGAACGAACCGGCTCAAAGGAACGATTCCGTGAAAAGAACGAACGGATCCGTATCCAGCTCATTCTTTTATATCGTTCATTTAGATCCCTGATGGACGAGTCATTGCTGCTTACAAAATTAGCAGCTTTGATTTTGCAGTCAAACTCTAAACAAACGCTGCGTTAGCGCAAGCAGCACAAATTTCCACACAAAACAAACAATGATTCAGAGAGCTACTCTCGCTCAGTAACTCACCTCATTCAGTATCACATCTCGGTCATATCATTCTTTTGCATCATTCGTTCATCTGGTTCTTTCATATCAAAACCACCACGACTACGTTCAGAAACAAAACCACCCCCATTAGACACAATGTGTCATTCGTGAACGAACATTTTCAAAAGAACGATTCGGTGAAAAGAACGACGGAGTCATATGCAGCAGAGAACGAACGACTTCAAAAGAAAATAACACAGTCAAATGTATTGTTGAACGAAAAAGAGCCAACGAACGAACTAAACGACCCGGATCTTTTTGGTGAACGTAATGAAAAAGATCGATCCGCTCAATGAACGAGATTGCCCAACACTAACTGCCATGTCTGCTTGCGCAAGTACCCAGACTTCGGAGCCATACATCAGCACGGGTAGTATCAGTGTTTTGTAGAGCGTTATGTTGGCGACATTTCCTGAGTATTTCAGCCTTGAAAAACTTCTCTACAAGTGGTGTCTTAAGGCACGCCGTTCGGACTCGGCGATAAACAGTAGGTCCCATATCATTGAGCTTAATATGAATCGAGGTGCACTCATTGATATGAGAGAAGTCTCCCTTGTCCCGTATGGGATGTTGTGGAACAATGTTTGTTTTACTTAATCCAAAGTAGCATCTGTTGGCCAACACAATTCTTCTTTTTATTTCACAACTGATGTCGTTTGTTGTGTTGACGGAGGTGCCGAGGTAGACGAAGTCTTTTACTACCTCAATATTATAGGAACCAACTTCCACAGTCGGTCCGAGCTCTATGGACGCATTGCGCGTCGACACCATCAACTTGGTCTTCTCACCGTTTACCGCCAGACCCACTTTAGCAGATTCTCCTTCGACCTTTATAAAGGTATCAGTTACTTCTTTTACTGATCGACCCATGATGTCTATATCATCAGCATAAGCAAGTAACATGTGACTATTGGTGTAGATTGTGCCACTTCTTTTCACGTTTGCCTCTCGTATAACCTTTTCCAGCAGGATGTTGAAGAGGTCACACAAAAGGCTGTCTCCTTGTCTGAAACCTCTTTTGGTACCAAACTTTTCGGAGAGGTTCTTTCCTATTTTAACTGAGGACCTCGTGTCAGTTAAAGTCATTTTACAAAGCCGGATGAGCTTTGCGGGAATACCAAATTCAGACATGGCTTGGAATACCTTTGAACTCAGCGGGCTGTCGAAGGCTGCTTTATAATCGACAAAAAGGTGGTAGGTGTCGATCTGCATCTCTTGGGTCTTCTCCAGGATTTGCCGCAGGGTAAATATCTGGTCAATGGTGGACTTGCCAGGTCTAAAGCCGCATTGGTATGGTCCAATTATTTCGTTGGCCATGGGCTTTAGTCGTTCGTACAATATCCCTGACACTATCTTGTAGGCGATGGGGAGAAGACTTATGCCCCTATAGTTGGAGCATAAAGTCTTATCTCCTTTCTTATGGACGGTACACAGGATGTTCACGTTCCAATCGTCGGGTACGCGTTCTTCCCCCCAGATGGAACTAACTAGCTGATGCATACACCATATCAGCGTGTCGCCTCCGGTTTTAAACAGCTCGGCTGGTAGGCCATCAGCTCCTGCTGTCTTTTTATTCTTCAGCTGGTTTATTGCTTTCTTTACCTCATCTTGGCCGGGTGGTATACATTCAATACCATCTTCTGGTATTGGATCTGTGGTATCTTCGTCGACTTCGCTACTATTGGATACCAACAATTTGGAAAAATGCTCTTTCCATATCCTTAGCACACTATCTGTATCAGTTACCAGATTACCTTGTTGGTCTCTACAGGAGGATGTGCCAGTTCCAAAGCCATCAGTTTGATGTTTCACTCTTTGGTAGAATTTTCGGACTTCTATCTCCTGTACATCTCGATTTGTTCACGCTCCCGCTTTTCCATCTCTCTCTTTTTTCCTGCGGAAAAGACGTTTCTCCTCTCTCCTATTCTCCCGATACCTCTCTCGTGCGCTACGCGTTGCTACTGCTTGTAAAGTAGCCCTATATGCCGCATTTTTCTCTTCGGTAGCAGCACGACACTCCTGGTCATACCATGGATTCCTTGGTGGAGGTCTCTGGTATCCAAGTACTGATTTGGCGGCTGTTTGCATGTATTGGGCAATGTTTTGCCATTGTCCTGTATGTTATCGGGACGAGGAGGGCTTTGATTAAGCAGTTGGGCAAGTTGACTGGAATATGCTGTGGCTATCTGTTGTGATTGCAGCTTACCGATGTCCAACTTCCGTGTTGTGTCTGTTCGCACTTTGTTTGCTACGTTCAATCTGGTACGTACCTTTGCTGCAACAAAGTAGTGGTCCGAGTCTATGTTTGCACCTCGGAACGATCGTACATCCAACACGCTTGATGCATGTCTTCCATCTATCACAACGTGATCAATTTGATTTCTTGTTCTTTGATCTGGCGACAGCCAGGTGTCCTTATGAATATCTAGATGCTTAAATCTGGTACTGCTAACTACCATGTTCGTACATGCAACTGCAAAGTCTAACAGCCTCATGCCATTGTCAGATGTTTCACTGTGGAGACTGAGTTTCCCGACTCTTGGGCCAAAGATATTCTTCTTTCCAATTTTGGCATTAAAATCGCATAGTATAATTTTAATGTCATGGACAGGGCAACGGTCATAAGTTTCTTCTAAGCGCTCGTAAAATATATCTTTGGTCTGTTCGTCCTTGTTTTCAGTGGGAGCATGAGCGCAAATAAAGTTGATGTTGAAGAATTTTGCTTTTAATCGGATTGCAGTGAGTCTTTCATTCACTGGGGTGAAGCTGGAGACCAGATGTTTTAACCTCCGACCAATTACAAATCCGCAACCAAACTTATGCTTTGTGTCATGGCAGCTATAATACAGTGCGTCACCTTTAGGTGTTGTTGTGACGCCTTTCCCGTTCCATCGTATTTCCTGTATGGCAGTAATGTCGGCCTTGTACTTTTCAATTACATCTGCCAATGCGTAAACTGCACCTTCTCTATAAAGAGTGCGAAGATTCCAGGTGCAGATTCGCAGATCATGGTCCTTAAAACGTTTGCGGGGTTCGTCAACTTTAGAGGGGTTAGTTTTTCTTTTGTTTTTTCATAGTAGGCTGTTTTTTCTAGGGGAGTGTTACTAACCCGACGCCGAAACCCAAGTTTTTAACGTTCTTGTGGGTAAACGCGCAGCACATGTTAGCTCACTACCTTTAACGGGAGTTAAAGGCAGTTTCCCATGTGACACCACGGGGAGGTCAGTGTCCACTTGAGATGAAAGAGGGACCAAGATAAATCCTGGGCTTTGCCATGTTAAAGCCGGTCAGGACAGTTCCGTGGTATCTTCCATCCCCCTATATTTTATATATGGACATAATTATTGCGGTTGCTTTTTTTTGGTCAGAGGCTGAGGGTATTATATCTCCTTCAGCACAGCTGACTGATACTTTCTTACTTGTTAACTTATGTCACTGGTTTCCTAAACCATCGATGACAAAATCTAACCGTAACCACAGTTAACAATATCTGAACATTGTACTCTAGTACACCACATAAATTGTTGCTTACTAATTTGTTTAACGTTCCTGAACTTGATACATTCATTGAAGAGAAACAAATAGTTTAACTCAAAACACACCTTATTCGGAACCATTTGCAAGCTTGTGTCTTAAGACATTTGTATTGGCCCATAGACAACAATAACTTGCCTTTTTTTAAATAGAATTCCTTAAACAATCAACAAAACATTTATTTAATTCATAGTTAATAACTGTAGGTTAAATGTAAATTACTCAACCTCCCACCTTACATTGGGTCCGCATTTGAACTGCTTATAAATCAAAGCAATGCAAAACAAAAAATTGCACTTCATTTGGTAAGCAATTGGCTTTTCTAATAGGCATTCTTTTGTGAATTCATCATCATTAGTGGCGTTTGCCAAGCAATTGTTGCTTGAAGACAAAAAGACGGTAGATTTTCAAAACACTCCTCAAAATTATCGAACAGAAATGATGCAATAACTAAGCGAAAAAAAACTTATTTTTTAAATATAAAAATTAGATATATAAATAGGAAAAAACTTATAATTAAATCATAAACAAAAACAGCTAAACCACTAACCTAGAGAAGACGAAGTCGCAAACGACGACACAACTTATTGCGGATTTTAAAGCGGCACATTTAAATACCAAAGCAGAAATCCGAGGGAAACATGCCAAATGACCTATGTGATCTTTAACTGAGTGTGTCAGGCCAAAGGCAGGCAGAGTCACCATTTAAGATTGGAGGCTTCAGGCAAAGCAAGCGGTAGGCAAGGAAGCCAAGTTAACGTGACATCAGACACCAGACAAAACAAGACGCGAATTAATGTTATATAAAATTACAAGAGGACAAACAACACTAACAACGCGACTTATTTAAAATGCGCATAAATTTCATATAAATTTTCAGTATCTCAAAGAGAATCTAAATGAGTGAAGATGCCATGCCAGTCTGCAACACAAAAATTGCTAGAAGTGCCAACAAACACATTATTGTATCCTGGTTGGTTAAAAGATTTCTTAAACATTATTATTCTTGTATTTTGTAATAGAGCCGGCATATTTCAGTATTGGAGAGGTTTTATCTCCACTTTGAAATGTTATTTGAAAAGGTTAACAAGTGCCAAACAACACCCCCACCATAGCATTGTTGTTGTATGATTAATACAAT